>NC_138033.1:51887263-52428015 GCF_964106645.2 Podarcis pityusensis | reverse complement strand
TTTTCCCCTGAGCCACAGCCCAACCACATTGCCACCTGGAGCCTACACTATGCCTTCCTATCTTATGCTGCAGTGTAGCTTCTGCCCATTCCAGAAACACCTGAGGAACACACACTCCCCTCTCACCTGTGCTTATAAGAACCAAGCACTTCTTGACTTGAGATATTTTCATGCTTGTGTTCTTTTAGCTTAGTAGTAGCCAACCTGATGCCTTCCAGATATTGTTGGCCTGCATGCTCATCATCCATGGCCATTGACCATTTTGGCTGAGGCTGACGCATGTTGTAGTCCAACCACATCTGGAGCTTTCTTATATGGAGTCGGACCATTGGTCCATCTAGCTCAGTATCATCTTCTACACAGACTGGCACTGTCCGTCCAGGGCTTCAGGCACGAGTCACTCTAAGCCCTACCTGGGGATGTTGGGGAGAGAAACTTGGACCTTCTGCAGATTCTCTACCACTGAGCTATGCCCCTTTCCCTTTCTGAGTGGCAGCGTGAAATAACCTGGTCTGTTGTCACTTTCTCCGCTCCTTCCTAGTGCTTGCCCTGGCTTCCGGTCCAGAACTGGGCAGGCTAACATTTTTAGGTCTTGTGGGAATCATCGATCCGCCAAGGCATGGAGTGAAGGAAGCTGTTCGAGTCCTCATTGAGTCGGGTGTTTCGGTGAAAATGATAACTGGAGATGCCTTGGAAACAGCCCTCGCCATTGGTGAGCAAGATAAACCGTGCCACCTTCTTGCAACATTTTGGGCTTTGGGCTTTAGAGAAAGGACAAGTAAAGGAGGGAGATGTGAAAGAGGTGTATAAAATTATGCACAAAGGAGAGAAAGCAGCTAGTGGGGAGTTGGTTGTTTTCTTTTGCCCCAGAAGGGATGCAGGTGGCTCTGTGGTCTAAACCACTGAGCCTTGGGCTTGCCAATCAGAAGGTCGGCGGTTTGAATCCCCACGACGGGGTGAGCTCCCGTTGCTCGGTCCCTGCTCCTGCCAACCTAGCAAAGTGCAAGTAGATAAATAGGTACCGCTCCGGTGGGATGGTAAACGGCATTTCCGTGCGCTGCTCTGGTTCACCAGAAGCGGCTTAGTCATGCTGGCCACATGACCCAGAAGCTGTACACTGGCTCCCTCGGCCAATAAAGCGAGATGAGCGCCGCAACCCCAGAGTCAGCCACAACTGGACCTAACGGTCAGGAGTCCCTTTACCTTTATACTACCAGAACTCAGGGCCATTCAATGAAGCCGAAGGCAAAAGGAAGGCCTTCTTTACGCAGCATGTAGTTAAATGATCGAAATTGCTCCCGCAGAAAGTAGTGGTGGCCACCAACTGAGATGACTTTAAAGGAGAATTTGGACAAATTCATGGAGGATAACGCTACCAGTGCCAGCTAGTCTCAATGTCTATGTTCTTCTTCCACTGTCAGAGGCAATATGCTTCTAAATACCAGTTGCTGGTGAGCTCAAGTGGTGTGGATGCTGTTACACTCAGGTCCTGTTTGCAGACTTCAAAAGGCTTCTTGTCATCCACTGTGAGAACAGGGTGCTGGACTCAATGGGCCATTGACCCAGCAGGACTTTTCTTATGTTCTGCTTACACTGAAGCACAATTCATTGTATCACGCTGAACATCGCAGCTGATTATCTCTACTGCCCATTTCCCTTCTTGCTGTACAATTTTTTATTTATTTTTTGTATCTCAGATATCTGCCTCTGCTCCCACAAGGCTGGATTTGCCTTTGGCTGTTCAAGATGCTCCAGGGGCAAGGCTAGGTGACAACTTGGTGACCTAGAAATAGACTTTGGTGGAGTGTTTCTGTCAGAGTTCCCAGAAATCCCTTGTCAAATGCCGTCTCTGCCTCAGTTGGGATGGTCAGTCATATCCTTTCCCTTTCCTTCATAGGACGAAATATCGGCCTCTGCAATGGGAAAATGAAAGCTATGTCTGGGGAGGAACTGGAGAACACCACAGAATCAGCACTATCATCAACCGTCAAAAATGTAATGGTGCTTTGAAGGGGTTCCAAAACACATGGTGTGTGCTCATTCTTAAAACCCCAGCCGTCTCACATAGATCTGCTTTCTCTCTCTCTCTCCTCATCATCCAGGTTTCCATCTTCTTCCGAACAAGTCCAAAACACAAACTTAAAATCATAAAGGTATCTGCTGACCCTAAACAAGCCACAAGTCTGTCCCTTTACCAGAGAAGCTAGTTCTGATTTCTGCACCGTGGTGGTCACTACTTTGCTTCTGATTTGCCCACTTCTGTTCAAATTACCACTTTCCTTCTATAGCTTCTCTTTTCCTGCAACTCGTTCTGGGAATCATTCTCTGCTGGTTCTTTGCCGTAGATAAGGGAGTCGGGGAATCAATTTCTATAAAGGAGAACTGAAGCAGCAATTGCAAATCAAGGTGTATCTTCCTTGCCTTTCAGTGCTCAGAACTACATCTTCTAGCAGTAACCACTACAAAATACAGTTGGAAAAGTCCAGTTTCTGGATCCATTGGTTTAGGCCAGGCTTCCCCCAATCCAGTGCCCTCTGGGTGCTTTGGACTACAATCCCCATCATCCCTGACAATGGCCACACTGGCTGGAGCTAAGGGGAGATGTAGCCCAGTAACACCTGAAGAACAACTGGCAGGGAAAAGGCTGCACTAGGCAGTGAATTACATCATTATTATTTATTAAACTTATTAGTTGCTTAAAAAAAAAATAGCCAGTGGAAATGCATTCAATGTTTCCTGAAACTATCTGTGCATTTCCCCCTACTCTTCCACATCCCTTTGTCTCACGAAGGGGAGAAATGAGCCCTGCCTTTCTCTCTGTTTTTGTGGTTGCTGCTCCTGTTGGTTGACAATGGTACAATTGTCTAGCCAAGCACAGTCACTTCTCACTTGCTGTGATCTTCGGTTGGGTGATTTGCTGATTTGTCACTTTGGTCATGTATTGTAAAGATCATGAAAGTGGTAATCAGATGTAGGCATGTCTTCATTTAAGTGAACCCCTGTAAGTACCCAGATTGGCTGGCCTGGGACTATTACAGGCAGCATAAAAAAATATGTGTGCCCTGATTGGCTGGTCTGGAATTTTTCCTGGCAACATTCAACACTTCTTCATATTATTGGTTGGGTTTGATCCTACTGATCACATTTGCATGAAGATGCATCCTTAAATTAAAACTGATTGCATGAGCAAAATAATACCTAATAAAAGCTTGTTTCTTAACCAATCCCCATTTATCCTTTCAGCTAGAATTGTTAATTCCCACTGCTGCTGAAAGCCCAAATTCTAAATGACTAATCTCTCCAGATTGTCTTCCTGTGTACTGCATTTTGTTGTTGTTGTTGTTTTTAATTTACTGTTTTTTTCTTTATTGAAAGTTAGAAAACTACTGTGTTTGACATTTTATATTCTGGAGAGGCCAAGATCATACCACATAGATACGTGCTGAATTTTGTATCCATTTGACACTTTCACAGGCTTTGCAACAGACCGGCGCCATTGTGGGGATGACGGGAGATGGAGTGAATGACGCAGTGGCTCTGAAATCTGCTGATATTGGGGTTGCAATGGGGCAGGCGGGCACAGATGTCAGCAAGGAGGCGGCAAACATGATCCTTGTCGATGACGACTTCTCAACCATCATGTAGGTGGCTCTTAAGAGGCACATCAGACATCCCAGCGTCTCTCATCTTGCTCTGGCTTCTACATTTGTTTTAGCAGGGGAAGCTGATTTATTCATTCACTATATTTATGAGACACCTCATAAAATAAGTTCTCTGGAAGAAGAGCGCAAAACATTAGCAACAAAGCCACAAGCAACAGCATTCTAACCTGAAAACAGAACCAGCATGATAAAACATGACATACAGCCCAGAGCACAAACAGCCTCCGTCCTGGACCTGCTATTGTTGTCATTTGGCTGGATGGAGGGGCTGGGTTGTGGCAAGATGAGGGCTATGGGCACATGCTGGTAGGACCCCTAGAATGACTATCAATATCAAAAGCATGGTTGGTGGTCCAAAGAGTGAGAGTCTTTTCTGGGGCTGCTCCCATATTGTGGGTTTCTTTCTCAAGAGAGGTTAGCTTGGCTCCCTCCTCATTATCCTCCCACCAGCATTTCAGGGAATGACATCATTGCCCCTGCTGTGAAATATGTGGTGCCAATTCATCCCTGACCATCTTTGCTCCACTGGTTGTTCTGCACTTAGGGCTAATCCAGACTCCCTTTTGTGCTGTGTCAACACAGGCACAGGTCAACACTTTAAAGCTCCCTGTCCAAGCACCACCACCACCACCCTCTGACACTTTCTCTTTACCTCTGAATCGGAACAAATGGCAGTCCATGGAAACCCCAAATTGCTGTTTGTTCCAATTCAGTGTTAAAGAGTGGGTTTTCCTGGGGAAAGCAGCAAGGAGAAAAAGTTTCTCAGACATAGAGCTTGAAACCATGGACCTGGCTGTGCCTAGAAACAAAGTGTGGATGAGCCCTTTCAGCAGCACTGGCAGTTCCTGCTTCCCCCAAAATCCAGAGCTTGCTTGTCCCATAAATGGATACCAGTTTACACGCTATTCCTTTTTCCCCAACAGGAGTGCAATCGAGGAAGGGAAGGGCATCTTTTACAACATTAAAAATTTTGTTCGGTTTCAGCTCAGCACGTAAGTTCTTCTTGACTTAAACCCAGGGGCGGAAGAAGGGGTGTGTGGACCGCCCCAGGTGTCATCAATGAGGGGGGTGATAAAATGCCAGGCGGCACTCACCGTGGAGCCTGTAGCATGTCCGAACCACGCATCCCTCCTGGAGTGACGCGGTGGCTTGGGCACCCCCAGATTCCATGCTGTCCCAAATGGTCCACCCGCCGCCTCCCCCTCAGCTGTAGGGTGGCTGAATGGGAGGAGGCAGGCAGACTCCTTGGAGGCCCCACAGAGCGCCCTGCCCCTATGGGCACCGCGCACCACCCTGGGTGCCCAGGTGGCTTCCTCCACCACTGCTTAAACCATGTAAGAATCAACCACCATCGGGGCCACAGAATATCCATGAAGACTTAACTCACTCACTCTTTGTGTTCACGGCAGGAGCATCTCGGCACTGAGTTTGATCGCTCTGTCAACAGTCTTCAATTTGCCAAACCCACTCAACGCTATGCAAATCCTGTGGATCAATATCATAATGGATGGGCCCCCAGCGCAAAGGTTAGGACACAGGAAGACTGGGGGGGGGCAGGATTCACACTGGAAGCCTTCGCAATGCCCTTCTAAAATATGTAAGGTCCTTGGGAGGGCACCTCACTGCAGATTTACCTCTCCGACAGCTCTGACATCAGGAGAAGGAGATCCAACAATGGAGACTCTGTCTCTGATGGCACTGGCTTCTCTGATGCCCTGGAGGTCTAGTGGTAGGGCCAAAATTTGGTGTGGGTGTGTTTTCGAAAATAGCTTAGTTCCAATCAGGAAAAGGATGCTGGAGATCAAGCAATGTTGTTGGACCAGAGACAAACCATTTGGACCAGTGAGTTGGTTCTGAGGTAGACATTTGGACTTGGTGGGTAAGGACTGGCTTTTGGGAGTCGGCTTGCTGTCTGGGCTGACAGTGCTGTAGCCCAACTGGTGTCCTTGAGTCCCAGAACTCTTAGATTTCAGAGGAAACAGAATGGTCAGTACAGGCCATTTACTGAATACTTTACATTGTGGTTTCCTTGTGCAAGTTGCAGATTTCTTCCCAGAAAAATAAAATAGCTAATGAATCTGTGCTAATAAAACAGTGGCTTGGGTTTTTTGTGTTTGTTTTTTTCTGGGCCTGGCAAACAGTTTGGGTGTTGAACCGGTGGACAAAGATGCCATCAAGCAACCTCCAAGGAGCATCACTGATACGATTCTCAGCAGGTCTCTGATTCTGAAGATCTTCCTGTCAGCCACCGTTATAATCAGTGGAACCATGTTTGTCTTTTGGAAAGAGGTGAGAAAGAGGATGTGGCACTTGCATCTGTGCTCCAAATAAGTAGTAACTAAGGGCACATTCACACCATACATTTAAAGCACTATGGTAACACTTTCAACAGTCACAGCTCTCCCCCCGCCCCCCCGAATTCTGGGAGCTGAATTTGTTTTAAGGTGTTGAGAGTGGTTAGGACACTCCCTATTCCCCTCCCAGGGCTACCAGGGCTCCCTTTGTTAGAGGGACCCACTCTGGGAATTAATCTCTTTGTAGAGTACTGTTGATTTTAATCATCTTTTGAAAGTGTTTAAATACCTCTTTTTAAAAGTGTTTTTAATTGATAATTTCAGCATGCGGCTTTAGTGTAAGCCACTTTATTACAAACAAGCGGTGCATAAATTTGGTTATAACAAAAGAAGCATTTTTAAAAGTTGCCACTAGTAGAAAAGGTTTTCACCACCTTTAAAAGAGGATAAGACAAGGCTATCAAGGGTTACTAGTCATGATGGCTGAAGGACCTCCAATATCAGAGGCAGTGATTCCTCCAGATACCAGTTGCTGGGAGTCACAGGCGGGTGGAGTGCAGTTGTACTCACACCATGCTTTGGGGCTTCCCTTAGCTATCTGGCTGGCCACTGTGAGAACAGGATGCTAAACTAGATGGGTCTTTGGCCTGACCCAGCAGGGTTTTTCTTCTGTTATAGATATCTCTTCCAATCATATGTCTTTCACCCTTGTAAGAAAACAGCACACACTGCAAATCAAAATCATAAGGTTGCAGTTGGAATGGGCTACAGAACACTCCCTCTCTTCTTTTTTCGCCTGGCTTCTAATTATTTCCCTGTAGCCCATCAATCATCGCACATAGATTTAAGGCTCCTTGGCACTGCAGGGCCTTCTAATCTTCCCTCGAAAAAAGAAGAAAGGCCAGCTTTCAAGGTGACTGTGACTTTACAAACAAAGGGCTCATTGTGAGATGGGAGGGCTGACTTTGCGCATTCTCCAAACATCCACACTCCCTCCCTCCCTCTCTCTTACGACTGAGTTTTCTCACTTGCGTTTTTTCAGATCCCGGAAAGTGGCATAACGCCAAGGACCACAACAATGACTTTCACTTGCTTTGTGTTCTTTGACCTCTTCAACGCCCTGACATGTCGTTCCCAGGTGAGAGAGGTGTTGGTCGCTAAGCCCAAAGAGGAGTGTGTCTGTCAGCAAAAGAAGATGCCCTATTATTTATGCTTAAAGTGTTAGTAAAGGGAACTCCTCCTCTCAAGCCAAGGGACGGACATCTTTTTTAAAAAATAATGATTTTTATTTGATTTTAAAGGATATAAACTTATAACAAAATCTATTAAAAATCTGCATAATGAGATTACTCTGAATCTCATGACTCCCCTCCATCCTCCTAATGCCAATATTTACATCTGCCTATCAGTCCATTATCAACATTTTTTTATCCATCTAAATTGTCTATAGTCTTTGTTACCTTACAAGTGAGATTAAAATCCTGCTAATGTTTTCATTGCTTACAATGGTCTCCTAAATAAATTATAAATTTCCCCCATTATTTTTTAAAGTTCTTGCCTTCTTGGTTCCTGAGCTTTCCAGTTAATTTTGCCATTTCAGCATAGTCCATCAACTTGGTTTGCCATTCTTCCCTGGGGGGGGGGGGGGACACAGACAAAATCTTAAATGGGTGGTACTAATTTCATATCAGTGACAAAGAGGCTTGTAGAACCTTAATGACTAACTAATTTATTACAGCTGGGATGGGGAAACATCCAAATGTTATAGCATAGCTTGCATGGACTACATCCACTTTATCTTTCATGCAACTGATGAAGTATACCGTAATTACCATACATCAAAGGTTAATCTATCTAGCAAAATTGGCTTAGAAACACCAGGATGTCTGTGTTATCAATACAACTGTTGTTGTTTTGTCAATAGACAGCCTACAGTTCATCCCAGAGTGTGGCCATACTGAGACAAAGGAAATTCACAGGGATGTAAAACTGCAATGTAAAACCAGCAAATTACAATTACTGTAATCAACATCTACCTATCACATTGGATTGAATTGGGGCAATGGATGTTCTCCATAGCTGGAAGTATTTAAGCAGAGACTGGATGGTTATCTGTCAGGGTTATTGTAATTACATCCCAATTTGCAGATCCTTCACTTGAAGATTAAGCTAGTTGACCTCCAAGATCTTTTCCAAACTCTTTATTTCTATCATATGAGTTTGCCCAAAAGCTGCTTTGATAATAACAGGCTAGATTCATGAAGGAGAGATGTGTAAAGTTGGATCTATTTCCCCACCCCAATTATCATTTTCCCCCCTCCTCCAGACAAAACTGATACTAGAAATTGGTCTTTTCCGAAACCACATGTTCCTGTATTCTGTCTTGGGGTCTATTTTGGGTCAAATGGCTGTTATTTACATCCCTCCACTACAGAAGATCTTCCAGACGGAGAATTTAGGAGCACTAGGTAAGTCTGATGACTGAAGCTCTGAAAGAGCATTGGATTTTTTCTTCCAAAAGATTTAAGTGCGTAGCTGTGGCTGACAATTATCCCATCTTTTTCAGGAGCTTGGAAGGTTGACACAGTAGCAGTGGGAATATATAGGTCTTGTTAGGGGGCAGTTGCAGGGGGCGGTTTGAGGGGGAACAAGCTGAAGCTGTACTTGCCAAGGAGCCACCAGTAGCAGACTCTAAGGTTTCATCTGTCTCACACCTGACCTCATTTGATGGCATGATGATGAGCAGAATTCTCCCCTCTGAGGCTTGGGAAACCAAATTATCCCCACCCCTCCAAACTCCCAGAACAACCTAGTTTCTTCTGAATACAAGCCCAATTGATCCCTGATTACACCCACACCACCAAAAAAAGACATTAGTGGGAGCACTATGATCCGCCCCCCCCCGACTCCTAACAGCCTTGTAATGCCCTCCATATTATCAGACTGCAACTCCCATCATTCCTGACCATTGGCAATGCTGGCTGGGGCTGATGGGAGTTGGAGTCCATTAACTGCTGGAGGACCCTGCATCGGCTGTAGTCAACCCCTCCTCCCAGGGAATTTTGGGAATTGTAGCTCTGGGAAGGGAATACGAGCCTCTTAAAAAATCCTCAGCACCTTAATAAATGACAGCTCACATAATTCTTTGGGGAAAAGCTATGACTGTTTAATGTGAATGTGGTCCTTGCCTGTATATCAGCAACAGATTGAATCTTTTTTTCTTCCCCTCTCTATCCTTGGTAGATTTGCTGTTCCTTGCGGCCCTGGCTTCTTCAGTTTTCTTCCTCTCTGAACTGATCAAAGTGTGTGAGAAATATTGCTGCGCCCCATCAAAGACGGACAGCAACATCCAACTAGAAGCTGTGTGACCAAAATAACTCGGACTTCCCTTGTTGTGGAATGCTGTTGGAATGGAACTGTGATCTAGAACAATTCACAGGGGACAAGTGGATCTTTTTATACACCTCTCAAAATTCCCAACCATCTCTACATCCCAACCCTGTCACCCACTGATCAGATTTCTTCCCTGTCACCGTCCAGTCCATTGTTATAGTTTTGAAAGGCGGCTTGTGTTGCTCCCAGCTATTTCTCAGCTTACAAGAGTGTCTTCTGCAGGGCCAGAGAATGGAGCAGGAGAACCAAATGAAATAACCACAGCACCATCTTTATTTATTTAAGTTGCAATTACTTCTTTTGTTAATAAAATGTGCCTTATAGGGGCTAATATGGCGTAGTCGTTGAGAGCGTTGGACTAGGATTGAAAGCTGGGTGGGTGCAGGGAGACATAGGTTCAAATTCCCATTGAGGTCACCAAGCAACTTTGGCCCAGTTACCATGTCCAGCCTAGCCTACCTCACAGGGTTGTTGTGAGGATAAAATACAGAGGGAGCATAGAGGACCTATGTTTGCAATCCTGAACTCCTTGGAGGGAGAGGGAGATAAGAAGAAAAAGAAATAATCAGGTAAATCTTGCTGAGATGGAAGGCTTCAGTCGCACCAGGGTTCATTTTTTCTCCAATCTCGCTGCTAAGGAAGGTTCCATATGAGACATCTATCACAGGAATCAGTTTGGAAGATACCTTGGGAGATTATGTAGTGCAACACTGCATTGACATGGCAGCTTATTCCATTTCCCTGATGATTCCTTAACTGTTAATTTCTGCATTATCTCTGAACTTTTGCATGATATAAAAGCCACTTCCAGGAAACTAATGGAATATAGCACATATTTAGCATTCATTTCCATGTTATTTAATTCTTGGGTGGGGGAGGTGACTGTTCACACCCCCAGAAATCCTGGAAGCGAAAACCCAGAAAATCTTGGAAGTGATTAAATTTGGGTTAGTATTCTAGCATGCAACTTTTTCCTGCTACCTTCATGGGAGGAATAATGGGGGAAGAGGAGCATGCATGTGCTAAAGTATACGGGACTTGCAATACTGTCCAGGGAAATTCATTGTTCTGCCACACCATGCTGACTGGTGTGAATTTTAGCATGCCATGCCATTATATCAGCCAAAAAGCCAGTTTCATAACACAACAGAGTGTGGGGTGAAGAGAACGTAAGAAAATTGGGCCGAGGTGACAGCATAATAATCAGGCAAATTGATGCAATATTACACATATCTCAGTGCCCCCCCAAGTGTGGGGATTCTTTGGCCCACCAGATGTTGCTGAAATACACCACCTATCCTACCTGGCCACTGGCCACGCCTGTTGGGGCTGACAGGAGTTGTAGTTCAGCAACATCTGGAAAGCCAAAGGTTCTCCCCACCTGATGTCTAAGGTAAAGGTAAAGGTACCCCTGCCCGTACGGGCCAGTCGTGTCCGACTCTAGGGTTGCGTGCTCATCTCGCTCTAGAGGCCGTGAGCCGGCACCGTCCGAAGACACTTCTGGGTCATGTGGCCAGCGTGACGAAGCTGCAGCTGGCGAGCCAGCACCAGCGCAGCACACGGAAACGCCGTTTACCTTCCCGCGAGAAAGCGGTCCCTATTTATCTACTTGCACTTAGGAGTGCTTTCGAACTGCTAGGTGGGCAGGAACTGGGACCGAACGACGGGAGCTCACCCCGCCGCGGGGATTCGAACTGCCGACCATACGATCGGCAAGTCCTAAGCACTGAGGTTTTACCCACAGCGCCACCCGCGTCCCTGATGTCTAGCCACCCGCAAATGCAGCATCCCTGACAAGACACCCAGCCTCTGCTTAAACACCTCCATCAAAGGAAAGTCTGCTCCATCTCTAGGCACTCTATATTCCATGGCCAAACAGCCCTTAGCATCAAGACATTTGCTGTTCGATAAAACAACAGCACCACCCAAATGTCAACGCCAGCCACACAGGTTCATGTTACAGACATGCCAGTGAAGATGGACTGTTAGTACTGTTTCAGCTGTTGAGTTGAATGGCTATCCTGTGACAGAGGCCCCTCTCTCATTCCAACAGCCCAGGTGGTCACCGGCCCTAGGCAGAAGAACTAAATAGCTGAAAAGCATCTGATGCTTTCAAAGGCACATCTGATTCCTCACCACACAATCGCCTTTTGCCAGGGTAGATCATTGTGGGAGGCAACTGGCAGGTGGATATCTGTAAGGGGAAGAAGGATAAGACAGGGATGATCCCCAACACACACACACACACACACATGCTCAGCCATTTCCTTCCACCCCAATTCCAAAATGCAGCAAGATGTCCCTGTGGCTCTTTCACAAAGGGGACCGATCCAACACCCCACAACATTTCTTTTAGAAAAAGAAATCCAGAAAAGCTTAAAAACAACAGAAACGTTAAGAACGGTCCCTGGTACTAGGCAATGGCTAAGAACAGGAAACAGGTGGGTGGGACCATTTCATCCCAAGGATCCTGCCCATTCTTCTTGTGGGGGAACCATCCAAGGGCTATATGCCAGGGGCGGGCGGGGTCAGAGGCAAAAGTAGGTGGAGCACTTTGCACAGTAGGCTAGCTGAGTCTTGCCTTTGGACATTCCAGTGACGCAGGAGTCAATGGTTTCTACAGACACACACTCACCCTCTGTAGCCACCATCCAGGCAAGCAAGAGGCATTATGGCAGCTCAAGGACATATTCCAGACAGGCAAAAGCACTCAAAGAGGGGGCATGGCAAGGGAAATGAGGGGTTTTGGTCCACAGAGGGTTCTGAGGGCCATACAGAAGTGGGAAGGGACACATTCAAAGATAACAAACCTCAGTCCCAGTGGCTGAAACAGACTCACATAAAAACCTTAACTGAAGAAGCTGCCGAGTTATAGAAAAGAACTGGAACAATTTATTTGTTGCAATTAATTTGGTACATGCGACTGGACGTGCATTATTATAAAACCACTCAAAAGGTGTTAAAAAGAAAACAAAAGGGAAAGAAATAGCATCATGAACAGGAACAAACTCTTCTGTGCTGGTCTCTGGCCTGGATAGGTTCTCTTCTTCCAGCATGGAACATCTCCCTTTGCTTGAAGGGAGTGTTAGATGTGTTGCCCAGCTGCATTTCCTATGCATGCTATCTATTGCCTGATCTGTACCACAATTTTGCCCTCTGTGAATATATACCCGCCATTATATTTTAAAAAGAGGAAAGACAAAAGGATGTGCTCAAAGCAAGCTCACAGCCATCACCCTGGAGAAAAAATGCCAGCTAAAGAAGATGGAAAAGTCTACAATTCTTCCAGTTGGCTGGAAGAAGATCAAAAGGAAAAACCAGGGCCACACCCACCTTTGTCCATGGCTTTCTATGCCTGACGGAGTTGCATCTGCTATGGTCCAGTTCCCTTGTGTTGAGAAGTGCTTTGCTTGATTCTCTTCCATCCAGCTTCCTGGTCCACAGGGACAAGGGTGTACTACCTTCGCTGTCAGTCTATGTCTCTGAATACCAGCTGCTGGGAATTGCAAGCGGACAGATAATCTTGCACTCCTGCCCTGCTTGAGGGTTTCCCACAGGCAGCTGCTTGGGAGAACAGGATGCTCAACTAGATGGGCCCTTGGCCTGATCCAGCAGGTTTTTTATGTTCCCACCCCAGGAAATGCGATCAGCTTGGCGACCTCCTTCAGCACGCTTGCTTCCCTTACCCCAGGGGTGGTTAACCTGTGGCCTCCCAGTTGGCATTGGTGATTCCCCCTGACGGCTACACCATCCTGGCTGGTGCTAATGGGAGCTCAACATCTGGAAGGCCACAGGTTAGTCTCTGCTGCCTTACACTGATCAGTATCTGCTAGAAAAACCTTACATATTAAGCTGTCGTGTGCAGTCAGACAAATTGATCCATCTAGCCTGGCACTGCCAGCTGTGACTGGCAGTGTCTTTAAAGGGTCTTTAAAGGTCTCTTTTGAGGAGGGGTGTTTTCTATCAGCACCTACATGATCCTGCTAGCAGGAGCTGCCTAGGATCACACTTCAGCCTTTCTGCCTACAAAACACATATTCTACCCCTCAGCTAAAGTCCATCTCTCCCAAAGGAGGGGATCAAGTGAAAATCATCCTTTGGCAGGCCTCTCTCTTGATCTTCCTCCTCTCTACTTTTGAGGGGAGGCTGGTTCCAGCAGCAGAAGAGGCACCTTAAATCCTGCGATGCCACCTTAAACAAAGAGTTGTTTAGGAGACACACACCCCATTCCCCTCACAGGCCTACAATTCGCAGAGTTCCCTGTGAAGAGAGACTGATTGTTATCAACTCTGAGAATTGCTGCTCTGGGACAGGAAAGATGAACGGAGCTTGACGCTGTATAAGGCAGCTTCCTATTGCCCCTATGAAAAAGAGACTAGGATATAAATAGCTAGCTACCATAGGCTGGATAAACAGTGAGGCATAGCATCCGTCTACACAGATAAACCATCAATCAGGACAGAAGTAGCTCTTTCAGATTAACATGCAGATTTTCCATTTCAAGCTTCTCTTGTCTTGTCTCATAAACACTATTCTACAGAAAGAAAAATGACTGAACATGATTTAATTTCTGATCTGCGGCCTGTCCCTAAGCATTTTAAGGTAGAAGCCCCACTGAATTCAATCAGACAAGACTCCCAAGTAAAGGTGTAGCAAGATTTGAGGCTATATGGCTATAAGGCAACATGGAAGGATTTGCTATCAAAGTATAGCTGCCAAACAAGAAACACCCCTATGTATCTTGTAGATTTATTGCAACAAAGCTGGTGGAACAAAATAGTTCCTTTTAAGGTTACAGACCTTAAACATGATGTCACCAAGTCAGAATAGTATACATAAAAGATGCACTCAGAAGCTGGATCTGTTCACTCAGAAGACCAGAACAGATCCAGCTATTGTGGAAATTATGCCTTTGCAACTTGATCAAATATGTCAACAAGCCAAAGGACACTTCAATTTCCAACATACTGTTTACCTCTATAGACCACTTTTATTTTATTGTTATTCCCCACCTTTCAGTAATCTGCGAGGCTCAAGTGGAACTATAGTGGAAGCTAATACTTGTTTTTCACAATTGCAAAGGGAATATCAGTTTTAGATTCCTTGCTTTGCATACTTAATTTTCTACTCAAAAGTTCACTACCTTAAGACTTAAAAAAAAGGAGGGGGGGGGCTAAGGACACTGTTTTGAATACCAAGCCTTGTCAAGCAACTTTTTCACACACACACTTACTTTTCAGAGCATGATAAGAAGTCCTGAGTAGCTCTAAAGTTTGCAGCTTATGTTTCAGATGATATCATCTTATTTGCTGTGTGGTTTGTGTTGCATAGAGGTGCAGATTTGCAAAGCGGACAGTTGCATGAAAATCCAAGGTAGAGCCCCGTCCTCACACCCCTTTATAATTCCCTAGACTGAATCCT
Source organism: Podarcis pityusensis (assembly GCF_964106645.2). Taxonomy (NCBI): domain Eukaryota; kingdom Metazoa; phylum Chordata; class Lepidosauria; order Squamata; family Lacertidae; genus Podarcis; species Podarcis pityusensis. The sequence goes on along the minus strand of NC_138033.1, from coordinate 52,413,245 downwards.
GAAGTAGGCCTTAAATTGAGGACTTGAGATCATTTCTCGACAATACCTAGCAAAGAAAATTGGGTCTTTGGGTTTCAGACATTGCTAAGTTTGGCTGCAACCAACGTTTCATCCTTCAGACTGGTGCCCCGACTGACAGGCTGCATCCACTGCTTCACCGCATGATTTAGCATTGATTCTTGCTGATTCGGTTAACCTGCAACTTGCCGCCAGCAGCTCAAGGATCAGCCCAATCTCATGCATCTTAAAGGGTCTGGGGTGTAGTGATGCCATACGCATCCAGAAATTCACCAGGGAGGTGGTCTTTCGCTTGCACTCCCAACATTGGCCTGTGCCTGAACCACCCTGGAAATCTGACTTGGTTCTCAGTCCTATACACTTATGTGAATGGTGTCTGGGACAGCAGAGACTAAAAGCAGCACTGATCAAGTGCTCAGTTCTCTGGCTATGTGAACGGTGTCTGGGACAGAATTCTGCGACTAAAAGTAGCATCAATCAAGTACTCAGTTCTCTGGCTACTGCCTTTACAACATTCAAAATGTGGGTTTCCTAAAGCAGGGTCTGTGAATGTTCAACCCTGGGTTGAACCAACTGTCCCCAACAAAACTTGCTTCAGCATGATTAGCAAAGGCCCTCTTGAGCAAACAAGGTGAAATTCGTTCAGGAAACTGTTTCCCAACAGGATTCTCGAAAACTCCCTTGAGCTGCTCACAGACGAAATGTGTGACTAAATAGTGGATGCTAACACTGATCCAAAGAAGGGGGAGGGGCATGGACCTGTCTTCATTTATATTCAGCAATACCCTTGATTATTAAGAACTACCTAAAGCATGCAATCACCCCATCCGCCCGCCACAGACAAACCATCCCGCTACGCAAAGGATTTGTCTCCTAACCAGACAACATGCAACTCTAGGAAAACACATTACACTTGAGCGGTTTGTGTTATCGAGTTTTCACATGTGGTGTTGGAGAGAGATCAGAGACGGCTCTGCACAAAGCATCAGGCAAGAGCTTCCAGGCCTTGTTCTCAGTTGTCGCCTCCGTCGCCATCGGCTGGATCCCGCAACCCATCGCTTTTCCGGCCCTTCCCGATCATCTCCAGCAAAGCCTGGGCCTCGGGGTCTGCGTCCAGGATGCTCTTCTGCCCCGGGCCCTAAATCAAAACCCAGAAGGCAGGTTGGAACACCAAACAAAATAGGAATTCAAGAAAGGGAACAGGTCACAGTCAACCCATCCTGGGGCCCTTTCATTTTCACGTCACGTCTGCGTTAGAAGGAAGTTGTTATTGCTTCCCTGTGCAGCTCCCCCTCCCCCCCGGTCATCCCTCTGCAAACAGCAGGACAGGTTCTGCGGCCCCCGCCCACTTGCCAGCCTACTTTGTTGGTCCAGTCCAACAGGTTGGGTAAGGTCACAGAGCTTCCTGAAATGACTGCAGAAGGGGACCCATGTCAGAGCGTGATCTCTGATCGCTAAGAGGAACCCTTGGGGCACCGCTGGGGGAAGGAAGGGAAGAAACACAAAAAGCAGCACATGTACCGACACCCAGCATGCTATTGTTGCCAAGAAACTTAGCAGCTTTTCTGTGCCAGGAAAGCAGTATGAAAATGCCGTTTTCCTCTTCGAAACTTTTAACGGACGATTAACTCTAGTCTTGCTTTGGAAGTGGGTGTACCTGTCTCTGCAATGGCTCTTGCTGCTGTTTTGATTGTTGTTTGGCGATTAGACTTGAAACTGGTGTTAGCGGGGGGCCACTAGAGGGCGCATTGGAAGATGGCCGACAATACCATCTCTCCGACCCACACGGGGTAATTAAGAGGCTGTTATGGGAGTAGGCAGCCTCCCTTGTTGCCCCAAGGAAATGGGGAACACTGCCCTTGCCTGCTGTGCCCATAAATCACCCCCTAATTCGAAAGAAGGGGGTGAGGGCCCTAGGCAGAATGCCCCCATGTGGACATCAGCTCTCCTGGACACTGTCTCTGATCGTGCACTAGCTGCAGCAATTTGGAATAATTAATTACAAAAGAAGCAAATGCACATATTTCAAGTGAAGAAGGGGAGTGAAGTCTGCTAATTTAAGTGACCTCTGTGAAAGAAGACGACGGGCTGGAGAAACAGGAATATTTTACGATGAAGATACACCAAAGGCGGGGCATGTTGACAACGGGGCTGAATGGGGGGAGGAACCTTTTTTACTTTCCTTCTATGTGATTTACAAGAACCTCTCCTCATTAGAACTGTCGGTTGAACTGACCCAAGCAGGATGATTAAGGTCTGTGTGGAGATAAACTTTAACCAAAAGTATGCTTTATGGAGACCAAGAAGCAATAAGAGCTTTTGGGAATGGCGCAGCAATTAATTCGGAGTCGCCATCTTACCAAAGGATTTATAGCCAGGAGGAAGAACGGATTTGTTTTCAGACTGCATTCCTAGTGAATCTCCTCAGAGGTTTTGAGAAAGGAGGCAGATTGGTGAAGATTAATGACGCTAAGACTGTTTTGATGTATGGAAGTGATGTTATATGGAAAACGTCTGGATATGGCTACTGGATAAAAAAAATAATATCCACGCAGGATTACAAACTGTTCTAACCAGCTTGCGGAGACTATCAGAGGTCACAAAGAGAAAGGAAAAATATATGAAAATAACAACAAGAGATGTGGAAAAATAATAAGAAAGGACCGGATAGTACTGTGAACATCATAAGGTTAGATTTGTGGACATTAAAACAGCAGTAAGAAGCAAGAAGTTGATTGGATCCCTTCGGAACTTGAAATATGGGTACCCCCAACAAAAATTTAAAATTCGGCTGTGTAATTTGGAATTTATGTAATTTGGTTTGGTTTGATTTGATGTGATTGGTCGGTTAATAAAAAAATATTCTTAAAAAAAAATAAAGAAACTGGTGTTAGCACTGAACGTAAGTTTTCTTTTGCCTTTAGCCTTTTCATACATGCACGGTGCTATCATAGAAAAGGACTGGCCTCCAGAAGCCACCCCCCCCCCCTTTAAGGGGAAACACATCTTGTGGTCCACCAGCCCAAAAGAAATGGTACAACCATGCATAGCAGCCCACTGTGACCTCAATAAATCTGCTTTTGTTATCCAAGAGGACATGACACAAACAAGAAGACATGACACATCACAGTACTGACCACCTGTCTGCGGACTGAGTGACTCAAAGGAGTTGGGGGGCTGCGGACATCACAGCTGCCTGTCCACTCAACCTCCTTTCCTCAAACAGGAGACTAGCACTGTTGGGTGCCATTTACACAGCACAATGCCATGCCTGGACTGTGGGTACTTCCTGAAGGTTTCCACCCTCCAGTGCAACATCCCTTAGTGTTGATAGGGATGGAAATTTGCAAGCTGTTTTGACTCAGAGAGTTCATGCGTGAGTTTCAGGGGGCCACTGACCCACTGCCCAGCTACCTCAAGGTCATTGTTTAGCTAGAGAGACAGTCACAGCGGTCACTTACGGCGGCACTTTCCGGGAGGTCTCCCACCGCCCAAACCTCCATGGCGTCCAACGTGAAGTTCTCCTTGGCCGACAGCTGAGGGCTGTTGTACGTGGTGCATCTGGGCTTGGCTTTGCTGTGGCCCCTTCCATAGTTGCTGTCGATCCACAGGCCGAAGTATTCATGTTGTCCGCCCATGCCCTGGGAAGGAAGAACAAAGGGGTTTGGCCGACACACTGCAGCATGCAGTCTGCCCCTTAATTGAATGACCCTATCAGCGTTGGGTGGGGCTGGAAGGACACGCTATGGCAATCCACCCAGAGGCAGGCGTGCCGGCCCCAACAACACCCGACCCATCTAAAATGGGCCTTGCTGGGTCAGACCAAAGCGCTATGCAGCTCACACATCCTGCTTCTTGCAGTGCTCAAGCATCAGATGCCTCAGAGAATCCCACAGGCAGGGCAGGAAGGCGACAGCACATCCACACTACTAGTTCTCAAGAACTGGTGGCACATTACCTCTGAACAGGGAGGTCCTGGATTGCAACCATGACTAGTCGCCTTTACAGGCCTCACTTCCTCCATGAATTTATCTAACCCCCTTCCAAAATGATCTAAGCTAACAGCCATCATCACACCTGCGAAACAGTACCTTCCTTTATTGTTCAAAGCCATAGGCTATTTGATACAGAAATAGCAAGACAGAATACAAGTACAAATCAGTTTCCCTTACATCAAGCACCACACTGTTTTTAAGTCAAACTACACACTGAAGGGGAATACCTAAGAAGAAAATACTGAAGAAGCAATGAAGAACACATCTTCCTATTCAATAGGATTTGGGGAGAAAACTCCCAACAGGCTCTCCTCTGCTGAACTTTTATTTTTTACAATAACCTTTTTTGTATTTCTACCCTTTCAATGTATGCATCCCTTGCTTCTTCTTTTTTAATGGTTGCCTACATTTCATCGTTTTTTATATTAAGAATTTGTCATTCTGCAATCATCTGGCTTCCCTTGATCTCTGTATTTTTGCCTTGTAAAAAATAAAATAAAAGCTCAACTAATAAATATACGCTTTTGGTCAGATGCTCAGCAAAGGCCATCTGGCCAACCACACACACAAATGCACACACATACACAAAATCCTGTACAAGCAGATCAAGCACACAATCTGCCCAACCCACAATCTTTAAGTGGTGCGATCCAGCAAAAACTGACCCTCGCAGTTGCACTGCACAAGAGGACTAGATTCCCCAGGGTGACTGAAAGTGCAGTATTACAAGACAAGGCTCTGTCCTGCAACCGTTTTGTACTTACAAGGCCATTTGGCATTGTCTGTTGCCCGTGATTCAGGTACATGTAGTGGTCGTTGTAGCCGGTGTAAGTGAAGACCTCAAGCGAGGGCGAAACAGAGAACAGAAAGCATCCGTTGTTGCCTGTAAAATGACAGTGGAAGGAAGAAGGAGCACAGACTAAATAGCAAGGAACAGAAAGGAAGGCAATCTAGGGACACAAAACAGAGGAACCTGCCTTACACCAAGTCAGACACTTGGTCCATCTAGCTCAGTATCATTGACACTGACTGGCAGCAGCAGTTCTCCAGAGTTTCAGACAGAGAATACTCCCAGTCTTGCCTGGAGATACCGGGGATTGAACCCGAGATCTTTTATTTAAATGCACAAAGAAATTTTGAAACGCCAGCACTCATTGCCAGTTGTCTTCGTGGCCCAAATTATGGTGCTTAAACTGACACGTAAAGCACTGATTGGCCTGGAACCAAAGTACTTGAAGCAGACAAAGGCATCCTAATCGCCCCTGCATTAGATATTACACCCCATAACCCCACCGCTTCTACTGCTAATTTTCACCTGTTGCCTGCAGGGCAGCCAGTATTAAAGAACCCTCTTTACACCCTGCAGGGAGGTCTGGTGAGGCAGAGGCAGGAGAGATGCACTGCAACAAAAGAGTGTGCCTTACGTCAAGTCAAACTATCAGTACAGCCAGCTCGGTATCCTCTGCACTGAGTGGCAGTGGCTCTCAGGGCCGTCTTACCCATAGGTGCTAGGGGTGCGGGGACCCCGGGCTCTCAGGGGCGCCAGGCCAAGAGTCCGGGGCCCAAGGGTTGAGTTCAGGGAAGAGCCTGCACATTGGTCGGAGCGCCGCGACGGGCTCTTCTGCTGCAGGCGGCTCTGAGCCGCGAGTTTGGGGGTGACCGAGCCAGTGAGACGATGAGGTGGCTTGCCAGCTCTGCCCTCCTGCGCGCCTAGGACTGGGCAACCTGGGGAAGGGGGCACCGGGTGGATCTTTACAGCCCAGCATTGCATATGCTTAAGACAGCCCTGGTGGCTCTCCAAGGTTTCCTGATGAGAGCCTGCAAGATCAGGCCAAAGGCCCATCTAGTCCAGCATCTTCTCCTAACAGCAGTCAAGCAGATGCCTCTGGGAAGCTCACAAGCAGGACATCTGAGCAACAGCACTCTCCCCATCTGTGGCTGCCAGCAGCTGGCATCCAGAGGCCTGCGTTTTTCAGACAGGGGTCTTTCCCAGTCCTGCCTGGAGAAGTCAGGAAACGAACCCTTAACCTTCTACATGCAAAGCTACAGCTCTTTCCCGGAAGGACACATTTGCTCTACGTCTTAGGCATTTTGATCTGTCCTGAGAATACTCTCCACCTTAAAGAGCATTAGTTCTAATCTCAGCAGAATCAAAAGCAACGGCAGGGTCGCCATCTAGTGGGAAAACAGTAGCAAGTCATTTTGACAGAATGTACATTAAAACAAAAATCTGTGAAGTCTGCAATTCTGTGCACACTTGCCTGGGTCTCCAACTCACTAAAACCAATAGGGACTTAAATTGGGAGAGTCAGTGAAAAGACCCTGGGCAAAATGTGGTGTTGGGTGCAAAATTTCATCTTCCCCAGAAGGTCATGTGACTCTTGTCAGTGAAGACAGGCTTGAAAGAGTGAGAGTCAGGGGAGAGGAGCATCAGGCACAGGGAGAACACGTGGCCCTCCAGGTCCCTCTCTCCGGCCCTTGGGACTCTCAACAGGCCACACCCACTCTCCATGGGCCATGCCCCTCACTGGCCCTGCTAAGCAAGAACGTGTGCTTGAACTCTAACAAAGCTTCTTGCTTGCCTGTATGAAGGACAGAGAGGGTTGTGGAAGAACCATCCTACTGTGCAAAAGCAAAATCCGCATGCATTGTTCCACTTTTGCCCCTGGAACACGGCCCCTGATAGGCAACCTCAGCAGGGAAGGCAGCCTTCTGGCACGAACCACCACCAACCCTCCTGCCCAGCAAAGGGAAAGCCAGCTAAAATCTCTAAAGAATAGTGGGAGAATGAGATTTGCCATGGAAATATGGCAAATTGCACGCTTTGCCCAATTTATACAAATGATCCTGCATTTGTTGGCAAAGAATTTGGGCTGTCTAGATACAGAATTTTTTAGACAATACTTTTTAAACAGGATGTGCCCCATAGCACCTGCCAGAGGAGCAGGGTTGAGATTTTGTGAAATGTGAGCTATAGGCTGAAAGACGTTGGGTCAACAAGCATTCTTACCTTGAAACTGTGGTTTAACCACCCAAGAGCATGATGAAAAACCACCAAAGACGTAGCCATCGGTGTCCTTCAGAACCAGCACGCAGGGCCCCTGGTTGACAATGTGCCCACACAGCTGCGTAAAGCTCTCGCCGTGAACCTGGGAGGCAAAGAGGAGCCTCCACTTGTGTTGGAGCTCGGAAGGCAGGTGAGAGTTGATGTAGGTGACGGACGGGATGTTGAGGAGGCTGACGAAGCGGCTGCCTCTGACCCCCTGGCACTCCGGAAGCAAAGGGAAAGTCTCTTGCTCTTGGTCCGGGAGGGAGTGCAGGATGAGCAGCCCCTGCTGGACGATCACAGTGAGGAAAGCGGAGACCTGTGGAACCCGGAAGACCCAATCCTCAATGCTGCTTTCGTCACAGACAGCGTCCAGCGCCTGACCACCCTCAAGCCTCTTCCCATCTGCAGCAAGAAACAAAAGTTAGAGGTAAGTAGCACCAGGAAACTTGGTCGGATCCAAAGGAGCCACTGCCAAACCTGACCACTGGATCCAAGGGCTTTTAAATGGATTAGGACTAATGGACAGAGGAGGTCTATTAGTAACTATGTTGTATTCCAGAGGCAGGAAACCTCATGCCCAAGAGCCAAATGCCGCTCTCTGAGCCTCTCTGTCTCCCAAGCCACAAACCCTATGGAGCTCACAATGGCCACCAACCATTGCCAGGGCCTACGGCTAAACCAAAGCGAAAACGGACATTCTGACACTCACCTGCCGATTTCAACTCCGACACTAACTGAGACGCCAAAGCTTTTATTCCTGTGGTTGAATTCTGCACATTCTTCAAGTTCCAGCCCTTCAGCATCTTCCTGTAGCTCAGGACGTGAACCACAGAGCCAACCAGATCCTCTGCAAACTTCAAGAGTTTAATTTTTTTTTCCTACGTGGAGTGTTTAAATGGCAGATGCACACAAAAAAAGGAACAGACCTCCTAACGAGGACAGAAATTAATACTTAGAAAAGGATACTAACAGGGACTAGTACGATACGAATAACTACAGCTTCCGTATCTGGCACTGGAGAAAGACAGCAGTGGCTGAGCATCTGCCTTCCTTTCCTTTCGCTAAATTTGCGGACAATTCCTGGCTTCTAGGTATTGATTCCTGGCTTCCCACTCTTGGTTCCCAGATCCATCACCTTGCCCCATTTCTGCTCCAGTCCCTCTTCCTCTCTCTTATGGGCAAATGGAACACAATGGGTTTTTTCTCTTCTTACCTCAATGATCTGACTTCCCTTCACGGTGCTGTCCGTGTTCGATATCATTTTCATGATGATGCCTTTCTTTTCCTCGGCGTTGCCTTTGAAGAGTGCCGACATGAAAATGACAAACTGCTCCTTCCCCACCTGCCCGTTGGACCCAGGAGACTTCTCGGACAGAGGGATGCTCTTCATCCCATTGTACAGCCGGACGACCATTGATTCAGGGAGGGCCTCCTTGACGTGGGCCTAGAGATAGACGGAAACGCAACAGGGAAGTTCAACCAACTAGAAGGAACAAGCAGTCTCCAAAGTGGCAGGAGCTCACTCTGCACCAAAGGCAATGCATCCTGACGCCAAGGAAGGGCCATCTCTCCTCTGGCTCCCCTCGCTGTATGTCTCTTGTTTGGGCCAACAGGCAAAAGGAACAAGCCAGCTGCTCATTACACATTCAGCAGGCCAGGGATACTTTCACAATTCGGATTTCCACCTCTGGAAATTGGTTCTTAACTGCTTGGGAAAAGGCTTCCCACCCACCATTCTGAGCCACAGTTTGATCTGGTATAAGGCAGTTTCCCAGGCTCCTTTCTGGATAGCTCAGTTGGTTAGAGCATGGTGCTGATAACACCAAAGTTGCAGGTTCGATCCCCGTAGCTGCATATTCCTGAATAGATGATCCTCCGGGTCCCTTCCAACTCTACAATTCTATGATTCTCAGGCTGCAGTGAATACACTTTTTAATTATTTGCATGTTTAATTTCTATCCCACTCTCTTCCCAAAGGACAGCAAGCCACAAAGCAACATATACTGCAGGCATGCTGGATTAACAGTCAATACAAAATAATTCCCAGGATTTGCAGGACGGGGAAGAAGCTGCAGTGGCTCAACTTGAAGAACGCCAGAAGGCTATTTGTTTTTTTTATTTATTGCATTTATATCCCATCTTCAAGGTGCTGAACATGGTTCTCTCCCTCCTCACTTAATCCCCACAACAACCCTGTGATGTGGGTTAGGCTTAGGGGCAGCCACCGGCCCAAGGTCACCCAGTGAGCTTCATGGCCATGTGGGGATTTGAACCCTGGTCTCCCAGGTCCTAGACTGACCCTCTAACAACTACACCACCACTCCGGCTACATTGATCTCCCACTCCCTAACTCCCCACGCACCTATCACTTTTCTATTTCTTATTTCTTTAAAAGTAAACAGTATAGCATTACTCATGCAACCCACCCAATTTAGGTTATGACCACTTTTGTGCTGCAGCTCATTACTGGGAGACCAATGCATGATTTTTTTGGGGAGGGACTGCAGCTTCCATTATCACCAACCACTGAACATGCTAGCTGGGGCTGATGGGAGTTGGGAGTCCAACAACATCTGAAAAGCTACACGTTCTCCATCTCTGTGTAGGAGCATCCTTTGTAAAACAACATCACCACTACAAGCCCTGTCTAATCTTAGGAATATAGGAATCTGCATTATACCAAGAACTTTTAACTCCATCTAGCTCAGTATTGCCTGCACTGACTGGCAGCAGCTCTCCAAAGTATCAGGCAGGGCGGGGGGCTTTCCCAGCCCTACCTGGAGATGCCAGGGATTGAACCTGGGACCTTCTGAATGCAAAGAAGATGTTCTACCATAGAGCTGCAGCCCTTCCACTGCAGAGTGGCCAGGAGACTGAGACAAAGCTCAAGGAATCAAATCTTGCCGCTGTTGTGAATTCAGTACCTGACTTTAAGCAATTTGTTTAAGGTCATCTGCACTATGCAGGGCTGCTGCAAATATTACAATAGGACCATGTCCACAAAGTGCTGCGAACACACAGAAAATTATCCGGAAAGGCTAAGCATGCTAATTGTCAACCAAGTTTTGTTTCTTGCCTTGAGCATCGTCAGAGTCACATCCCTCTTGGCTGGTTTGCCCCCTTTTCCTCCGACAGCCTCCCCCGACCCGGATATGGCAACAAAGACGCTGTCAATGTCGGCTTGTTCATCAGGAAGGAACCTCGAGAGGTGCTTCTGGTAATGGCTGCTGCTTTCCACGTTCCCCATCTTTTCCAGCAGATGGTGGAATCCTACGAGGATGATGAAAGGGAAAAAGAAAGAGACAAGCATGAAAACAGCAGCAGGGCTCAGAAGGGACCAGTCCCAAGCGGTGTTTCAGGAACAACCAGAAAAACCACCGAAATGGGGGCACTGCCAAGTTGCAGCAGTGGGGGGAGAAGCAGACGGTTCAAAGTCATTTTGCTAAAGCACAAAGGCTTCAGGGTCCTGATCAAAATGGAAAAAACAATATGGTTAAACAATCAATTTGGCTCATGAAGAATTACTAACGCCTGGCTGCAAATTGAAATCTATTAGAAAGAGTCAAATGACCCAACAGCTCAGGGAAGCATGAGGGCTGAAGGCTGAAAAGTAATTCTGCATGTAGTATGTGACCAACTCTGTATGTGTGTGTTTGTGTGTGCGCGCACATGAGAGAGACTGCAACAACTAAGCGCCTAAGAAGATCCCTTCAGGATCAGGCTAATGGCCCATCTAGTCCAGCATCCTGCTCTCACAGCAGCCAACCAAATGCCTGTGCGAAGCCCTCAAACAAGACCCAGACACAGGAGCCCTCTCCCCTCCTGTGGTTTCCAGCAACTGATATTCAGAAGCATTACTGCCTTTGACCATGGGGGAAGCATAGCTATAATGGCTAGTTGCCATTGATAGCCTTATTCTCCATGAATTTTGTCTAATCCTCTTTCAAATCCATCCAAGTTGGTAACCATCACTGCCTCCTGCTAACTTGAGAAAAGAATCTGCTCGCCTTCCAAAATGCCCCAAAGATGAATGTTACAGTAGAAGGCCTGGAAGACTGGAAGCCACAAGGTTGTAGACTGCCAAATATTGGCTTGCAATGCTATACTAAAAGACCACAAGAACCCACCCCAAAGAATATGCAGGAATCCACTGATATTGCATAAAACACTCCTTTGGAAGTGATGTAAAACCTGTAACGACATGTTGCAAAAGGTGCCTAGAAAGCAGGAACTCCTCATGACAGTCTGAGCATCAGCATCATCATTGGTTTGCATAGAAAAGGCCCAGAAGCAGAATGTTCTTTGTCAATAATTTTGATACAATTTTTAAGCAGTTAACAAAAGTATAAAACAATCAAGTGGGATATACATTTTGTTAAATAAAAAAGTTGGCTGTGTCGACAAAGGGGCTGTTTTCATACCATCTTCATAAATCAGCCTTCGGAAATCATGCTTGAGCTGCAAGCTTTCAAGCGCTCTCTCTTCATTCCTTTGAGTAATCCCATTGGGACATTATGAAAGAAATATTCCCAGCAGCATCAAACACACACGCCCCAAGCTCCAACTCTCTTGAGGTCAGGAGCGTAAATGAAAGCCTTTTTTAAAACCAAGTGTGAAACATGAGTGCTTTTCATTAAACGAGCCGCAGTGACGGAAATACAAATTAACGATCAAAGCCCAACAAGTATGAATTATTCACAAAGCGCAGCTACCTAAACCTGTCAGAGGAAAACACACACACACACACACACACACACACATGCATTATCAGGAGCAACAGAAATACGTTTTGTCATCAAACAAGATGAACATTAATCTGTTCTTGTTTAGGGCAATCAAGCCAGCACTCCCATATGACATTCAGATCAGGACAATGAAACAGACGAGGAAGTGCTTCAGCTTAGAGCTGTAACCAGCTCTGTCCAATTCAGAATATATCCACTGAAATAAATAGACCTAAGTTAGCCATGTCCAGTAATTTCAGTGGGTCTACTGTGAGTAGGACTGAGTTGTATACAACATCAGGTGGGGAGAATCACATTACTGAACACCTAGTAGCCATCAATGGACTTCTCTTTGCTCATCTCTTATTTTCAACAGAATGCTGCAAATACAGAGGTGGGATCTGGGTTCAAATCTTAGTACGTGGATAAAAAATTAACCAAGTAAGGAAGGAGCAAGATCCAAGTGCAGGAAACAAAACACCTTTTTTCCCCCTTTGACCTCATAAGCTGACTGTTGCAGCAACTGCTAAGTGTTGCAATTTACTGTTAACTTTAAGCACCACTTGGTGGAAAAGAAGGTTGCAAGCCATGATGTATCTTCACATTATTCATTCAGCCATTTAAACAATTTCTATACTTCTGAACTACAGTCGTCTGCAATGGGTGATTTATGAATTCATAATTAAAACCACTTTTGAATTACAATGAATGAATTTTTAATGATTAACATTATTAATAATGAAATAAATATGCTTCGTTCCCAGCCTCTGTGATATACAGCTACACAGAGAGAGAGATAATTATATATATATAATTCTTAACAGTATTTAAACAAAATATATGCTATGTAGCTGCAATAGATATAATAGATAAAACACATACATACCCTCATTTATACTCAGGTTCACCAATTCATAATCAGTGACGTCCTCATTGACAGTCACACGTGCCACGCCCCTTATTAATATTAATATAGGCCACGCCCCTCGTTACTATTCATATTTGAAACCCGCACTCCACCCCGCAAATATCCTCACTTGTCGGCGACGGTTCCTCAGGCGTGGACGCTCCCCGGACGGCCGATGTTCCTCAGCGGCGTCTCCTCATTCCCGCGGCAGCGCCAGCACCGCCGCCACTCTTGGCCTCTGGGGAGGCCTTCCCTTGAAGTACCGCCCCGCAGGCCGTTTGACTGACAGAACGCTCAGCCAATAGGGGACGCCGAGCTTTGCTCAGAGGCGGCTACTAAGGTCGGCATCATCGCCGCCGTCCGCGTTCTGTACGGCATCATCAAATCGTCAGACTTGGCATAGAGAGAGAAAAAGGGAAGAGTGGGTGGAGCGTGCTCGCGAGAGTGATGCTACATGGGCTCCTCCTCCTGCCATTCACATATCTATGGTACCCTTCCCCCGCTATGCAGTGTCCTGGGAGTTAAAACGGAAAAGAGTTCGACCCTAGGCCGGAAGTTCTGATAAAAAACGGAAAGGGTGGACGACTCTCTATTTTAATCTCTATGTTGAGGTGAAGGCCGGGATGTGTTCTCTCTCGCGGGAACTTCCTTCTAGGTGTCCCGCCCTCTTTTGTGGTCGTAGCCAATGGGAGCGTTCGTGGAGTAGCAGGACAACAATTGAAGGCGCTGGTGGTTTACGGGTTCGATTCCCGGGTGCGCTTGGATAGTCATACTAGCACCAAAAAAGAAACTGGGTGGCATTTCTTGACGTTTTTACCTGGCTTCAACCTAACTAATGCATACATTGCCACTGTTAGCACAACATGACATGTGATGTTGGGCAAGAGTTACAGGCACCTATTGCATGCTGTCAATCATGCAGGCGTAATTAACTGGCACATTTTGAGCACTACAGTTCCCAGCGTCCTTAACATACTACAGTTCCCATAACTCTTTGGGGGGGGGGGAGTCAAGTGCTTCAAATGTGCATTGGGTGTGCGTTAAATGTATGGTGTGGATCTGCCTGTGGTGCCTTTCCGCAAGCCCGAAGTTAAAACCAGCATTTTGAATGGAGGCTGGCCACAAATTGGAGGTGTCAAAATTAGGTGTCTTCTCACCTGGTTCCCATCAACTCTTTGACTGCAGCATCGGGCATCAGCTGCACATTCTGAACAATCTTCACGGGCAGCATGTCACATAGAGCATGTCACATAGAGCATGTCACAGTAATCCAGTCTAGGTAGTACCACAGCTGTTTTGATGTGTACAGATCCCCTGACGCAACATGATCCCAATGTCCACAAGGTGGCAGTGGGATATTTATTACCATCAATGCACAACCTAGTCCAGGAATTGGACTCTTTCAGCATATACAGTATTTCGTCACTTAGTATTTAGACACTTAGCCATTTCTTTTATTTTAATGAAAGCTGGAAATCTATGGAAGCTGAATACAGCCAATACAGCAATCTCTGTGTGTGTTGTTTTGTTGTTTTTTGTTTGTTTTTGTTTTTGCCCTGCGTTCCTGCAGAATTGTGGTACTGTATCTTACAGGCTGATGTGGGCCTATGTTTTTCCACCCTCTTTTCAAACAGAAGGCAAAAATGTGAGGGGCTGGAGAGAGAAGAAGGAGAAAATTGATTGGTGCTTAAACTATCCATCACTGCTTAAACACTAGCCAATATATTTCATCTGTTCTTCCTCTCCATCTAGCCTGATGTAGAATTCTGAACACTCAAAAGCTTACATAAGGCATAGGATGCTGATGTCGATGATGCATATTATTCTGTGACATCTTGGTCAACCTAGCAAAGTCATTGTCCTAATGTGGCTTTTTGGAACTTATATTCTTCTGGGCCAACACAGCTACTTTTACCTTTTTGTGACAGTTGCAACAAGTAGATACATGCACACACTAAATAATGTCAGAATCCTACCTAATTGCTCGCTAAGAAACCACAAACTTAAGGCTCGATTCCTAAGCAAACCATCTAGTGGACCTAAATGTTGGAAGATTCAGTGCAGACCAAAGAAAAGTACTTCTCCACACAGTACACAGTTGAAATTTGCTCCTACAGGACGTAGTGATGGTCGCTAACTTGGATGACTTTAAAAGAGGATCAGGAAAATTCACAGGGGATGTGTTGGCTCTGATGTCACAGGCAGTATGCCTCTCAACATTGGCGTAGCACTCTGTTCTCACAGTGGCCAGCCAGATGGCTGTGAGAAGCCTGCAGGCAGGAGTTGAACACAACAGCATTTTGAGCAGAATTAAAACACAACAACTGCAGCAGTAGCCACTTATAGACTTCTCCTCCATGAATTGCCTACATCTTGCAGGAGTGAATCCCACAGTGCTGCTATGTGAAGAAGTACTTTCTTTTGAAAAATGTGCCCCTTGATTCCAGTTGCTGGGGATCCCAAGTGAGGAAAGTGCCACTGCACTCAAGTTCTGTTTGCAGACTGCCTATATATATATATATATTCTTCAGATACATTTTTTTGGAAGCCACCCAGAGTGGCTGGGGAAGCCCAGCCAGATGGGCGGGGTATAAATAAATTATTATTATTATTATTACACAAACAGACATAGCCAGTGGAGGCTACAGTCATAGGAACATGGGAAGCTGTCTCAGTACTAAGTCAGCTCCATTGGCAGAGGGTCTCCAGGGGATTCAGGCAGGGATCTCTTCTGCATGCAAAGAAGGTGCTCTAATGTGTCCACAAAATGCATAAGCCCCATTGCTCTCTATAGGGTTCAGGGGTGCGTTGCACAGCTCATGTGACTGATGCATTGAATCGGGTGGCACCGCTTGTGCAAGCCCTGCAATGGGAACTGTGTATTGCTGCACTTTTTGTATTTGACTATTGGGCAATGCCGGATGCATCTGACCTTTGGTCTTCAACAAAGGTTTTTTTTACCATAAAAGGAAGGCCTCGCCCCAACCTCCTCCCAGCTGGCCTGGTTTGCTTCACTCAAGTCATATCCTGTGGCTTTCCTTTCTGCTCAGAGTGACCTGGTTTGTCTTTTGTGCTGATAGGTTACCTGATTCGATTGCAAAAAACATATAGGACCATATATGGTGAGAGAGAAAGAAGGGGGAAAAGAATGAAAAAACTTCCTCTGAATCAGAAGTGTGTCTTTTGGGTGTTATTCACAGAGGAAGCACACAGACACACACAAGCACACACTTTCTTTCCCTTTCTCTGTCTCTCGGTTTTGCAATAGACTTTCAGATCCTGCTGCAGATTAGCGCAGAAGTGGAAATACTTACTTCTTCTCCTTCTATAGTGTGTGGGTGGGGCAGGGCGGAGTGGGGGAGATGCCCGAGTCATACATAGGCATTGCTGTGTAAGCATTACATGTCGTGCTGTGGTTGTGATGCTGCTTGTAGAGTTGCCAGGCCTCCAAGTCCGACCTGAAATCTCCATGCCCCTTCCAGATTGCTAGTGGAGAGCTTAAATCTCCAGGAGGGCAAAAGTGCCTTTAATAGTAGTAATAATGATGACGAAGAATTAATTATTAAAAAAAAAATACTGTGCATTGCAGCTTGCAAGATTCAGCCCAGCAGCAGCTGGCTGCAAATTATAGAGTAGATCCTGCATGAGATGTGCCCTTCTCCCAATTAACCTCCATCTCTAGGGCCTGCCCCCATGACATCACTGGAAGCTGCCCCTTGGTCACAGGTTTGGGCCCTGAAATTTCAAAGAATGGGATGCTCCTGACCTGGAAACTCCACCTGCTTGCACAGCTTTTTCTGCAGTGTAAGAAGGGTTGTGCCTGTGGCTGAGGATTTGGCCTAGATGGCAGGAAAACATATACTGAATCAGACCACTGGACCACTTCGCTCAGTATTGTCCACAACAGGAGTGGGGAACCTCTCTAGCTGGCCCCTGATGTCTCTAACTTCCACCCTCTCTTGCAGAATGCCTGACTGCAGAAGGATGAGTTTCAATATATTTGTACCCTTCCATCTAGCTCAGTATTGTCCAAGTTGTCTGGTAGCAGCTGTCCTGTCTGTCTTAGGCAAGGAGGTGTTCCTAGTCCTGCTTTGGGATGCTGAGGATTGAAGCTGAGACCTTCTGTTGCATGGGCTCTGCCACTGAGCCTCAGCCCTTTCTAAGTGCTGGATTTTAGTATATTTGTATCCTGCTTGCAGACGGAAGGTTTTGTAACCTGTTTTTCAGTCCAAAGCATTCAATGCAGCTAACAAAATCTGGAGAGCACAGTGTGAAACGTACAAGCATTCAAAAGCAAATAGCAGGCTGTTGCTTGTCGGGAGGCATATGTATGTGGGTGTATAGAAACCACTGCTTTTTGTGCAGCTGGAGTGTAGGCTTCTATACAAAAGATAAAGCTTGCATCCATCCTGTGGAGGCTGGGGACTGGGGCACTTTCCCACCAACCTCAGCCTGTCCCCACTTGCCTTCCTTCTTAGCTACAACCAGACAGGGTGTGCCTCTGCCTGCCATTGACTCTGGCTCCACCAACTGTCCCAAATGGTGACCTGTCAAACTTGACGTGGAAAATGTAGAGAGGATCACCATCTGGTCTGCTGGCCACATCCGATTCCCCACCCCTGAAATAAAAGGATGCAGTGGCATGGATGAGTGGAGAAGATTGGTTTGACCTCCTTGCTGAGTAGACTCTTGGGCAGATCCATCCCATACATTTAAAGCACTTCCAGTGCACACACAATTTCCCGCAAAGAGTCCTGGGAATTGTATTATGTGCAGGGTGCTGGCAACTGAAACTTCTTAACTCAGTGCATAGATAAGATATGGAACTCACTGCCATAGGAGATGGGGATGGCCACCAACTTGGACAAGTTGAAAGAGGATAAGGCTCTCATAAGGCTACTAGCCAATGATGGCTATGTTGTGCTTCCCTGGTGAGAGGCAGTACAGCTTTTGAGTACCAGTTGCAAGAGACCACATAAGGGAAGAGTGCTCTTGTGCTTGAGTCCTGCTTGTGGGTTTTGCACAGGCATCTGGTTGGCCCCTGAGAGAAGAGAATGATGGGCCATTGGCTTGTTTCAGCAGGGCTTGCCTTAAGCTCTTAACCACAGCTCCCAGAATTCTCCGGGGAAGGCTGTGTGCTTCAAATGTGTGTTGAATGCCCTTTAAATGCATGGGGGAGGGGCGCGTGTTTCAGCAGAAAACTCGGGTTCATCCTTGAATGATGCAAGGGCCCTTTGCTTGAAAGAGGAGGAGGATTTCAGAGGTGATTCTTGCCCCCCCCCCGGCTGAGTCCTTAACAGTAACAACGCCATCACGCCATAATGCGTCTCATAGCAGCAACTAAATTGCCTATTATAAGTAAGTGATTTACAGCCAACCACAAGGCTTTCAAATCAATAGCAGGCTGAGTGCAGGGAGAGAGAAACCCACAACTGAGGCAGCTACTTTAAATAACTAGGTGGGGGGTGGGGAGGTCTCTCCTTCTTTTTGTCATGACTCAAACATGGTGGTTTTGATGTATCAGCAGCTGAAGCAGCAGCAAGGCTTTGCAGGGTAAATGAATTGACCACACTGCAGTTTCTTTATGACTACTTGTGTAGGAACAGCGAGCTCTTAGCCAGCTCAGTCTCTAGAGAGTCAGTCGGCACTGAAACCTGGAGAAAGATAGCACCCAGAATGTGTACCACAGTGGCAATGGAAGCTCGGATGCTCTGTTTCCCAGCCAAGCCTAGTGTTGTTTTGAAACCTGTCATCCTATTTCACACAAGTTTCTTCCCCCTCACTGTGAAAGAGGCTTCCATTTTTAAGAACATAATAAGAGCCCTGCTGGATCAGGCCAGCAGCCCAGCTTGACCAGCATCCTGTTCTCACAGTGTCCAACCAGATGCCTCTGTGGGAAACCTGCAAGCAAGACCCAAAGGCAAGATCGCTCTCTTCCCTTATGTGGTCTCCTGCAATTGGCATTCAGAAGCATTACTGCCTCTGACTGCCCAATCAGCATGAAAAGGAAACTTTACAGCCCCTGACAAGTCTTCTCACCCTTTGTGCTGATTGAAACCTATCATAGGGAAAAGAGGTGAGTCATCTTGAAGATTGGCTCCTGGGCTTAACCTGGAGAAGATGTGTGGGAAGAACACCAAGAAAGGGTAACGTTCTGTATGCATTTAGGAACAGTGAACATGTTTCAGTTTCAAGTGAATGGGGTGCAAGTTCTGTTAAAGATAATGGACCTTCAAGGCCTAAATCACTTTGGAAAAATATATTGGAGCACTCCAAATCATTTGTCCATGTATGTACACTGAAAATAGTATAGTATAGTTAGAAGGCAACATGTGGAGATCTGCATTGATTGTTGTACTGCATCCATTGTATAAAATTATTGCATAACCTTACAATATTATATAATCTTGGTAGAGAGTGTGGCTGTGACTATCACGAAGCAACCCTGAATTTGCCATTACACTATCACATGGAGAAACTAGGCTATCATATTTTCCCAGGTTCCATTTCAAAAAAGAAACATAGGTCTCCCTATCTAAGCAATGATCTCTATTTGCTCTATTTCTCAGGACTGGGTTGTTTGGGAATTTCACAGCTGAAGGAAACTCCCTTTTCGAGCATTACTAATTTATAGGCAACCTTTGCCAAACAACTCATGTCCTGAGGAAGCTTCCTTCCAAATAAACTCATGATGATTTACTAGTATTTTCTCCTCTCTGTTCTTATAATTTTCGGTTTTAGTGCGACTGATCTCTCTTGTTCCTGCTTCACTGGACATAACATGCAGGTTGACCTTAGTGTTTCAGCTGCAAGGCTATAACTTGCCTTTAATTATCTCTCCCTGTCATGTGGGCAAAGAGAGGCAACATGGGGAGCTGCCTTGTACGGAGTCAGACCATGGATCCATCTCACTCAGTATTGCCTGCACTGACAGGCAGTGGTTCTCCAGGATTTCAAACAAGGGACATTCCAAGCCCTACCTGAATATGCTGGAAACTGAACCTTGGACCTTCTGGATGCAGAACAAATGCTCTACCACTAGGATTCTGTCAGGTTTGGGTTTCTCTTAGTTTCTCATTCCCCCCCCCCCCCAGTTTTAAATCCAATTATCCACATCAGCTTGCAGTTAAATAATAATAATAAAACTTCATGAAAATCGCTCAACATGTAATGTGGCTTTCTCCTAATATAGACGTGTTAATGCAATTATGCCTAAGATACACATTTTTGCAAAGCAATTAGCCATCGTAGCCATTTCCTATGCTATTTCCACTAATATATACATTCTTTATGCTCGCCTTACCCTAGGATATGTTGGGGCGTGGGTGGCGCTGTGGGTAAAACCTCAGTGCCTAGGACTTGCCGATCGCATGGTCGGCGGTTCGAATCCCCGCGGCGGGGTGAGCTCCCGTCTTTCGGTCCCAGCTCCTGCCCACCTAGCAGTTCGAAAGCACCCCTAAGTGCAAGTAGATAAATAGGTACCACGTTATAGCGGGAAGGTAAACGGCGTTTCCGTGTGCTGCGCTGGTGCCGGCTCGCCAGAGCAGCTTCGTCACGCTGGCCACGTGACCTGGAAGTGTCTCCGGACAGCGCTGGCCCCCGGCCTCTTAAGTGAGATGGGCGCACAACCCTAGAGTCGGACACGACTGGCCCGTATGGGCAGGGGTACCTTTACCTTTTACCCTAGGACACACATTTGTGTACATATGACTTGGCTGGAGAACTGCTTTGCAAAATTCAGAGAAATGTGGATTTTTGAAGAATGGCCGTGTTTCAGTTTGTGTTCTGTTTTGGAAAGTTTGAATTAGGTTGGAAGAATGGGATTAAATTTCTCCCCCATTCCTATTCACTGCTGAGCTACGGCCCTTCCCTAGGGAGCAATGGGCACACACCCAGAAACTGCTCTCATGAACATAAGAAGAAGAAGAAGAAGAGTTTGGATTTGATATCCCGCCTTTCACTCCCCTTCAGGAGTCTCAAAGCGGCTAACATTCTCCTTTCCCTTCCTCCCCCACAACAAACACTCTGTGAGGTGCGTGGGGCTGAGAGACTTCAAAGAAGTGTGACTGGCCCAAGGTCACCCAGCAGCTGCATGTGGAGGAGCGGAGACGCGAATCCGGTTCCCCAGATTAGGAGACTACCGCTCTTAACCACTACACCACACTGAAGAGTCAAGAATATAAGAACATAGTCAAGCCTAGCATCTTGCTTACCACAGTAGCTAATGAGAGGCCTCCAGGAACCCAGAATTCCCTGGGAGGAGGGATTGATTGTTAAACCACTCCAGGAATTGTACCTCTGGAAGGGAAATGGGGGTCTCCTAACAACTCCCAGCCACTGAGAGGACAGAATGCTGGACTAGATGGGCCACTGGCCTGATCCAGCAGGCTCTGCTTATGTTCTTATCTTAAATCATGCTGCCAGTCAGTGCATCTCTATTTGTCTGTAGCTGACAAATAATGTGAGCAAATGCCAAACCATTGCCTGTCAACACTAGAGGGGAAACGCTGCCATAGAGCCTAATTAATCTCCTCTCAGTTGTGATTGATTTTTGACTGAGTCAAGCAGGACAGTGTCCCATGAGATCTCCAGACTTTGGTTTTTAGTCTGTCATCAGCTGCTGCTCTTTGACGTTCAGAAGCAGAGGGAGTCATTCTCAACCCCGGGGTGAAAAAAGGGACAATGTCGGAGAGAGCTGCAGATGGATCAGTTTTCCTCAGACTCTCTCAGTGGTCAAATTCAGTGCTAAATTGTTTTGCTTGGAGCCCCCTCACACCTAAAGGGACAAAAGCTTGACATTTTAAGACAAAGAGGAAAAAGCAGAATCTCGTAGAACGAGCAGCCAGATCTGTCAAGAGTTCACAGGTCTCTTAAATGCTAGGGCAAAGAGGAAATGAAAAATGGATTAGATTTCTTTCTCAGCAGCTTTGAAGCATCACAGGGTGAGGTGTTATGCTGCAATGCTGCTGCCTGCTTTCTGGGTGAGATGGGAGACAGTCTGGAGAGTGGGCTTTGCAGTCTGAAGGAAAATATATCTGGAGACTTCCTTAACTTGCCAAATGTGGAAAAATAACCCGGAAGCCCAACATGATGGGAATAATAGACTGAGTCTCCTATTCATGAAATGAGTTTGAGAACGTAAGAGGATCCTGCTGAATCAAGCCAGTGGCCCCTCTAGTCTAGCATCCTGTTCTCACAGTGGCCAACCAGATGCCCATGGGGAACCCACAAGCAGGACCTGAGCTCAACAGCACTCTCCCCTCTTGTGGTTTCTCACAATTGGTCTTCAGAAGCATACTGTCCCCAAACAGAAGAGGTAGAACATAGCCATCAGGGTTAGTAGTCATTGGTAGCCTTCTCCATGAATTTGTCTAATCCTCTTTTAAAGCCATCTGAGTTGGTGGCCATCCTGCCTCTTGCAGGAACAGATTCCATAGTTTCTATGTGCCTTGTGAAGAAGGATTTCCTTTTGCCTGCGCTGAACCTTCTATTATTCAACTTCATCAGCTGTACCCTAACTCTAGGATTATGAGGCAGGGAGAAAAGTTGTTCTCTGTCTACTTTCTCCATACTGAAAATCGGGGATGTGGAACGGGTGAGCCCTAGGTCTTTGCCTTAAGGTTCTGGATCTCCTGCCTTCCTACCCCCCACCCCTGCCTTAAAACTTAAAACAAAAAAGCTTATGGATCACATAAACACACTGCAAACCACAGTGCCAGTGAGACCCTGAGCATCTTCCATCTTCAGCTGTGGAGGGCCCAATCTACACATAGCATACTGGTCCCCAGAAATCCTGTTTGTGCCCCACAGCTCAGAACAAGCCCTGACAGGGACAACCAGAATTTCGTTTCTTTCTCTCTGCATGTCAACCTAAATCTGCATCTATACATAAGCAGAAGCAAGCTCAACGCAAGCTGTCCCCATGGGCCACTACCGTGTGTCTCGTGAGGACCCGGAAACCAGTCTATTTCACTCCCAAATTCTAGAGCCGTGTACATTTAAAACAAATGCCTTCCCCCAAGGAATCCTTGAGGCGTGCTAGGAATTGTAGCTCTGCGAGGGGTCAACTACAGTTCCCATGGTTCTTTCTGTGGTGGGTGGGAATGTGCTTTGAATGTGTGATGTGTACACAGCCTGGGATTACAAGGAAGGTTGAAAACATTGAGCTAAAACAGCCCCATCCTCTGTGTCACCAGGCTGTTCCTTCTCCCACTACCATGGATGCCCGCTTGCCACCTCCCACACCCATTGGCTGGTTGCCTGCCTGCTGCTTCCCACACAGCACTCTTAGACTACATCTACAGGACAGCTTATTCCATTTCCCTCCCTGTTAGTTTCCCCATGAAATTGGGGCTTTCACATGATTTAGAAGCCACTTCAGGAAAATTATTAGAATCTAGGGCCTGCTTAGCTCTTCATTTTATTTGATTCCAGAAAAAAAAAAATTTACTTGCAGCCCCCTCAACCCAGAAAACTGTGGGAGTAAAGTGACAAAATTTGGGGCGGTGAGAGAGTAGTGATGCTGTCCAGTGATGCTTGTTGTTGTGTCACACCGCGCCCACTGCTGTGAATGAAATTCAGCACGGCATGCCAGTGTATCTGTCGGAAGAGCCTCAGTTCCATGACACCACAGGCACTGCAGTGTAAACAGAAAATTAGAAAATGGGAAAGAAAACTAACACAATGTTCTTCAAATCTGAATGCTTCCCTGTCCTGCTTTCAACCTCCAGGAACTGTGGGTTGTTGTTGTTGCTGCTGCTGTTTCTTTCCTGGATCTCCCATCTCAGTTTCCAGCGGCTACTACAGCATCTGGGAATCCTCCCGTTTCTTCTGCACCCGCGGCAGAGCCCTATCAGCCCAAATGGCAACAGAGCTTCAGCCAAGTCCGAAAGGCATTTCCCACAAAGAGTGACCTCTTCGCGAGCTGACCCTCTTCGTTTTTGCTGAGTTAACAGAGACGAGCGACAAAAGTGCTCCCTCCGCACTGCCAGTTCCTCTATGGCTGGAAAGGGTTACGCTACAGGAAACACCAATAGGTTGCTTCAGCATTTCTGCAGGCTTCGACCCAAGAGGTCACATTTCAGATATTCCCAGCACAGCAGCCTTGAGTAGTGCAAATTGGGATACTGCTGTTGAATGCTATGGGGCTTGCATGTTGTCCCCAGACGGAGAATGCGAGGGTGAGGAGGGGAGAGTGAATTTCCTCTTCTTTGATTCTCCATGGCATACCCTTCCATCCCCCACATAAGCAGCCCTCATCCAACAATATTTTCAGCCTAAAAAACACCACAGTTGTTTCCAAGGTTTCTTGCCCATCTTCTCCTGCATCCTGTTCTCACCGTGGCCAGCCAGATACCTGTGGTCAAACCAGCAAGCAGAACCTGAGCACAAGAGCAACACTCTTCCACTTGTATTTCCCAGCCGCTGACATTCATAGAATTGTAGAGTTGGAAGGGGCCTCCAGGGGCCTCCAGTCCATGCTGCCTCTGACAGGAGAGGCAAATCATTCATTCATCAAGACTTTAGCTATTCCACTTGACTGCTTTTAAGGTTTGGTGGCTAGGAATTGCGATCTCTTTCGACAGTGGGTTGTTTCACTGATATTGTGGGTGGATCCAGGACAAATCTGGACTTTTCTGGGCAAGGTTGACTCCACTGATGGCCCCATCCCTGAAAACGCTGCTAGAACACACATCATCACTAGAACCAACCCCCCGACTGAGTTCCATCTTCCAGCCTGTACAGGGGACAGTTCACACAAACCAGCTTCCTAATGGGGATTTTTGGCTAGTCCATTATTATATACATAAATAGGTCTCTCGCGTGGGGTAGTGTTAGGTTGCCATGACAATGGTTGTCGAGATCTCTTGCAATACATTGCTTGTAGGGTAGTGGATAAGAGAATTGTAAATATTTCTGTGTTTAATTGGGAAGCGTTAGGGATTTTCTGTTATGAGAAAGCAGCTGCTACATCCTTGCAAGAGGTCATGTCCCCTGCAGGTTACCAGTAACTCTGGAACTGACAGCAGCTTCAACAGGGGGAGGATTTTCTTCAACACAAGCAAACACATCGTTTTAAAGGAAAAACAGGCAGATTAAATGCATTTAACATATCATCCAGGAATTTGACCTTAAGAAGTTTGGCCTTCTGAAAGCTTTGCAAGGGTTCAGCTCCAGGTCAGGAAGAGGTGGCACAGTGGTCTGATTTGGATCTCTCTTTTCGGGCTACCTGACCGACCTGTTCACCAGTGGAAGTCCGCTGAGGTAATTTCCAGGTGACCTGTTTATTGAACATTCATCCTGCTTTGTAAGCACAATGTTTATTGGTGGGTTATAAAACACCCACAGGCTACTGATCATTCACTCTGGTTTGCTTGTGTTAGCATATAGAGTTTACACACAGCGGCAAAGGTTAATTGAATCCTTGCTTGCAGCACACCTTTAGCTGAAAGGAATTCCAACTGAGATTTTGTATAAAATAAGAAAGCTTGTGTTTATTAAGAGGTGTACATTCTTGATAGGAAAGAGTTCTATAACTCCCAGCTAACCATCTAGTTGAAGAAACAAAAAGACATGCCTGCCAATTCATTCTCAGAAGATGGCTCCAGATGACCTCTTGCCTGGAGGTTCCGAGAAAGAATGCGAGGAGGGGCAGGAAGTTGTAAACTGGATGCAACCTAAGAGTATCACTCTAAACTTCAAAGAAATAGAGGGAAGTCAGCATAGAGATAAAGTTACAAAGGTAGTCTGGGAAGCTGGAGGTCCCCCACTCTTTCTGCCTTAACCCTTGCAACCCCTCTCAGCAAGCTGACCTGTACCTAAACTTCCAGCAATTTGCAAGGAAGTTATATGATGTTGTTATCCCACACTTTCTGGTGTATCTTCCGGTGCGCTTCCCTGTCTGCATAAAATCAGTGCTTTGATGCTGGGGTTTTTGGAAGCAGAATTGTTTCACAAGAGTGCCTAATCTACTTTAATTGCATGACCTGAATTTGCCGGTTTGCCATTGAATCCCACCCACAAAAGAGCAAAAAGTCTGGAAGCAGCCTTTATGCTTTAATTGCTGAAAGAAAGAAAGCATCATCAACCACATTGCACTATGATTGCAACATTCCCTGAGAGGCAGTGCACAGCATTTCACAATATACATTTCAACACCTACTTTGTGCCATTGACTTCATGCTTAAAGCATCGAACCACTTCGCAGCAAAGCATATCTCTGTAACCCAGATAATGGCGATGATGAGCGTTACTCAACTGCTTCCAAGATGCAGATCCCAGATTCTGGGGGCGAGATTTGGGCAAAGCTTAGCAGCTCTCAGCAACGCTGCCTACTGAGTTCAGAGAGCAGATCGAGAATAGCATCCAATGGAAACAGCTGGCAGGATTTAGGTCAGTTGAATGTAATTACCCAAGTTGGAGTGTGGCCAGGATACCTGAGCTTCTATTTCCAAGTAAATTGCCGTGGGATTCACAACACGAGGAGCTGAACTCTGCCTGGGGACAGATACTTAACCGCCCAAAGGAGACTTTAAATCCCTAATGCAGCTTGCTCAGTTGTGCTTGGTGGTTATGGAAAATCTCTCACTTGATTAAATTCAAGCGGATGACAAACACTACTGAGAAGAAAAGTCCTAGACTGAACTGTCTTATTATTGATGGTTTTGTAACGTTGAAAAATAGAAGGGTTCCCTTCAATCTAGGAATGTATACATCCATTTGTTTCACATTCTCGGTGTATCTCCATTTCCCCATATTAAGGTCAGGTCTCCGCATTTCCACATCAGTTTGCAAATTATTCCTTTTTTAAAAAAAGTTCTCATTTGTTTATTTAGTTAAGACATTTCTATACTATTTAATTATTCACATTTCTAAGCAGAGTACATAAAACAATCCACTGAAAATGGGAGAATAAAACAATCACAGTTTATCATCAAACCAAACATCAAACCAAAATGAAAATTCATCTGCACTTTAGTTCATATTGCTCCTAATATACTGTACACCTTTTGTATGCAATCTACACATTTTTACAGAGCGATTATTTGTTGCATTTATAGCCTACCTTTCCTCCAGGGAGCTCAAGATAGTATACCTGGTTCCCTTCCTTCCCATTTTATCCTCCACCACAAACCTGTGAGGTAGGTTAGGCTGAGAGACTGGTCCATGATCACCCCATGAAGCTTCATGGCTGAGTGAGGATTTGAACTCTGGTCTCCCAGGTCCTAGTCCAACACTCTAACCACTATACCATGCTGGCTCCCATGCATTTTGTATGTTATTTTTTCACTAATATATGCATTTCTATGCACATTTTTCCTCTAGCATATGCATTTTTGTACACATTGCTTGGCTGGAGAACTGCATTGCAAAATTCAGAGAACTGTGAATTTTGAAGGATGGCTGTGTTTCAGTTTGCATACTGTTGCAGAAAGTGTGCACTTTTATGATGAGAGAAAATTTTTGTTACTCATCACTGATATGGAGTACAGTCACCTCTTTTTGTGGTTTGTGGCAGTCATTTTGTGCTGGCACCCCTGGCTTCCCATTATGCTTGGAACTGCTATGCAGAACACCTATGTGCAGTTGTGGACTTTCGGCTCTCAAATGTCAGCAGTGCCATGTGTGATGCTAAAATTTGGCATAACACCCCCCCGCCGCCTCTTGCACTCTGCTCTACATCATTGTTGCAGCACAGTGTGCAATGGGGCACCCAGTACGGCCAAACTGGTCATCCTACTCTAATGCCACCTCTGCTTACATGATGACATCTCTATCACTTCCTTCAAATCTTTCACTAAACCCCTCCTTTTCCATAAAGCCTTTGACCACAGAGATGGGGAGCCTGAGGGCCTCAGAAGTTGCTGGGCTACAACTCGTAGATTCCTGCATTGCAGGGGGTTGGACTAGATGACCCTCGGGATCCCTTCAAATTCTACAATTCTATGATTTCTGACCATTCGCTATGCTGTCTGGGGCTGATGGGAGTCCAACAGCAGCATCTAGACTGGTGACCCCTGCTCTTTACACTACACCACACTGGATCCAGGGGTTATCCAATGAAGCTGAAAGGTGGGAGGTTCAAGACAGGCCAGAGAGAGTGCATCTCCATGCAGCCCCCGTTGTTGAGCTATGGAATTCACTGCTACAAGATATACCAGTGGCCAACAACTGGGATGGCTTTTAAAAGGGAGATGAGACACATTCATGGAGAATCAGGTTATCAGTGACTACTAGTCACAATGGCTATATTCTCTCTCCACTCTGAATACCAAATGTTGGGAATCGAAAGCTGGGAGAATATTGTTTTGCTTATCTCCTACCTGTGGGCTTCCCATAGGCATCTAGTTGGCCGCTGTGAGAACAGGATGCTCAACTAGATGAGCCTTTGAGGGTTACCCACCCAGCTAGTGAGGGCTAGGATCCTGCTAACTCCAAGGCTCTCCTCCCACCCCATCATCTCTGTGGGAGGAGGTTTCTCCTAAGTATAATGATTTCTAGCAGGAGTAGAGAAGCTTTTTCAGCTGGAGGGCCACATTAACTTCTGGACAACCTTCCAAGGGCCACACGCCAGCAGTGGGTGGAGCTGGTGGCAAAAGTGAGTGGAGCAATGAATGTGAATGTTTCAAGAATAGTCTAGTTTCTGCACACACACATCCCTCTCCATCCTCCATCCAGGGAAGTCAGAGACATCAGTTCAAGGGCAAATTCCAGACCAGCCAAAAAGCACTCAAGAAGGTTATGAAGGAGTGCTGGTGAGGTGATGGTGATGGTGGGGTGTCTGGGAAGAGTTCCAAGGGCCAGATAGAGAAACCTGGAGGGCCACATCCAGCCCCTGGGCTTGAGTTTTCCCACCCCTGATTTACTGCCACAAGACCATTCGACTGCCCTACATTGTCTTTGCCATTTAATAACATGGAGAGATGAGGACAGTAAACCTTTTACGGTCTGAGGGATTTATAGCTCAGATGTAAACCGTGCCATTCCAGAAGGTCACGGGAAAGTTTCTTCCTTCAATCATTCAGCCGTTGCGCTCGAATTAATTTTGCAGCGGCTGTGCTTTCCTGCAAGGGGCGAGCATTTTGCATGGAAGGCACCAGGAGCACATGCTGGAGGAGAAAAGGCCCTTCAGAACATGCCAGAACTTGAGAATGGGACGACCAGCCAAATGCGTGACATGCCGCCACATGTTAGCAATGTATTGCAGTCGGAGAGAAAACCATTTCCAGCTTTCTTTATATATAGTATTGCTGGAGCGGCTCACTTCTGGCTGACTCCAACTCCCATCAGCCCCAGCCAGCAGAGACAGTGGTCAGGGATGCTGGGAATTGTTGTGCAGCAATGTCTGGAGGGCTACGGCTAGCATCCCCTGTGGTCATTTGTGTTGCAAGTTCCCCAACCATTGGGAAGAGCCCTGGCTCATTGGTAGAGCATCTGCTCTGCATGCAGAAAGCCCCAGATTCAATCTCCGGGTCAGGCTGCTCCCTGTTTGTACAGCATGAATGTCAGGGCTGGAGTCAGACTCAGGTCATCACCAAAGACGCAGGGCTCTGTTGTCAGTGAAGTTAACTCTTTATTCAAGGAAATGACATACAACTCAGCAACACTTCCCAGTAGGTCTTGCCCTTATGGAGCAGTTGCCAGGACTGGAGGTCCCTGCCTTCCAACCTTTCTATAGTTTCTCCTCTCCTGGATGTTTCCCAAGCAGTCTCAAATAGTGCCTGAGCACCTCTGGCCTCTGTTCTGCTCTGCTCATTATTCTGCGTGTTCTTGGAGACAGCAGGAAGGGAGCTTGTTGCAGCAGGAGAGGTAGACTCCCTGGATTTTTCATCAGTCCCTTGACCTCCCCTCTTTTCTGCTTCTGCCTCAGAGTCTGAACTGCTACCTGCCACCAGCTCTTCTTGCTCACTAGACCCTGTTGCCCTTTCTGCATCTAGCTCCTCCCACCTCTCCTCAGTGTCCCACCACAAATCCCCAGGGTCTGAGCCTTACTCCTCTGGGGTTTTCCTTCGGGGTTCCCCAGCCAGTGCCTCCCACCGCTCCTCTTTGTCCCTGACAATAATTGATACTAAGCTAGGTGGACCTACAGCTCTAGATGGGGAAAACTGAAAGCAGGGACGTGGAGTTTTTTTAAGTCACAGGTCTTAAAATATCTAAATAAAATAAAATTTAAATCACTCTGGAAGAAATTGAAGCACTTCAAATCATTTGCCCATGCACGTGCACAGAAAATATATCTAGCTGAAAGCCAAGATGTGGAGATCTGAAATGATTGGTGCAATGCACCCCTAATTGTTATTCTTGCACAATTATAAGATTATTGTGTGATCTTAGAGGGTTGTATATCCTTGGAAGGGGCTGTGAGAGGGGGCGTGACTGTGAGTATCACGAAGGGACCCTGCACTCTTGAATTTGTCAGTATACGACTGCACATGCACACACTGCTTTTCCAGGTGATCTGGGTAAAAGCTCCAGTAGAATTAACTGGAGCCTTGAAAAGCACACAGAAAAGCAGCCAGAGCAAATAGAATAATTACCAAGGAATTGCCATCCACCTACTTGGATGTTAAGTACCCTTGACGCTTAAGAGGAGGAAAGATTAGGAGCATCTCCACGGGGTTCCAAGGCGCTATGTCCTGCTTTGCCACCAATCATTAATCCAGCTTAATGTGTTCCCAGTCTCCAGGGTGTCGTATGTGGGTCAGGGGCTGTTATTCCATAGATTGCAAGGAGTCTTCAATCGAAACCTCAGAATCATAGGGCAAAGAGTTAGCAGGTAGCCTTTTGCACAGGGCCTCTAATTTCCTGGCATTTCTTTTCTTTTTTTAAAGAAGCTACAGCACCATCCTAACCATGTCTAGTCACAAGTAGGGGGACAGGCTCAGTGGCAAAGGCCATGTTTTGCATGCAGACGGTCCTGGGTTCGATCCCCAGCATCTCCAGGTAGGGCTAGGAAAGACTCCCTGTCTGAAACCCTGGACAGCCTCTGGCGGTCAGTGTAGACAATACTCAACTTGATGGGCCAATGGTCTGATTCAGTATAGGGCAGCTCTCTATGCTAGGCCACCTCCAGGACTGAGGATTAGTGCCCTTGATGCTATCAGAAGTCACCCGCTTTAAATATTACTTGTGGCCACCCTGCTTCATTTCCAGTCTGTGCATTTCCTGCAACTTTGTGGTGAAATCCTGTAAATTTGTGGGACAACAAATGTTCTGGTTTATTTTCATTTTGCTTTTCTTGCGTTACAGCCCCTCTGGGCAGCAGGGCAGAACAAACTAAAGCACAACAAATCCACTGCTAATACACTGTTATTGTGTCAGTATCATGTTGCAAAAACCTTTCAGAGGGCCCCGAAGTTCTAGTGAAACCACTGGGGCTTACACCCAGGTAAATGAGGTTAGGACTTCACCCTCCGTTATTTGCTCTGAAAGTTGTTGTTTTTTTTAGGTTTAAAGAAGACTGGAAAATGCTTATTGAATATATGGGGGGGATTGTGTACACTTGAAAACGTTGGCAGCATTAAGATAAATTCAACAGTGTAAACAAGTTTTGATGGATATATTATTATTTTGGCATTTTTTTATTAAAGATTTTCTTGATTTACAAAAGTGTTTGCAATGTCTCTCTCTCGTATTTTTTTCCCCATGTAACATTTTTACATTTGCTCTGAAAGTTGGCCTAAGTTTGATTCCATACATATACATAGTGTGGTGTATTGGTTAGAGTATTGGACGATGACCTGGGAGACCAGGGTTAAAACCCCCACTCTGCTGTGAAGCTCACTGGGTCACTGTGGGCCAGTCACTGTCTCTCAGCCTAACCTCCCCCATGGGATTGTTGAGAGAACAATCTATGCAACTTTGAGCTTCCCTGAAGGAAAAGGAGGGATATAAATGTAATAATAGATGGAATTAATGTGTGCACATTTTATGCAGAATCTTGGTGGGGTGTTGTTTTTTAAAGCATCTAGGAACACCTCTGCTAGGGCAGCCAATTGCAAAGGTTGAGAATGTGGCTCCTCTCCTCCAATCCTTTTCCAATCATCAATTTATTCTTTTTAAAAAGAATCCCATTAGGGATGAGAACCAAAGGCTGCAAATACGCCATATAGTTAAATCACATCTCCCCCTGAGAACTGTAGTTTATGTTCACAGAGCTGCAATTCCCAGCACTCTTAACAAACTAAACTTTTCAGTTTTTTTTCTTTCAGTTTTTCATTATTTTTCTTTTGGCGGGTGGGGTGAAGATTTAAAAGTAGTATGTACACAGCCAAGCCCTTTTCTCAGTTCATCTGATGGCCAGGCATCTGCTCAGCATCCCTGAACACTGGAGGAGTTGCACTGATGAGTTCATGGTGCACTGGCACATAGATGCTTAGCAAGAGGAATGCAGGAAGTGAAGCATCTCAGCAGCCAGGCATGCAGGGTTCCCTCCAGCTCCTTCCTCCAGCATTTAATTCCTTGAGGAAAGAAGTCCTAGAGCACACACGGCACCTGAGTGCCCATGAAAGCTCTTGTGGGGGTAAGGCTGCCCGTAGATGAGAGCAGATGTCGTTTGGCTGACTCTGAAAGGGACACATCAGTGGCCAACCTTGAAAGGCTGTTGCACGAATGAGGCAAAGGCAGCAGTAATAATGCACTTGTGAAGAAGTCCTGGAAGACTTCATTCTGAGTTAAACATACATAGGGTTCTGATGAAACTTTGCAAAAAGATAGTGACCCAAGGGAGGGTAAAGTCATCACTTCAATTGTCCTTCCAGTGCTTCCCGCTTCTTGATCGTTCCCCCTTTCCCAAGTCTCCAACCCACACTGTCAACTTCTCAAGGGCAGGGGTCTCTCTCCTCCTTTTCCTTGTTTTTGCTGCTTTCATTGCTTTATGCCACAGAGGACACAATTTCCACCATTTTGGATCAGGGTGACATTTTCCACAACTCTGAAATTCCCGAGAGACACAACCTCACTGGGGACATCTTATTGATGGAGGGCAAAGAAGGGGGAAATTGTATAACCCAGAAGAATCTCTTTCCAGAACTGCATTGATGTGGTTCCTAACTTCTTTCTCTGGTTACTAATTAGGGATTATAAGAATTCAGAGAGAGAGAGATATGTCTCTAAAGCTCTATGGTTTGTTTCATGAATGAGGAACAAGGGCCTGAATCTGACCCACCTGGCCTCTTGACTGGGCTCTCATACCTCTTCCCAGGCCCCACACCCTTGCCCCACACTGGCTTTGCTTGACCCCCCAAGTGTTTCTGCCTGGCTTATATGAGACCCTGAACTCTGATAACTCTGCCTGGCTTGTATGAGACCCTGAACTCTTGCTTGTCTAAAAGGAAGGCAGGGTTGAGGGTGTGCAGAAACCAGTTGACTACACAAAGTTAAAATTTACCTTTGTTTTGCCACCCAGTTTTGCTGCTGGTCCTACTCACCACTGCAAGCATCCCTCAGAAAGTTGCCTTGCAGGAAATGTGGCTCTCAAGTGGAAAGGGATTCCCTATTCTTGATAAAAATCATCCTATGCATGACTACTTGGAAGTGAGTCCTATCGAATTCAACCAAACTTGTGGCACCTAAAAGACTAACAAACATAAATGTAATTTTCTTCATCTTCCAGGTACCACAAGGTGCTTTGTTGTTTTTGCTGCAAGAGACTATCATAGGTTTGGAAATGTTTCCATTGAATTCATTGGTATTTACTCCCAGGTTGTATAAATGTGTAAATAAACCATATATCATAAAGACACCACACTCTGAGCTGTCCCTCATTCCAAAGAAAACACAAACCCTGGAACCCCCTGGAATCCTGCACCACTCAGAGATTGGGGTGGCTTGCAACACTTAAACAGAGTGGCACCTTCAAACAAATGTTGCCAATGCCATTGCATATTTTGTCTTATATGCAACAGTATCCAAAATGCAAATGCATAATTAACACACACAGAGAGATACAAAACAGTACAATCAAAAGAGGAGATATTTTACTTCTTCCTTGTTTACTGCTATTATAGCAAACCTTTAAAAAAAATCCAATAAAAACAAAGCACTTTGTTTAAAAGAGAGGGAGAACCCATATATAGCACAGAGCCAAGCAATTTTGTTAAGGCAAATTATATTTCTTCTTGTTCCTTTAAAAGCTGAAATATAGATTTATGTCTTCTCATGACTAGAACTCAACACTTCTGGATATTTCGATTCAACATGTGATTTTGACTGGCATTGGCTTGAGTTGATCTCAGACTTGGGGAACAAAATGTACTTTAAAAACAAAAAAACACCAACCTCCTAACTTGCTAATAGCACAAGCCTATGCTTGTTTATCCCAAAGTAAGTCCTGCTGTGTCTTGGGGCTTTCTTCCAGGTAAATTAAGTGTGCATAGGATTGCTGCCTAAAGCTGAGGTCCTATACACACGGGCCTAGGAATAAGTCATCTTGAATTCAGAGGAAGTTACTTTTGAATAAACATGTTTAGGTTTGTGCTGTAAGGTTGCAATCGTTTGCAAACTTGCTTGGGAGTAAAACCCACTGAACTCAGTAGAACATGTTCCATATAGGACAGTAAAGGCTGCAATTGTATTCACCTGAACCGAAGTCTCACTGATTTCACTAGAGCTTACTCCCCATAAAGTTTGCTTAGAATGGCTGCCTATATCTACTTTCCTGCTTAGGATTTTGTGCTGATAATGGCAAGGTTGCAAGTTTGATCCCTGTATGGGACAGCTGCATATTCCTGCATTGCAGAAGACTGGACTAGATGATCCTCAGGGTTCCTTCCAACTCTACAATTCTACTTTCCTAAGAGTAAGCCCCACTGTACGCATTGGGACTTACTTCTGAGCAGACAATTATAGAATTGCACTGCAAGTCCCATTGAACACAATGAGATTTACTTCTGAGTAAGTGTGCATATGATCAGACTGTGCCTAACTAACTGCATGCACTGCTCCTGGGAACACTTCTGTCCGGGAGTTGGAAGGTCGAGTGCGAATTCACTAAAAATGCATATTTCCCCCCTATGCTGCAACTGCAGGCTTCCCAGAGCAACAACAGATCTGCCAAAATATTGAGATTGGAACATGTCAACATGCTCTGTTGTCAAGAAAGTCTCAGAGCCAATGTGTTATGGAGCCCAGTACCCATGTAGCATTTGTTAAAAGCAAAAGATAAGCAGTAATAATAATAATAATAATTTCTTTTTTAAAAAACAACAACACCCAATAATGTAAAAAGGAGAGATCATGTATGAAGGAGATGTTTCACTGGATGGAATGAAAAATCAATGTCCACTTTGGGAGGCAGGAAGGGACTCTGAAGGTGCAGAAGACGAAGGAGGCTGGTCCTCCCACTTGGCCTCCGTTCATCTCCCGGTGTTGATTTTGAAGATACATTGTGCTTTTCCCCCCTCCCTCCCCTTCTGGATGCAGGCAGGTGGCTGTGAGAGGCACAGTGCATTCCCCCCCCCCCCAATTACTCTGCCTGTGCATCGTAATTGGCACCCCCAGCTTTCTTCAGCTCGCTCTTGATATAATCCTCATCCAGCTCCTTGTGGTCACTGATGACAAACTCTTTGGCAAAATTCTGCAAGAGACAAAAGCAAAGCATGAGGCTCGTCAAGGGAGGCGGTGCAAGCGTTTCAGTGATAGGAATCGTTCTGTGCCTGAGATGAGGGTAAGGGTCCCCACCCCTACCCTTAACTCAGTGGCAAGGAATGTGCATTGCAAGCAAAAGGTCCCAGGTCCAATCCCTGCCATCTCCAGGTAGAGCTCGGAGTGTCCCTTTCCTGAAACCCTGGAGAGCTGCTGCCAGTCAGTGTAGACCATACTAAGCCACATGAACCAATGGTCTGATCTGGTATAAGGCAGCTTCCTATTTTCCTATGATGTTGCTGGACTGCAACTCCGATACTGGGAGCATTCTCTGTAGTGGCACGATGGCTGAAAAATGCCCTTCCCTGGCCGATGTGGCCTGATGAGTTCCTGGTGCCAGTTAAATCTGTATCCTAGTATTTATTATTTATTTTCTTATAAATAAACTGCTTAGTATTTTTTAAAAAAAAAATCTCTTAAGCAGTTGTACAATATTTCAAGTATTTTGTTTTTCAGTGCCTGGTTTAAACATTGATCTCCTCCAACTCTTCCTCATCTGGACCCCCAACCACTACAATGTCCTCACAGGACTTAGGACACTTGTCTACACTGACTAGCAGTGACTCTCCAGGGTTTCAGACAGGGAAACCCAGCCAGATGAGGGGTATAAATAATAAATTAATATTATTAAATTAATATAGGTCTCCCTGCCCTACCTGG
Source organism: Podarcis pityusensis (assembly GCF_964106645.2). Classification (NCBI taxonomy): domain Eukaryota; kingdom Metazoa; phylum Chordata; class Lepidosauria; order Squamata; family Lacertidae; genus Podarcis; species Podarcis pityusensis. Next base: position 52,377,248 of record NC_138033.1, on the reverse strand, counting down.
AGATGCCAGGGATTGAACCTGGGACCTTCTGCATGCAAAGCAGATGCTGTACCACTGAGCTATGGCCCTTGCCTCTTGCTGACCTTGCTGCATATCATGTGGTTTCTTGCCTACAAGCCCTGCCAGAGACTTCTGGTTGACTACCATAGGAAGCAGCATGTGGGACTAGTTGGGGCACTTGATTGGATCCAGCAGGGTTCCGTTCTCATGTTCATTGGAGCATCAGAAGCTACAAGGACACCAGGCAGGTGGTCATGTCAGTTTCCCTGGACCATCGCTCATAGCTTCCCGTGAAATCCTTCTCCTCTATTTGATGCACAGACGTTGTTTCTAGCTCCTCTTAAATTCCAGGCATGAGACACGCATTCTGAGCACAAGAGCCTCTCAGCTCGCCTCTCTGCCCCCACCTCTCTGTCCTCCCATCCTGACCTCGGCTGTGCCCCAGGAATGAATTGCCGCCTTTGTGTTTGTTCCAGAGCGTATGGGCACCACAAACAAGCACGGCCATTTATTTTAGGCCAGGAGGCCGGGACGCAGCAACAACCTGAATCGCTTCACAAAGACAACAGCAGCAGCAGGCAAAGTCTGTGTAATGATGTGGAGAAGCCGACAGCAAATGTTCCGTCCGAAGTTCTCATTTGATCCATTGACTGCTGCAATGAATCAGAATTGCTAAGGGACGCCACGGTTCCTTAATCTGGAAGTCTTGTTTTTTTTGGGGGGTGGCTATTAAGAACATGTGCAAATGCCACATTCTGAATTAGAAAGGGGTCTGTCCCGTGTATACAAGCACAGCTTCGCTGGACTTCCTCTGTTTCCTTCATTCCGTCGAAACAACAGCTATGTAAAACAAGCTCTGGTGGCATCACCAGTAGCAAAAGTGGGTGGCATCAAGTGTGTAGAAACCTATGGCTTTTGCATGACTGGAATATCAACTGCTGGCCAGATGATTACTGCACCTACTTTTCTTCTGGCCTCACCCACCACTAACAAGCACCTCCTGGAAGGTTGCCCTTTGGGCTAAAAGAGGTTCCCCCATTCCTTCTCTAGGCAGATTCCATAGGGATGGTATGCTTTGACTATTCCAAATAAAAAGATACAAGTTCTTGGGCACTCTGCAGCTTTTTGACTGAAGTTGCTGAAGGGCCCTTAAGATATCGCATTCTGTTTTTACTGCTTGTCCCATAAGTAGTTGAGTGGCAAATGGAGACAGGGCCTTGTTAGTGGTGGTGCCCTGGCTGTAGAATGTCCTCAACCAGCACTGACTCTTTAAATCTTTTCAGCACTATCTCAGGAATAGGAACATAGCATCTGCCTGATACAGAGACATTCATCTAGTTCAGTACTGCCAACACTGACTGCTCCAGGGTTTCAGATGGGAGGAGGGTTTCTCCCAGCCCTACTGAGAGATGCTGGGAACCAAAACTGGGACCTTTTGCATGAAAAGCAGGTGCTCTGACCACTGAGCTACAGCCCTTCCCCTTACATGTTTATCACTCCAGACTTTTAACAGTTATTAATGGTGGTTTCTTGTTTTATTGCTACTGTTTGCTGTTTTGCAGCTGGTTTCACTTTAGTCATATTGTTGCTTTATTGTTACACTTGATTTTACTTTCTTTTAAATGGTTGAGGTATTTAATGCTGCTGCTGTTTTTTGGAAATATATATATATAAAGTTTCTTTACCTCCCTTCACCCATGGATCACAAGAGTGGTTTACAAACATATAGTGTTAATTCCAAAATATTGGAAGCTTTGGCTGAAAGTTGCCCCTGATGTGTTTAAAAGAAATAATGACAAGTTGTCTTGTGCTTATTAGCAACTGCAGCTGATTCTGTGGGAGGATGAACTCCCATCAGGAAAGGATTAGGCACACACACCACTGTTTTCCTGTTTCCGTCCAACATCAAACAGGAGGCTGTTCCTATATCCTAGTTAACTATTAAAAGCTGCTCACTTGTTAATTAGTTTGGACTGGAAGAACAGCCCCTGGAGCCTGCACACAGTCAGATAAAATTATCTGGGGTGTTTCCAGTCTTCTGGAATCAAAGGGCCATGACTCAGTGGTAAAGAAAGAGGGAAGCCTGGTTACCTTGCAATTTACTCAGAGGCACCGGATTTAACTTCAGATCAGATGGACCTTTGGTTGGCTGCAGGGACACAAACAACCTGGCACCCTCCAAATGTTCAGGACTATGGCTCCCATTATCCCTGACCACTGGGCACGCCGGCTAGGGTTGATGGAAGTTCTCCCAGGACTGGGAGAAAGACTCCTGCCTGAGACCTGGGAGAGCTGCTGCCAGTCAGTGCAGACAACACTGAGTTATACAGACCAATGGCTTGACTCCGTGTAAGACAGCTTCCTTTGTTCATATGACAGCACAAGATTAGCCAAGTGACACTCACTGGTTTGCCCAGAACAATCCAGGAAAGATGGAATTGTGTGCAGTCATGTTAAATATATAGTAAGGAGATCTGTTTTTTGAAATCTGAATTTATCTTTTAAAAATTGCATCCTGGGAAAAAATGCATCCAAAAAATACATACAACAACACACAATGAAAAGACATAAGACAATAAAATGACATAAGACAATAAAATACAATAAAACATAAGCTGTGTTCACTTGTAACACTAAGCCATGGTTTAGCCAACAAATTATCCTTCAGATGTAATTGACTACAAATCCCATCATCTCTGTCCGAGACTGATGGGAGTTACTAGTCCACAACATCTTGACGTCACCACATTCACTATTAGGGAATGTTCAGGGAAGTTTTTAATGTGTGACATCGTAGTTTATTTTTGGTCCTTGTGGAAGCCGCCCAGAGTGGCTGGGGAAACCCAGCCAGATGGGCGGGGTACAAATAATAAATTATTATTATTATCATCATCATCATCACTACCCATGGTTTGGCAATGTAAGAAGTGTTACAGCGGATCTGCACCTTTCTTCCTCCTCTGGTGTGGTCACAAGCTTATCATGATATATGAACTGGGAGAAGTATTAAATGTGGTTAGTGGAAGCAAGCCAACCACAGTTTGTGAGGCTGGATTGTTTTCACTAACTGTAGCTAAGATTAGCCACAGTTTAGGGTCCGGTCGTCACATTAAACTGTGGTTAATCCAAAACAGAAGTAGCAGCACTTGATCTCCTTCTCATGGACCTGGTAGAGAAGGGGGAAAGGAGGGAAGCATGCATGCCTGTGACTTAATGCTAAACCATGGTTTGCCATTATGCACATTACCAAGCCATGGTAAGAAGCAGAAGATAAAGTAACTTAAATAAATTTTGGAGACTAAAGGAGAATGCCAAGGAGATGTAAAATTCAACATTGTCAAAGGCAAGATACTCCGAGTTGCCAGTATAGCTCTAGCCTCCTCAATTTGACTGTCAAGCCAAATGCTCCCCACAAAGCATGGAGAAGGGAGAAAGGGGAAATGGATACACTTCCAGGACCTGGAGATCCAGGGGGCCTATTACTAAGTGGAGGGGGAACATCAAGGCTAATATGTAGAACATGCATGAGGATGTTCATGCAAACTTATCCTCTTACACATATGTAAATACAGGCTGCTGTGAAAGGCGCACGAGTAGGGATACTACTACTACTACTATTTTTATTTTTATTATTTGTTAAATTTATATACCGCCCCCCTTCATCCAAGGGTCACAGGGTGGTTTACGGTATAGAAACACAACAACACAACGACTAATATTAGTAATAGTTAAACTTGCCTGTACTACTTCTTTAACCAAAGTCTTGTCTGTCCCGGTTTTGGCTCTCTGCAAACCACTGACACTCTCACCGATCCATGTGATCAGGGCAAACTTGACTCTCTTGCTCATGGCATCGCCAGTGGTGAATCGGACGAAGCCAAACAACCGAATGTCATCTGGATGGGGAGAAAAAACAAAAAAAAAGGTTACAAAGCTGGTGGAGTAAAATAAGCCTAGCTGAAGAATGTGTAACCAAACAGCTTGCAGATGCAATGAGCCTAGACCTAGGATACCTTAAGTCAGGGACGGGGGGGGGGCTGTGGCCCACCAGATGTCAGACTCCAACTCCCATCAGCCCCAGCCAACATGGCCAGCAGCCTGGGATGATGGGAGCTGGAGTCCAACAGGCCGCAGATTCCCCAACCCTTCCTTAAGGATTGCCTATTGCTCTGTGAATCTATCCAAGTGCTAAGCTCCTCTTTGGAGGATCCGTTTTCTGGCTCTGACACCATCTGAATACAGTACATGATGTCAGGGCTGTCTTTGCCTGGGGGTACAAGGGGTGCAGGGCACCAGGGCACCGAATTCTGGGGGGGGGATGCCAGACGCCCGCCGCTGAAGCCACCTAAGCTCTTAACTATCTACCTGTTATGAAATAATAAATAATTTTGATCGAGCTAGAAAAACAAAATACATATATACCTGGGTATTAACAAAATGTATACCTTACTGTTTCACTAAAGGACTTTCGACTTTGTGCGCTCATTGACCAAAGATGTACTGGCGCCGCACCAGTGGCGGCACTTGTCATTCACAATGGTGCATTTTAATTTCATCACTTACAGTTCAAAGTCATTTAGAGAAATCATTAAAAAAATAATGTTTTTTCCCCACTAATTGTCAGCATTTTCTTTGACTAACTACTTAGTACTTAGGTCTCTACTACATATGACATAAGCATAATAAAAGTTAATTTGGGAGCTAAACTAAATTTGGGGGGGCTGGGTGGATCTTTGCACCCCGGCAGAACATATGCTAAAGACGGCATGATGTGTCACAAGTGGAACTGTAGCTCTGAGAGGGAAAATAAGAGTACCCAGGATTCTTTGGGTCGGGGAAGCAACGTGCATTGAATGTGCTTTCAATGCGCGATGCAGTTGTGCAGTGTAGCCTACAAAGAGCGACATCTTTTTTCCTCTAGCCACACCCACCAGCAACATGTGCCCCCCGGAAAGCTTCCCACAAGGGAATGTGGCCCTCGGGGTGAAAAAGATTCCCCACCCCTTTCCCAGAAGGTTAGAAAACCAAAGGTTTGTGTGACAGGCTCTTGCAGAAACATACACAGACACACTTCACATATTTGAAGGATACTGCAGCCCCCTGCTACCACCTCTCAGTGCCATCTTATGCAAGTCTTCTTAGCAGTAAGTTCCACTGATTTCAACGGGGCAGGACTGCAGTCTCAACCTTCTTCTTAAACTCACTCTAAATTCCTAATGGAAGCCTCTCCCTCCCCCCCAACCTACCCCAAACACCCTGTACCAGCCTCCTCCCCACCAGCCCTTAAAGGAGTTTAATTCACTCTTCCACAGTTGGCTGGCATTTCTGCAATGCTTGCAACAAAGTATTTTTGTAAGAAAGCAACTTCCCTTTGAAAGAGGAAATGCCACTGTCATCATGCAAAAAATAAAAAGCAGGCGGGGTGAGGGGAGGTAAGCCACTTTCCTTGCCAGTTACTGAAAATACATTGCTGAGGTCCAAAATAAACAAAAAATGGGAAGTCTCACAGATAATGCCAGGATGAATGGACCCAATGCAAGCTGCCTTCCCACAGCAGTTTACAGTATTCACTTTGCAAGATGTTTACCTAATTCTGAATTTCCATATTCTTTTTGAGCTTCCAGAGAACATAATGGGCACTTCTAGCAACATAATGAACTATAGCACAAGTTTAGCACTCATTTATGTGTTCTTTGCACACAGATTTTATTTGGGAACGAACAACGCAGAAATGAGCATTAAACTAGCATGATACGCTACTGTGTTTCTGGAATTTGGGGGAGCTCGAACTAGAGAAACATTGTGAAAATGGGGGAGACCTGCTGTGTGACTGCAGCCATAGAAGACACCCCCCCCCCCAGATTCCTTTTAGAATTTTTTTAAAAATATATATCACACAACAAACCTGCAAGGTGGGTTAGGCGCTGGTTGTGCTTTAAATGTTTGGTGTGTGTGGAAAAGCCCTAAGACTTGTCAACAAAAGGTTCTTTTGCTACTAATGAGCAGGCATTGTTCACATCCACACACCCCTCACAGAGCTACAATTCACTTAACAAACTATAGTTCCCAGGATTCTTTCGAGGAAGCCATGCACTTTAAATGTATGGTGGTGATGTGACCAAGAGACTTACAGGGCAATGTGTCTTTACCCAGAAGTAAGTCCCACTGCGTCCAATGAGGCTTACTTAGTCCCTAGCAGATGTATTGAGGATTGCAGACTAGTGACATCTAAGCAGACTCTTTGGGGCTACTTTGCACACGAATGAGTAACCATGCAATTCACACCTAAAAGACACACAACTTAATCAGCTCTTCCAAAGTTCATTGCTCACTTATCAGTAGGTGGCATTTCCCCCCCACCAAACTGGTTTCCTGAGTGGGCAGGTCAATTCTCAACCACCCAGGATCACAATTTATTCCAATAAACCTGAAATATTCTAGTGCAGATGCAGCCAATGTGGTACCCTCTGGACTACAGTTTCCATAATCCCTGAATGCTGGTTATGCTGCCTGGTACAAGTTGGAGTCCAACATCTGGAGGACATCAGATGGGCTACCCCTGTTCTAGTGCAAGGACAGGTTAAAAAAAATATAGTGCCGTCTTAAGATGGTTTACTTGGAAGTATGTGCCACTATGTTAAATGGGGCTTACTGCCAAGTAAGAGTAGCTAAGATTGCCGGCCTGGTGATTTACAGAAGACCAGGCAAGAATTTCTCACTCTAAAAGGTTAACAAAAGCAATAACTAATACTATACTAATAAATCAAAGTGCTAAAAGAAAGGTTGGAGGAAAACCAGGAGTGGACTTTTTGTGTGAAAGGACTGAGAGGTGGTTCAGAAGTATATTGATGGTTCATTGTAAGTGTATGCACCTCCCACCCACACCAGCCTCTATTTTACACTGGTTCTGATTGGTGGAGGGTGGGTCCTAGTAAAAACACAAAATAGCTGCCCACCTCTGATATGGTATCATCCTGTACTATTGCTTGGAAGGGCTGTACTTGTTTTTACAGGCATAAGATTAAACTGTTGCAGCCTGCCCTGGGACCTCGTAGTGAAAGGCATGTTAAGAAATCTTACAAAGAAATAAATGTTTTAAATAAAGTGTGTGCGTGCGTGCCTTTACGTTTGCGTGTTCGTGGAAACAACAACGTGTCTGAGAAGAAGGCCTTGCAATGAGAGATTTTGCATTTTACGAAGAATCAAAACCCAATTCCAGATGGCCACTGGGGAAGCAGAGGAACAAGTGAAATGGCATCTGCCTGACAGCCTAGGGAGGTGCATTTTGCAAAGGCAGAGAGAAAAGGAGGGGGTGGAGGTGGGAAATGATTTGCAGGCAGACAGGAACAGCCTGTCAATGAGAAACGCAACCACAATCATTGCCATAAGGAGGGTTCATCTTGCTTCTTCTTCTTCTTCTTCCTTCTTTCTTTCTTACAGGCTTACTCTTTAAAGTAAACATGAAAAAGAGAGGCTGGCAGCAGAAGCAGAAGTTGGGAGAAGATTAGAAACCAAAGGGTAAACCATTAACCCTTGCATATTTCCCTCCTGCCAAAAGCTTTCCGCTGCAGACCTTAGGAGTGAGAGAGGATCCTCATCAAGCCACACGGCCAAAGATCTTAGCTAGTCATTTCGGAGTGACTGAGGTCTGCTTTGCTTCTTGAGCATCAAGGGCACTGCTAGGCCCCTGGAAGACCCGAGGGCACACAACCATGGAACGAATTTGCATACAATTTGCGCAGGTTCTTTTATAAATACAGAGACTAAGTTTAGATTGACTTTCAGAAGTGGCCCTGTAAGCAAAGCTTTTTAAAAATAAAAATAAAAAGGAGGCAGAAGTGCCAGGAGTTCCAGGGTCCATGTAGCACACCCTAACAACATCCCTGACTATCTGCTGAACTGGCCCACTTGGCTGGCAGCAGCTGAATATCCCCTAAATGGTTTGGCCCAAATAAGTGATAGATCAGCACCTCTCTCAGTACTTGCCAGTCCACCAGTTCAGTTCTGTGGAGGGAGCCCTCTTTGTGGTCACAGTCCTGGGCCCAAGTGAAGACTTTTTTGGTTGTGGCACCCTCTTTGTGGCAATGTATTGCTGGAGGTGCAGCTATTCACTGTGGGCTATGGGTCACTGTGCTGGTGTGGCAGAAATCATAGAATCATAGAGTTAGAAGGGACCCAGAGAAGCGGACACGGAGCAATGGATCCAAAGTACAAGAAAGAAGATTCCACCTAAACATTAGGAAGAACTTCCTGACAGTAAGAGCTGTTCGACAGTGGAATTTGCTGCCAAGGAGTGTGGTGGAGTCTCCTTCTTTGGAGGTCTTTAAGCAGAGGCTTGACAACCATATGTCAGGAGTGCTCTGATGGTGTTTCCTGCTTGGCAGGGGGTTGGACTCGATGGCCCTTGTGGTCTCTTCCAATTCTATGATTCTATGACCCCAAGGATCATCTAGTCCAACCCCCTACAATCCAGGAATCTGTAGCTGTCCCATATGGGGATCGAACCTGCAACCATGGCGTTATCAGCATCACTCACTAACCAGCTGAGCTATCCAGTACCTAAGGAGGTCACAAAGACCACTAACTGATTGAATGGTCTACGAAACGCAATATATCTTGGTGTTCTTTTATTATTATTATTACTCTCAGCTAGGCTGGTTTCAGTTGTGTGTATTATCTATTTTATGCTATTATTTGTGAACCACTTCACTTTTCTTTTTTCTTTTTTGATGAGCAGTACAGAAATGAAATAATTAAAAAGCAAACGTCTGTATGGGAAGCTTCTTCCAATGCCCCATCGAGTTAAAACCTTTAGTTCCCTTTGAACTCAATGGGACAAGTTAGGAACATAAGAAGAGCCCTGCTGGATCAGGCCAATAGCCCATCTCGTTCAGCACTCTGTTCTCACAGCGGCCAACCAGATGCCCCGTGGGAAGCCCATGACTAGGACATAAGTGCCTATCACTCTCTCCCATCCACGCTTCCCAGTATAGAACAGGTATTCAGAACATAATACTTTTGATAGTGCAGGCACTATACAGTAATCATGACTAATAGCCATTGATAGCCTTATCCTCCAGGAGGTTGTCCAACCTCCTTTTAAAGCCATCCAATTCGGTAGCCATCACAACATCCAATAGGAGCAAATGCCATAATTTAACTATGCACTGCTTGAAGAAGTATTTTCTTTTGTCTGTCTTGAATCTTCCAACATTCAGCTTCACTGAATGTCTCTAAGTCCTAGTATTAAGTAACACATGACTTAGTGTCTGCTGAAATCAATGAGTTGACTTAAGGTCAACTGAGTTAATCTGGATCCATTGCAATGAGTCTCACTCCCAGGTAGGTGAGGGAAGGTGTGGCAGGATAACTTTTTTTAAAAATGAATGAATTTTTTTCAGTCATTTGAAAAGCTTTTAATCAAATGAGCCTTGCAACCAGGCCAACCTCCCACTCAAACAGAGAGCCATAACAATCTGCTATATCTCAATAAAGTTGGCCAAAAAATATGCCTTCTATAAGAATACGGCTTGAATCTGGAGATGTCAAGTGATGGCTAATCCCTGTCCTTTCTTTTCTTTTCTTTTTTTAAATGTGCCCTATAAAATCAGATCTTTTCCCACTTAGTGACCTCATTTTTAACCTCAATTATAAGTGCATTAAAGTGTTATTTTTACAAAAAGTGGATGATGGAAAGGCATTGAAGGTTATCGCAGACGTTTCTGAAATGCACCCTTCCCTAGTTTCAAAGTGGATTGATGGCTCACAGATGCCCATTATTAATGCTGCCTCTGGAGGGATGCCATCCCTCATGGACCAAAGGGAGCAGGCTCAAAAGCCTTGAATTAAATCCTTAGTTAAGGCTCAAGGAGCCCACAGAGAGCCATCCAGGCCCTGCAAGAGGAGTTCTTGAAACAGGATGGGGTTGATTGCACATTAGCTTCAGACACATTCTAGCCATTTCCTTTATTTTTCGGGGGAGGAGGGGGAGGGAACCCATCTGAAAGCCACCAGAAAGACAGATGCTGTGCATATGAGAGGCATGGATGTAACATGCTCTGAGAAGTAGAATGCAAGAGCCATCTTCAAATATCTAAAGGGCTGTCACATGGAGCAAGCTTGTTTTCTGCTGCTCCAGAGGGTAGGACCTGAACCAATGGATTCAAAGTACAAGAAAGGAAATCCTAACTAAAGATTAGAAAGCTGGCAGGAAGAGCTGTTTGACAGTGGACTGGGCTACCTCAGAAGAGGGTGGACACTCCTTCACCAGAGGTTTTTAAACAGAGATTGGATGACCATCTTTCAGGGATTCTTCAGCTGTACTTCCTGCATTGCGGGGTTTGGAATAGATGTCCCTTAGGGTCCCTTCCAACTCTGCAATCCTATGAGTCTATGATTTTTCATTGTAGCACATGCTATACCTAATGGCCTGACCCAGGAGTGCCTAACTTTCAGTTTGAGGGCCTACTTTGACCACCACCCCAATTCCCCCCAAAGAAAAAAACAGTAAAGTAGGTGCAGGACAGTATCCAATGATTTTTGGCTGTGCCATGGGGAACTTCCTCGCTCTCTCCTCATGCATGTTTGAGTGTGTGTTGAAACTACCCTCCTGCACCATGGGGAAATTGGCATTTGTTACTCTACCCCATGGGGAGGCAAACTAAGGCCCGGGGGCCGGATCCGGCCCAATTGCCCTGTCAGTCTGGGATGGTCCGGGAATCAGTGTGTTTTTACTTGAGTAGAATGGGTCCTTTTATTTAAAATGCATCTTTGGGTTATTTGTGGGGCATAGGAATTTGTTCATTTTTTTCTTCAAAATATTGTCCGGCCCTCCACAAGGTCTGAGGGACAGTGGACCGGCCCCCTGCTGAAAAAGTTTGCTGACCCCTGCTCTACCCACTTTGCCACTTGCTCCACCCACCACCAGCATGTGGCCCACAGCAGGTTACCTAGAATTGAATGTGGCCCTCGGAATGAAAACATTTCCTCACAGGAAACACACAGCATTTGGGAGGCAAATTCTCCTTGCAAGGTTCTGCTGTTTGTCTCTGTTCATGTGAACTGATGCTCCATAAGAAGGGGGTGACACCCCCTCCAAAGGTTATTGGCTGGGGAAAGGAGGGGGAAACCCAACCGCCTGCCTGAATAAACAGATGCACATGAAGCCATTCCTCAAAAGATTCATACAAAGTCATTCATTCTCTGACAAAGCCACACACATCTTTTCTGCTTTCCTGCTGAGCCATTCTGCTTCTGCTTTGTTATTCTAAATCTAAAGACAAGCAGGAACCACTGACTGCCTCCCAGATGGAAAAAAAACAGAGCCAAACACAATGTACAGCTCTGCAAATAAACAGAGGAAGTTAATAAGGAAATTGTTCAGGCTCAAGATGCAATACTTGGAGGTTGGGATAATTTTGTGGGCAATTTTGCTTCATGGTGCAAGTGTTCCCCCCTTCTGCAAACAATATGAAGTTCTGTGCAGACTTTGGAAAAGAGAGAACACTGGAGAGTGAACATCTCTTTTGCAATAATGGGTTGTATTCCAACTAAGTTTTAACTCAGAGTGGACCCATTGAAACTGATGGACTTCAGGTCACTTCCAGACAACCTGTTTATTGAATATGCATTCTGATTTGTGTGCAGGGGGTTAGACAATGTTGCATTCCATGCTTTCCAGTACAAAAAAAGGAAGCAGGTTTCTTGTGCAACACCACCCAAATCACCTGTGTGATTGACTATTCCCACCTGAAAAAAGTCACAATCTGGAAGTGCCCTACATTAAGTCTCATGCCTATGAATTTCAGTGGGTCTGCTCTGACTACAAGCATCGTATACAACTCCATCTTCCTACAGACATGTAGGCTGAGTAGGTATTATGATACTGTAGAAGGAAGCACACAGTTGAGCCATGCGGCTCCCAAGACCACATCAGCTCTGTTGCCCAACCTGCAAATCCAAATCAGTTTTCTCCCAGCCAAATCAAAGATGGTGTGACTCAGTGATCCTTACATGTGTGTGACTCAAACAAAACAGCTCACTCCTCCTTGCAGATTGATGTGTGACTGATACAAAATCCCTATTCTGGTGTTCACAAATGTTCTGGCTCCACCCACGTTGTCCTTCACAAGTTGGAGGGCTGCTGCAGTGGAGAAGCCTCCTGTCACTCATGGTATCACATTTTTGAACCCCAGTCTTATAAAATGAGTAGCGGGAGCCTCTGCAAGTACAGGCTGTTCCCTGTTTCAGCTCTCTGCCCTCCAAGTTGTGTAGGATGACTGGAACACCAGGTGGGGAGCAGAGCTAGCAGGCACACACCTGCTCTCTGAGCCACACATGAACACTCGCATAGGGCTCTAGATAAGGAATCCTCTGGACTGTCTGTTCCAATTTCACTTTCCTCTGCAAAGCAAGACGTTATTCTTTCTTTCCATTTTAGAGGTCCTGGTGCAATGTGTCTTGGTATCTAGCCAATATTGCAGGGCTGAATGTGCCCCACTAGGCCTCTTTCCCTGGTCCTCAGAAATGCCTCCAGGCCACACCCCTCACAGCCCCCCAATGGCTTCTGCATGGTGGAATGTGTCCTTGAACTCTGATAATGTTTCTTGCTTACCTGGATGGAGGAGGAAGAGGGGTGTGTTGCATGTGCCTAGAAACCAGCCTACTGTACAATTTCCATTGGTTGATGTGCTCACATTTGCTTCTGGCCCACCCCCACCCCTGGCATGTGGCCCTTAGAAGGCTGCCCAGAAGGCTGTGAGGCCCTCCGTTTCACAGCCACATTTATATATAAAAAGCCCCCTGGAAGCAGGTGACCCAAAAGTTCATAGAATTGCAATTGACATGCTCTCTAAGACTGTGTCCAGCTGTATTTTAAGACACAAGTCTTTGATCTGAAATGCATACAAAGCAACTTGTCTGAATCACTTCCCCAGTATCTTGTGGGCCCAACATTCCAGCTAGCTCTAAATGGTATCTGAAGGACTGCCTTCTCTTCTATACACTCTAGGTACCCTGGAGTAATTAAATAAACCAAATTAAGAACACTAATATTAATACAGGTGCATTTGCTGAGGAGCAGGGAAAGGGCCTTTTCCATGTGGTGCCCTGGTCAAGCAATAGCTGCCCAGAAATATTCATTTAGCATTGACCGATCTATCTTTTATATGCCAACTCAAAATTGACAAAGGGCTCGTCCACACTTCCGATTGTTCCAGCGCTTTCCTCCAGTAAAACCCGCTCTTTACTGCAGAATTGGAGGAAATGTCAATGGGGTTTTCAGCGGATTGACGTTTGCTCAGATTCAGCAGTAAAGAGCGGTTTTCCTGGAGGAAAGGAGTGGGACAAGCGGAAAACCTCTCAAGTTCTAGACACAGGACAAGCAGAAGTGTGGACAATCCACTGGTTTCTTGAGCATCTTATAGATAATTGTGTTACCCTAATTGCTATCCCGTTGCTTCTGCCATTTCTTTTAGTGGATTGTGTAGCTGGATAGATTTTAGGGGGTTTTTTTAATTAAAAAAATGATATTATAAATATTTTATAAATAAACTATTTTATTTCTTTTATAAACAGTTCCTTATTTCTTTTATAAATAGTTTCTTGTTTATTTTATAAATAGTTCAACCCTATGCATGTTTACTCAGAAGGAAGTTCCATTGCACCTAGTGGGCTCTGCTCCTTAGCACTGCAGCAATATGCTGGTTTTATAAGCTTACATGGAGGCGTGGTAACAGGAAGTTGGGGTATAAATGTATGAAATTATTTTTATTTTAAAAAGTTGCAGTGTGTTTCATTTTCAGAGCTTTCTATTGCTCCAGAACCCACCACTGCCACAAAATATTCACACAGAGCTCCATGTACGCACAGATGCACAAAGAGAGGGAATGTGTGCTTAGGACTTTGGTGGTGTTTTCAACAGAGGGAGCTGCTCCATAAGCACACAAGGGATGCAAACAAGAAGGTATAACCTCCTGTAAAAAAACAACAACAGCCCAAAACAAAAAAGCCCACCATCCTCCAGCCTCTTGTAACAAAGCTTATTTCCTTCTCCTTCCCAACTCATTTTCCTTTTATGGCATGTCTTCTTAGATTGTAAGCCTGAAGGCATCACTGTGATTCATAAGATTCTGGGAGACACACACTCTCTCTCTCTTGGGGGGGGGGGGGAGATGATCAGGGTTTTTTTAAAAAAAAAATCAAATAAATAAATAAAATGGGTGGATTGCTGAATTAATTAATACAACAATTTTTGGATTCTACATTCATTGCCTTTTCATCCCCAAAAGATTGCTGGTTCTTGGGTGAAATTTTGTAACTTTAAAAAGACCAAAAAGAGAGATAGGAAGGGGTCACCAATGGAAAAAAGTAATGAAAGCTGCCATCATTAGTTTGAAGTTTTTTTTTTGGGGGGGGGAGGTTTAAAACAAAACTCCATTTGCTTTACACTTTAATTGCATTATCTTTTAAGATGTTTTCCCCTACAAGAAAAAGATGCCCCTAGTAAAGAGAATTCACCATTTACACTCCAGCAATGAAAAGGAGAACATTTCCTGAAGAAAGGAAGAAATTGTTCTTGGAGGGGGGGGGAGGAATCCCCTCCCCAACTTAAGCCAAGGGTGAAACAAAAGAGGGATTAGCTGAATGAGATCATTCCACTGGGCTGCTTAGACATCCAGGGTGAGATCATGTAAAAAGCCAGACATTCAAACTATCTTGGAGGAATGAGACATTTGGGGGATGTAAAAACCATTTGCAATCCACAGCTCACCTCTCATTCAGCCTTTTGTATTCCATTCCCCACCCCCAATCCTATGAGGTCATCTTCGGAAGAAAGTACAGTACATCTGCCGTCTTCTTACCTGTGCATTGCCTGATGAACTCCTCATAATCGGCTCCATGGTGCCCTGGGACGATGGTGGATCCTTCATACTTAAACGTCACCCTTGGAGAAGTGGGGGGAGGAAAGAGCATCGTAAAATATGTGGGGGAGGTATTTGCATTTTGACTATGAAAAAAATTCCTACACACACACACATACACACAATGGACCACACACTAGACATAAGGGGGGGGGGGAGATGAGTAATGTGATTCCCAACTTCCAATCTTCCCCACGAGTGTATAAGCGGCCTAATGCTAACCTCTGGGGCATTCATCATAACTGCATGCTTTTTGCCAGTGATTATATCCACCGGTCAAGGATATGGGCACATGGAGCAAGGCTGAAGTCCACGGGCATCTGCTTCAGTCTTTAAGCCAAGGGGTGTGGTACTGCTGGGTTTTAAAGCTTAAGAGATCGCTCGCCTGCCCCCCCCGCCCCCAAGATACCTTTCTTTTGTCTCTTTGTTATATTTGCACTGGTCTTTAATCGTCATTATTATTTTCACCCCAAGTCTAAAGCTGCGCCTTACCAGTTGACATCCGTGCCGTCGTCCCTCACGAGATTGTACGCTTCTCTGCACGCCTCTTTGTCGATTTTCGTTGCCATTTCTGTTGGGGAAAAACTTCTTTATGAAGAGTGGGGCGCGGGGGGGGGAGGCTCCTCTCTCACGATTCCAGGGATGGTGGGCAAATGCAAAGATGGGATCCGGACAAATAATAATATATAGGGATATATTTAAATTTAATAGTAATACCGATAATGCTCCCCCCTCACCGATATAGACTTAAGATCCCCAAGGAGACGACTCTCTCATTCAAAGCAGCTGCTCCGATCCGCTCCCAGGAGCCGATTGGTAAAAGTCCAAAGGAAAGAGAAAGGAAAAGGTTTGCTGCTGATGTAGCCGGTTGCTGCTGCTGCTGCTGCTGCTGCTGCAGTTGCTCATGCGGTCCTGCTCGCACAGCCTCGCTGAAAATGATCAGTCAGAGCAGATCCTGCTTTTAACCCCTTCGCTGCCTGGCGGAGAAGAAAGGAAGAAAAAGAAAAGCTCAGCCTACGTCTGGCGCGACTCTATTGGTCCCTTTGTCACGAGGAGGCGGGGGGGCCTGCCCTTCCCTCCCACCTTCTGCTCCTTTACGAAACACACCCCCCCTCTCTGAAACCGAGTGGTCTTTTCCTTACCGCCTACTCCAGCCGACTGTGTCTTTTCTGTTCTGCAAAGCATTGCTAGGATTTCTGTGCGGTGATGCAATAGGTTGGGGTGTGTGTGTCTGTGTTGCAAAAGACGTAGGAAGTCTTTGAAACGCGTGCATATATATATATATATATATATATATAATATGTGCGTAAAATATTCACCGACTTGAGATTTGTCTAAGTAGACCTGATGTGTTTATGTGGGTCTATAAAATTATATCCACTGACTTGGAATTTGCCTAAGTAGACCCTGATGGTTCTTAGAGCTGTCCTTTGGATGTCGTGCAGAGGTTGCTATGGTAACTAACCAATCTCTGGCTGGAGCACAAAGTGTGACATGAGTTGGGGGGAGAGGATATGTGCTCTGGCGCTAGCTGGGGCAGGGGTGTCCCTTGACTGTACGGGAGCCTGTTAAGCCCAATCCTTAAACACATCCCCTCCCCCTAATTTTTTTTCATAATGAATGGAATGCTAGACCAGTTTTCTGTACTGTTCACACAAGGGCTGCATCCATTCAACGAAGACCCGTTGAAAGTCATATCCCTTAACTTCAGTGTGTCTACTATGAATAGCACTGAATGCGACCTTTGCACATTGTCAAGAGACAAGAAGGCTTAACAATGTTTGGAATACTGACAAGAACAAAAGAACAAAAGGCTGAAGGTATGATAAATGGCTGGTAGTTCACGGGGAGAGAGAATAGGCAAATAAACAGTGCCCTTTATCAGGAGTTGAATTTATTATAATATAATTCTCACGCAGCAGCTGCAGAAGTTATCTGAAGCAGTGGGTCTTTGTTCTGGAAAGCCTGGCCTAACCCTATGCATGTTTTTCCCCAAAGGAAGTCCCACTGTGATCAACAAGCCTTTTTTCACAGGAACGAAGAAGAAAGTTGCTAGAACCATTTCCTTACTCCAGCTTCTTGACCCCTTCCTTGCTGCGAACTTGACTGCTGTGTATGTGTGTGAGAGACCTTGGCCTGTTACTAAACTTTTTTGCTCTTGATGCCCTCCCCCAACCACTTGACATCAGACCTTATCCCCTGAAATGTTATATTTGTTTTTATACAACGTCTACCAGAACCTGATGCAAAATTGCGCCTGTGGGCCACAACATTCTTACTATTTCTAGGGCATCCTTCAAAGCCATAGCTTTGGATTCAGGCCAGCTGAGGTTCAAGACAAAACCAGCTCCTGGTCTGTTGTTTTCTTATAATGACATCACCTCTAGTCAGGGGAGGGGCAGAGGAGGCATGCCTTCTGTTAGCATCTCCAGTTAGTAATTGCTGTATTATTTAGTCCTGCAAGGAGATACTTATCAGTCTCAGCTAGTGCCTTTAACTTAACAAAGGCTGTTTGCTCTGCATCCAATGTGCTCCCACTGCTGATTTGGGGCGCGATGTACACATGACATTAACCACAATCCACATCTATCCTGTATCCTGTTTTAAAAGTGTTTAATGAAATGCTTCATGTGGATGTGTTTCCTACCTCCAAGCCAGCTTTGAATTGAAGAAGAAAAGAAGCTTGAAGCTGCTAATGTGTATACGCAGCCAAAGTCTGACCATTGCCTCTTCTTAACACGCTTTCAGACTGTCACATTTTAGGGTGGGATTCAATCACATATCAGAAATCTCTGGCCATGCAATTACAGTCTGCAGAGAGGCCTTGCCTACAAAACCTGCATCCACCATAAGGCTGGACTTTTCGTGATACGGAAAGTGATGGGGAAAACGCAATGGAAAATTTGGGGTTGTTCTCACAAACATCATCTAATCTCCCTAC
The DNA here is from genome assembly GCF_964106645.2 of Podarcis pityusensis. Taxonomy (NCBI): domain Eukaryota; kingdom Metazoa; phylum Chordata; class Lepidosauria; order Squamata; family Lacertidae; genus Podarcis; species Podarcis pityusensis. The sequence goes on along the minus strand of NC_138033.1, from coordinate 52,359,386 downwards.
CAACAAATGGGGATGAATAAACAGGTCAGCTGGAAGTGCCATTCTACAAAATCCCACTTTATAGATATAAAGCTACAGTCCTGAGGGGGAACCAAAATATGACATTCAGACGAATACAAGTATGAGACGTCCAATCTCATAACTATACTACTGTGACAGGAGGAAAACATTGCAGCTCTTAGTAAACTCGGAATGGAGGTGAGATTTATATAATCCTGACTGGCAGTTTGAACCTATGATGTGTCTGCATTATATACTGTATTAAATTAAAACAACTTTATTGCACTTTTGTCCTGCTTGCAGGCTTCTCACAGGCCTCTGGCTGGGCACCGTGAAAACAGGATGCTGGCCATTAACCTGACTCAGCAGGCTCCTCTTATGTTCTTACCTTCCAAGGCTGAGTTTTGTTTTTTTTAATATTTTTATTAAAGTTTTCTTGGTTTACAAAGGTATGCACAATGTCTCTTTTTTCAAGTTATGTTTCCATAGGTCAGTTTCATTTGTTGAGACATTAGGGTTACATTAGGAAGAAAAGGGGGGGAAGAGGTGGAGGGGGGAAAGGCGAGTGGGGGTGGTGTTTCTAGTTTACTTAATGTATGTAAAGATATCCTTGAAGTATAATTCTCCCGCTTTGTTTCAGATGCAGCTATCTCCCCCTGCTGGTCCAGAATGTTTCTAATCTCTATGATCCCAAGGCAGTACAAAGAGCAGGCAGAGAGGCATTAGGGGAACAGAAACCCAGGTGCATAATAATCTAAGCATGACGGTTAGCATCTAGGTTGCAGCAGAGATTAGGAATCAGGCTTCCCCTCCTATCTGGCTCATTGAAATTACTGCTGCCTTGTTGTTCTGCAGAAGTTTTGATACCCCTGGGTTGAGAGAACTTGGGAGACTGGGGGGCATATAAGCCCCAGAGATGATAGGGAATGGATAAATGTTTTAATGTATTTTTAATTTGTTGTTGGAAGCTGCCCAAGTGGGTGGGGAAACCCAGCCAGATGGGTGGGATAGAAATAAATTATTATTATTATTATTATTATTAAGTGTCCCCCATCTTATGGAGCTTCTCAAAAGGCTCCGCTGAAACCACCTGGAAAGGACATTTAAATCACGATTGAAAGCATGACCAATAGATAGAAGCAGACCAATTAAGTTCAAGGGAGCTGTCTCCCTATTTATTTTTATTCGTTTATTTACTGGCACACATTTGGATCCCAGGCAGTCTCCCATGCAGGTACTGACCAGATCCACACCTGCTTAACTTCAGCTATGTGGTGGCTTCTTGTGCCTTAAGCTTGGGACCATACCCTGAGTGTGCTTGGGATTGCAGCCACATAGTAGCAAAATCCTGAGCACGTTATATCAGTAGTTAGGTGCTGTTAAATTGGGATTTAGCTCCTGCAACCAGTGCTTAGCATTACTGTTAGACATTTGCATTTATGTTGTGTTCACATTTATGGCTTACAATGCTGGGAGGCCATTTTTGCTCTTCTACATTTAAAGCCATGTTTTTGGTGTTGTGCACATTAGAGAGGAGGTGGGCAGGTCTTCGCCTGATGCGCATGACCTTTTTTTGGTTTCCCTGCCCCAGGAACTCCTATTCATGAAGGAGTCATCTGCACATGTGCAATGGCTGTCTCAAATTCACACAACATTCCTAAGGCTTAAGTTTTCTAGTTGTATTAAAGCTGGTTTGAAAGGCCCCCACTACCTGCACTTTCCAGAAACAAATGAAGACGTTTTTGGTCCAACAGGCTTTTCCAGAGGAATAAAACCATACCCCAATGTGATTTGTGAAAAACAGTAAAAACAAATAAACCCAAGAACAACAAATACATTTAAAACAAGACTAAAACCAGAACAGGTAGACACTTGTGGTAGTCTTGTTTTAAATGTATTTATTGTTCTTGGGTTTGTTTGTTTTTACTGTTTTTCATAAATCACATTGGGGTATGGTTTTATTTAATAAACTAATAATAATAATAATAATAATAATAATAATATACTGAGGATAGCTCAGTCAGCAGAGCAAGAGACTCCTAATCTCAGGGTCGTGGGTTCGAGCCTGTTGGGCAAAAAGATTCCTGATCCAAAAAGGGGTTGAACTAGATGACCCTCATGGTCACTTCCAACACTCTAATTCTATGATTCTAATATAATAATAATCCTGACGGCATGGGAAAGTTTTCAGCAAGCATTTGAAGGTGGAAACAGAAGGCGCCTGCCAATCTCTCTTGGAAGAGCATGCCACAGGACTGCTTTATTATTATTATCATTATTTGTTGTTGTTGTTGTTGTAAAAAAAACAGTGCAAAAGCTCTTCCTTGGCTGCAAACAGACGCTCTCTTGCCTCTACCCCCCCCCCAGGCGAAGGAGAGAGGCGCCTTCCGCTTGCTGCTGCAGCCTGAGCGGAATTTCAATGCCCGAGGGAGACCTGACCTCTTTGCTGCAGCAGCGAGATCAGCTTTGCTTTCGCTCCGCGCTTTGCTCGCGCCCGATTTGGCGGAGAGGCGCAAGCCCGAGCTAGCCCCACCCTATCTGCCAACCTCCTCGTCCCTCTCTCTCTCTCATTGGCGCGCTCCCCTTTCAATCTGGGCCACAGTTCCTGGATGATTTAAAAGACAGAGAGAGGGAGACATGGCTGCGAGAGGAAGAGGCGAGCAATGTAGCCTTTTCTGCGGCTGCGAGAGCAGCAGCGCTCCCGAGCCCTGCGGTAAGAGCAGCAGCAGGGCCCTCGGCGCCTCCTTGGGGAGATGCTCGGGGCGAAGCATGATGGGAAACTCCCGCTGCCTCGAGCCCCTGAGCCCAGCAGCAAACGCGCCTCACCATCGGCTGCCTCCCCCTAGCCCGTGATGTTAATTGACTCTCAGCGTGGTTGGGCAGATTTGGGGTGACGACAGAGCTTTGGAAGCGTGGTGGAAAGTGTGTGTGTGTGTGTGTGTATGTGTGGGTGAAGGCCGATTCCCATTGGCTGTTTTCTGGGCAGGATATGCGTGTTGCAATCCCTTCCTGGGCACTTTTAAGATTGATGTTTTGTTTTTCCCCACCCACATGCTAAATGGGTTATTTCCCCCCCCCCCTTCTTTATGCATTGGAGTTGCTGAATTTGAATTCCCCTTTCTGCCTCTTTCACCAACTTCCTTTCCCTATTTTCCTTTGGCTTTGCAGAACAGGCTCAGGTTTAGGACAAGCCAGGGGAACCCACTATTCCCTCCCCCTTTTCTGAAAGGGTCAGATTAATCAACTTTGTTAACTGTGCCCATTTACATTATGAGAGTAACCCCTATTGATATCAGAGGGACTTAGTCCCAAGTAAACAGGTCTGGGACTGCACTGTTAATTTCATAACCTAAAAGCAAACTTAACACATTAGTTAAGTGAAAATGTCATCCTTAACTGCCTAGAATGCTGAAATATTTGTTAAGGACATTTTCTTTTACATGTTTTGGTTTCAAATCTTCTTTTTACGCCTATAAGGGCAATCCAAAATAGGCTTCAGTCCTATATGCAGTTACCTAGAAGGAAACCACATAGAACTGGGCTTGCTTGTTAATAGTGCAGTCCTATATATGTGTAGAGGGACGCGGGTGGCACAGTAGTCTAAACCACTGAGGCTAGCACTTGCTGATTGGAAGGTCGGCAGTTCAAATCCCTGTGACGGGGTGAGCTCCCGTTGCTTGGTCCCTGCTCCTGCCAACCTAGCAGTTTGAAAGCACGCCAAAAAGTGCAAGGAGATAAATAGGTGTCACTCTGGCGGGAAGGTAAATGGCATTTCTGTACGCTGCTCTGGTTTCGCCAGAAGCGGCTTAGTCATGCTGGCCACATGACCCGGAAGCTGTACACTGGCTCCTCCCTAATGGTCAGGGGTCCCTTTACCTTTACTCAGAAGTAATTATTAAGTTTGATTTACTCTTTGTTAAGTGGCTACAGAATTGGATACAGGATTGCAACTATTTTAGATAGATGATAGATAGATAGATAGATAGATACATACATACGTACGTACGTATATCTAAATAATGACCCATCATTCCCCTTTTCTTCTTTAACCTCACAACAACCCTGTAATATAGGTTAGAATGAGAGAGAGAGACTGATCCAAGTCACTCAGTGAAATTTAGCTGAGGGGCAGTTGGATGCTGGGTCTTGACTAAACATGCCTCAGATTGGGCTGCACAGTTGTCTTGAGGAAATTAGTCTTCAGTGCAATTCTTTTTTAAAAAAATAGTATAAATTGGTTTAATTTTTAAGTGGAAAAAACTATTTAAATATATATATATTGTTCTTTGTGTGTTGCAGTTTACACATTGCCCTCTTCTCCCACACTGATATTTTGGTTAAACTCTTATTACATGACTTATAAACAGCCTTGGATTGCAGTCTTATCTATAGCTAATTCTGTGTGTGTATGTGTGTCTAGATCTCTGGCCCCTGCTAAATTTATTCTCCTTAAAATTGTATTACTCTCATAAAAAATTCTATTTGTGCTAGTGGAAAGGCTGTGCCAAGATTCCAAGGAATGATGTCTTACCTTGGGCTGAATGCACCCTCCTCTCTGGCAGTTGAAATATTCTGCAAGGGGGGAAATGAATTTCCTGCCAAATAATGGCTGCCTTGGAAGGTGGTGGACTGTCCTTGGTTAAAGGATTTTAAGCAGAGGCTGGATTGCTAACTATTGCAGATGCTATAGCAGCAGATTTCTTGCATCAGCAAGATGGATGGCCTAGTTGACCTTTGTGGTTCTTTCTAACTTTATGATGGGGAAACCTTTTGGGAGCCTCCTGATTATGGCTAACCTGTCAATGAAACCTATGAGACTTTTGGTACAATCCTATGTGTAGGAGACTACCTAGTGCATAGCAAAGGACCATAGCATTGCACTATAAATTGATTAAGCTGTTGTCCTAAGCTTGCAAAACTTTTCATATCCTTAAAAACAATTTCATTTTCACTTCTTTATTGCACTGAAGAGGATGCCTTTTTAAGATGGCATTTGCAGCCTACAGTTTGAAACAATATTTATCTGTTTAAAAAACAACATTGGAGGTAAATTTTTATCTGATTAAAAAGTGTTTCTTTATTCAATGGAGGTTTCAATCCTATACCCACATCCCCTTGAACTCTGTGGGGCTTGCTCCTGGGTAGGGCCCCATCCACTTTTCAGTTGGGTCCCACCCACTATTGGAATTCCGTGTGGCCCTTAGCCCCAAAAAGGGTTTCCCACTCCTGATCTAAGCAACTGACTAAAGTTAAAATTTAAACTTGTTGACTGTATTCTAGGCCCGCTTGATTAGAGTTCATATTGCTTTCTCTTTCAAAGGTGACTGGGTTGTTAATTTGTTTTTTGTTTTCCACACTCATAGGATTGCAAGAAGCTGCACAATGATGGAAGGAACAAGACAAGCAAGGATTTCTCGCCCACACAAGATAAGCGAATCCTCAAAGGTCTGTAACTTTTTGCACGTATTGCTTGTTACGTTGGCAGACTGGAACTTCTCCCACGGATATGGGAGACTTGCATTTCTCTGTATAATACCCCAGAATTAACACCCATTTTACATGTGGAATGTAGTAGTTTTCAAATAATATATGAAAAGAACCTCTCCTGTTTTCCACATGTGCTGATTTATTCGCAGGTCTCTTGCCCAAGAAAAAGAAACAGGGATGGTTGCTTTTAGAAGTTGCTTTGTTCCAAAAATGTCTAACCCTAGTTCATAGTGCTGTTGTCCAATGAGGAGACCAGTGTCTCTTAAGAAGCTGCTATATATTGAGTCAGACCATTCATCCATCTGGTTTACTGCAGTTATTACTGGCTGGCAGCAGCTCTCCAGGGTTTTAGACAGGGTCCTCTCCCAGCCCTGCTTGGAGATGCCAGGGACATTCTGCCTGGAAAGCAGGTGCTCCCCTTCTGAACTAAGACCCTTACCAAGAGACATAGGAAGCTTCCATATTGGTCAAACCATTGGTCCATGTACAGAGTTTTCTCCCAGTTCTACCTGGAGAAGCTGGGTATTCAACCAGGGACTTTCTGCATGCATAGCATCCACTTTGAGATGTAGCTCTCCTGAACTGCCCAGGAGAGGGGCAAATGGCCAACCTGTGACTGCAGGGCTTTGTGTGACTCCCTGCCTAATTCCAGGCATATACCAGGAAGGTGGCGGCCAGTTAAGATCATCACTACCCAGCATTTTCTCTCTCCTAAAATAACTGCATACTGTATTTGCTTTCTCTCCTCCCTCCCTCTTGATTCTCCCATAAGAAAGAGATGGAAGGGTGGTGGTCTTCCTAAGAGATAAACAGAGAGAGTGTGAGGTGGCTCTGGAACCACTCCCTGTGCTGCCATGTTGCTCCCAAAAGATGACCTCCGAGGGAGCGTGGCCCTCTGCCATATAAATTAATGGATTTATTCCCCCTCAGGTGAGTAGCAATTTGACACCCATTCTCTTCCTTTCAGGTATACAAATGGGCTGACCACTCCAGCCTAGTTCTTCAGAGCTTGAACGAACAGAGGCAACGGGGCCTCTTCTGTGATGTTGTTCTGGTTGCAGACGAGCAGAGGGTCCCTGCCCATCGAAACATTTTAGCGGTCTGCAGTGACTATTTCAACTCAATGTTCACTATTGGGATGCGGGAAGCCTACCAGAAAGAGGTGGAGCTCTTTGGAGCATCCTATGTTGGCCTCAAAGCCATTGTGGACTTCCTGTATGGGAGCGAGCTCTCCCTCGATGGTGGCAACATTGATTACATTTTGGAAACTGCCCACCTGCTGCAGATCTGGAAGGTAGTTGACTTCTGTTGCGAGTACCTGGAGAATGAGGTCAACGAGGAGAACTACTTGTACCTGCAGGAGCTGGCCTCTCTCTACAACCTCAGGCGCCTGGACTTGTACATTGATTCCTTCATCTTGAGGAACTTTGGTACGCTGTCTTTCACACCACACTTCCTGCAGAACATTTCCATCCAGAAGTTGTGCCAGTACCTGGGCAGTGACAACGTCCAGCAGGAATGTGAGCACGACTTGCTGCAGGCCGCGTTGCAGTGGCTGACGCAGTCCCCAGAGAGGGAGAGGGATGCCTACTCCGTCTTGGAAAACATCCATTTCCCCTTGATACCAAAGAGTGACCTGCTGCACCGCGTCAAGCCGGCCGTCTGCTCCCTCCTCTCAAAAGAAACCAACTGTGAGACCTTCGTCGAAGAAGCGGTCCACTACCACAACAACGTCGCGGCTCAGCCGGTCCTTCAGAACAAGCGGACCGCTCTCCGCACGAGTGAAGAAAAGCTCCTCTTCGTTGGCGGGGAGGTGTCGGAAAATTGCTTGGAGCTTAGTGATGACACCTGCTTCCTGGACACCAAAACGGGGCAGTGGGTGAGGGAAACACCGCTCCCTGCTCCACGGAGCCACCACTGCGTTGCAGTGCTCGGAGGGTTCATCTTCACTGCCGGAGGAAGCTTTTCACGTGATAATGGTGGGGATGCCGCCTCCAATCTTCTATATAGGTATGACCCTCGGTGTAACCACTGGATAAAGGTGAGGCTTCAGCTGCAATGGGCACATATATGTTCTTGTAAAATTTTATGCTTTTAGCAGAAGGTAAAATACTTCTGTCCTTAAAACATGAAAACCAAGGAGTGCAGCCATCTGTGCAACAATGCTTATGCTGTGAACTGCGGAATCTGGTTTCCATATTGCAATATATCATGCCCCTCCAGATTCAATGGAGGCGGGGGGAGCAGTTTCTTAGCGTTCATGGTGGTGCGTAGAAGACTGAGAAAATGAGGCACTGTTCTCTAAGAAAGGTTAGAAATTGGGGCGAGGGGTGGTGTTGGAGCTTTGATAGGCTTGTGAGTTTGGATAGAGGTAGACTTTACTTGTTGCAAGCACATGCACAGAGATGTTTGTAGAGTAAGAAAATAACAAAGCAGTTTATTATAGGAAGTAACTAGAAGAGCTTGGGATGCCCTGAGTACTGAAAAGATTGTGTTCCCCTTCCTAGTTAATTCAAAATACTAAACCACAAAATAAAAAAATATATTTCAAAATAAAGCAAAACTTACATTGTATATTAAATTAAAATAGCTTCTTTCTAGAGTTTTTCAGTACAAAATTCTGAATAAATTAATCAAAGCTTTTTTAAAAAAAATTAATACAAGTGTCAAATTCTTCCTCCTCGATTGTTCCAACAGTCTCTCCCCTGTAGCAAGTCACTTCTATTTTACTAACTCCTTGATTTCCTGTTTTCATCAAGAGAGACGTTCGAGTGAGGATGGGGTTTGGGTGCCTCTCTGTAAATGGATACATCTGTTATTGAATTAATCAGGCTTCCTGAAGATATCTTTCTTCTGATATAGTTAGAATAGCCTAATCTAGACATGACCAACTACTTTATCTTGCATTGTTGTGAGCCAATCTGTTTTCTAGACTATTATCCGGCCATCAAAAATATAAGTTAATTTAGAATATGCAGGAAATGATAAAAATAAATTTAAGGAACCTCTGAAAGAGGAGGAAGGAAGTCAAGTATTGGAATGTTAAAATGACTGTAAAACTATTGAAATGAATATAACTGAAAATCATAAATTAAAAAATGATACATACATACATGTGTGTGTGTGTCTATATATGACTATTCAGGTATGTTGTGGGGCTTCCTTTTCCTTCACAGCTTGCTTCCATGAGGCAGCGTCGTGTAGACTTCTATCTGGCTGCCATCAAGGGCATGCTAGTGGCTGTCGGTGGAAGGAACGAAAATGGAGCGCTTTCATCTGTTGAGATCTACAGGCCGGAGAAAGATGCATGGACCTATGTAGCAGGCTTGCCAAGGTAACCTGGATCAGGATCTGGAGACAATCATTCACATGGGGGTGTATATGTGAACCTCAGGTCTGGGGGGCCAGATCTGGCCCTCCAAGCCTCTGTATCAATCCTCCCCAAGCCATGACCCTGCTTTGCAGTTGTCAAGTATGTGTATAGTGTCTGTGTGTTTCACCTCTTGCCATGGCCGCTAGTGGCAGGTGAGCCCTGGAAGGCTTTCCAGAAGGGAATGGGGTGTCAGGCTGAAGATTATCTCCCACCCTTGTTTTATTTTGGCTTTCACTCAATCCAGCACCCTCTGTATGTTCTTGGAGTATAACTATCATCCTCCCTGGCTGCTGGTCATGTTGGCTGGGGCTGGTGGAAGTTGGGAGTCCAACAAGGTACCAGGTTGTGGAGGGCTGTTTTATGTTTCAAAAAGAACAATGTGAGTTTCCTGGGGAAAGTTGCAAAATTAAGTGGTTTGCTTTTTGCCTCTTACTCTTTGTGGTGGCAATTCGAAGGAAAAGCTGTAAGGATCCTCAGACTGTCCAGGGGCAAAGTGGAATTTGATCTCTTGGCTTGTAGAACTCAGCAGTAACCGGGAGTCATGGCAGTGGAATCCAGCAGAGACTGGGACACTGAATCGGGTCCATGGCACATGGCACACAAGAGAAGCAGAGTTTTTTGTCTGTATTTCCTTAAACAAAGGGGGTATTGCATAGGGGTTGTGGACAGTAGGCAGAGGCTCATAAAGCCTCAGGTCACCTCCAGCCCCGCTAAAGGGCAAGTCACACCAAGGAGCTCTACTTGGTGCTGAGAGCCAGGAGCCTAGGAGCATGGGAGGCTGAGGTTGAAAAGACTTCACTTCACCTCCAGCCTTCATAGGAGAAAGTGGGTCACTAGGAGCTCTCCTTGGTGCTGGAAGCAAATGTCCTGCCTTTCTGCATTGTGCAGGCCCCTATTCAGGACCAGAACACCATTAGTGTTGTATCCTGTAGGCTGTTATTATGACCTCTACCACCACTATTACTATTATGATAACGGTACTTCAAAGTTTAGTGGGATTTCTAAAATATTCATCTTGTTTGAAAGGGTTTCCTTCTGTACCTTGAAGGGAACCCCACAACTGATTATATCTTTCCCCCTTCCCCTTTCTTTCTGTCCTAGGTTTACTTATGGCCATGCTGGCGCAGCCCACAATGATTTGGTTTATATATCAGGAGGCCACGATTACCAAATCGGCCCCTATCGCAAAAATCTGCTCTGCTACGATTATCGCACCGACGTGTGGGAAGAGAAGAGGCCAATGATCACCGCCCGCGGCTGGCACAGCATGTGCACCTTGGAGGATGACATTTACTCCATTGGCGGCAGTGACGATTACCTTGAAACGATGACCCGCTTTGACATTTTGGCTGTGGAGTCTTACAGCCCACAGTGCAATCAGTGGACCAGAGTGGCCCCCTTGCTGCAAGCCAACAGTGAATCTGGAGTGGCCATGTGGGAAGGCAAGATCTACATCCTTGGTGGCTATAGCTGGGAGGACACTGTCTTCTCCAGAACCGTCCAGGTGTACAACAAAGAGAAGAACAAGTGGCAAAAAGGAACTGATCTTCCAAAAGCAATTGCTGGGGTTTCTGCTTGTGTGTGCGCGTTAAAACCAAGATCAGAAGATAAAAAGAAAAGGCCAAAAATGAAACGGCATCAGAATCAAGGGAGATGACAAACTTTTGGGCAGTTCAGCCATGGAGAAAGAATGTGTACCAAACCTCTAATCATATTTTATATAGCATTGTAAACGGCTTTGGAAACTTCCATAAAACTACAACAAAGGGTTCCTCCCACCCCCTTGTCAGTTGGACTGGGTGATTTCTGATGATGAAATATCTTCATGGCTCCAGGAAAGGCAGTTGAATGTTAATGCCATATTGTTCTTGGGACTGTCATGTCATTATTGAACAAAATCCATTAGAAGAAATGGTAAAATGTATGTAAAAAATGGTGGTTGGGAACATCTGTTTAGAAATCAAAGGAAGGAGACAGGAGTTGAGAGAAAAGCAGGTTGTCCTAAAAGAAACTGGAACGGTAATTCAAAGAGTTGTCCTTCAATTCTCACTCATCCAGTGTAGCTACAAGTTGGGAGGTGTGCCTTTAATTGTGGGCAATATGTGTGTTCCCTATTCAGACAGAAGTGTGAGGAAAGCATTGAAGTGAGAGCGAAGTGAGGGTTATTTGTGTTTAAAAATTCAGGTGCACTGAGTATTAAAAGCTGCATTTGTTAAAGTCTCCCAAGCTTGAATGGGACATTGTTCTGGAGTAACTAATTGGCATATTCCAGCAACTGGGTCGGTTACCTGAAACAAGGAAACATTGCTTTTGTCTCCTGCTGCATTGAGGCTCTTGTCACTTGTGTTTGGCTTGAATGGTCCATCTGTGCCCATCGGCCAGTATGTTTATTTTATACAAATGTACTACTGTATCATTTTATAAGAACTTAAATGCTGCCATTTGGATGGAGTCTCAATGACATGGTGGGGAAGATTCCCCATTCTCACTCCAGACAATGAAAGTTTGTTTTCTAAGAGTTTTTGAAACCTTTTGTATCATTTTTTAAATGAGACACGTTTTTGCTAATACCTAGCCTGTAACTTGTCACCTGGTGTGTTAATTACTCTTAAAGCTTCCGATGCATATTTATAGTCCTGTCATTTCTGTTTTGGAGTTTGTCACACTGGGGCTTTCCCAGGCGGTGTGGATAACTTTGCTGTGAAAACTTGCCTTGGAAAAAGCATTGACACACCTTTGCATTGTCAGGTGGCTAAAGGTAAAGGTAAAGGGATCCCTGACCATTAGGCCTAGTTGTGGCTGACTCTGGGGTTGCGGTGGCTTTATTGGCCAAGGGAGCCGGCGTACATCTTCCGGGTCATGTGGCCAGCATGACTAAGCCACTTCTGGCGAACCAGAGCAGCGCACAGAAATGCCATTTACCTTCCCGCTGGAGCAGTACCTATTTATCTACTTGCACTTTAACGTTCTTTCAAACTGCTAGGTTGGCAGGAGCAGGGACCGAGCAATGGGAGCTCACCCCATCGTGGGGATTTGAACCGCCAACCTTCTGATTGGCAAGTCCTAGGCTCTGTGGTTTAACCCACAGCGCCACCGGTGACTACCATTCTTCTAAAACAAGACCAGTTTCCCAGCCTAACCGAAAGGCAAATGCGCTATCAAATACCTTTCTAAGTAACAGTACTTTCACAAGTCCTAATTACATAAGAGCATATGCAGAGCCTGCTGGATCAGGCCAACAGTCCTTCTAGTCCAGCATCCTGTTCTCATAGTGGCCAACCAGATGCCTGTAGAAAACGTGCAAGCAGGACCCTAGCACAAGAGCATTGTCCCCTCATGCAGCTTCCAGCAACTGTTTTCAGAAACATTATTGCCTACAACCATTGAGGCAGAGCAGAGCCATCACGGCTAGCAGCCTTCAGTAGCCTTGCCTTCCATAAATGTGTTCATTCCACTTCTAAAGTTGTATAGGTTGGTGGCCATCACTGTCTCCTGTGGCAGCGAGTTCCATAGTTTAACTATGTACTTCCTTTTATCTGTCCTGAATCTCTCAACATTGGATCCCTATGAGTTCTAGTGTTAGGACAGAGGGAGAAAACCTTTTCTCCATCCACTTTTTTGAGCCCACCCAGAGTCAAATATGTCTATACCCTAAAGCAGGCATGTCTTAACAGGTAGATAATGATCTACTGGTAGATTGTGGGGTATTCCTGGTAGATCCTGGTTGATCTCTGGCCCCTCAGTGATCTCGTTACAAAAAAGCAAAAAAACAACAACTTTGGCTTACTAAAAAAAGCTCCACGACTTTGGGTAGATCACTGCCGGTCTTTTTACAACAATGTGTAGATCACTGCCAGTTTTTTTTATACTGTGAGTAGATCGGAGTCTATTGGGAGTTGGACGTCCCTGCCCTAAAGTATTGCCAGATTTTGCCTCCTTTTGCAATAGCCTCTGCCATATGTAAATCTGTATAACTCAATTTGCTAATGGGGCTAGTCACATTCTCAACCCCGGAGCTCTCCCCATCCCTGATGGTTTATGCACATAACTCAGTTACAGCTGCCTAATTATTATTTTTTTAATCCAATATGGGAACCAAGATTGGCATTCCAGGTACTGATGGAAATGAGAAGCACGGAAACAACTGTGATTGGAGTGATGGAGCCTTGGGGAACCAGTCAGAAGGAGCTTCTGTGGGAGTCGTAGCAAGAAACAAATCTGAAGCCAAACTTGTTTTCTCTTCATTGTCAGATGTCATTTTCCCGCTCCTTTAAGGAGGACTTTGCAACCAGAGAACTACTTAACTCTACATCCAAACTCAACCAGCCCCTAGAGTTGTGTGATATCTTTGTCATCACCAGTACACTGGTACCTCGGGTTACATACGCTTCAGGTTACATACGCTTCAGGTTACAGACTCCACTAACCCAGAAATAGTGCTTCAGGTTAAGAACTTTGCTTCAGGATGAGAACCGAAATCGTGCAGCAGCAGGAGGCCCCATTAGCTAAAGTGGTGCTTCAGGTTAAGAACAATTTCAGGTTAAGTATGGACCTTCGGAATGAATTAAGTACTGTACTTAACCCGAGGTACCACTGTAATGTATGATGGTCATTGGGCATGATTCAAAGACCTGTCCATGACATGCACAGGATATGGTTTTAATCACTGCCAAATTTGGGTGATGTGCTAACAGAGCTGATTCTCATACCTATATAGATCAACATGAGTACTTCACCCTGGGTTGGGAATCAAGATGGGTAGGGTTTTTCCATGGCTGCTGAACAATAAATTGAATGGCTGAAGTATTTACTTGTCAAGGAAAGGATGAAGAACCAAGACCATTTAGATCAGGGGTAAGTTATTTTTGACCTGCAGACATAACTGGAGCTGTGAGGCATCTTCAATGGGCTCGGAAGGCCATTTCAGTCAAACCACACCAACCTGGCTCAGCTGAAAGAGGTTTGCAGGCACCTGATTGAGGAGGTCTGCAAAGCCCTGTGCAAAGTCCTCCATGAGCCCTGATGATCCATCAGGTCTGATGGAGTGCTTTAAAAGGCACTTGCAGGCTATGCATTTGCCTGCACAGTTTGCTTTCAACCATGGGGGCAAAAAAGTATTGCCTGACACCAGGTGATTTATAGGTATGCAGCCCTATCCACCTGTGAAATTAGGCCTGCAGGGTGGGCGTAGCAGATAACTACCAGGCCTGTTGGGTAGATCCAGTTGCCCCTCCCTCCTTGCTCCATATGCTGTGGGATCCCATCAGTGTGGCCAGTGGTCAGGAAGGGAGTTGTAGTCTGAACATCTGGAGGTTGCCAGGTTTCCATTCCCGAGTTAAGGGATTTGTTCCTGTTTCTCAGACCTGGAAGGGCTACTTGGAGCGACTGAAAATAAATACAAAGCATAACTTAGTGCTTCTGATTCTCTAAAGATGTGTTCACCCAATGAAAAAGCTTCGTTTTAAAAATAAAAAATAAGGAATTCTGTCATTAAAAGACATACCAAGTTATCTGTAGGAGAGAAATATCTGATAACTAATTCATGTACTAGAATGAGTTTAATATAGCTGGAGTTGAATACATTTATAAACCTTTTTCTAGTATAAACACCAAACATGGGCTGACTCCGATTTCTTCTCCGATTTCCATTTGGGCATGTTTTAATTCTACAAGTTTGTGAACCAACTTCACAAACCATTTCCAAAGAAGAAGTGGTTATGCCATGTAGTCACAAATTTTGAATTCATTGTCCTTTGAAGACGAAACGCATGTCAGCACTTCATCAGAAGAGGCCTGCCAGATCAGACCAAAGGTTTATGTTTTGTGAGCATAATAGAAAAATGGGAATGTTTACAAGGTGCACCTACTGGTGAAAAAGAAGCTGGAGCTGGCTTAACTTTTACCAAAAATTACAAGTATATTTAGTGTTTTCCCTAGGAACTGAAATTAGGTGGGCAGGTGTTTGAATTTTCAGGAGGTAGCGGTGAGAGGAAGATCTCTTTGATCCACACTCTCTGCGGCTCTCACCAACTGGCACAATATATTGGATTCCTAGCAATATTTTGGGAAGGTTTGCAAGAGAGCATGCCTTGTTTCATTTAGACCATTGTCCTTCTGCTGCTGGCAACACCATGCAGCAAATTGGCGAAACCGGGCTGTCCACATACACCTGTCAATGTTCTTATTTGATACACACAAACCATTTTCTGAAGTTCAACCTGGAGTATGCCCTGCAAGTTGGGCTGTGACGCTGGACACCTGTTTACAGATCGCTGTTAACAGGTGTTGCTTGTCAATATACACAAGAAGAAGCATCCAGTTCATTTGTCATCTTTGCCCTGGGTTTTCCTGTAGACCATCTCTCGGAAGCTTGCCAGAATCTTGTTCTCCCTCTTCCGCCTCTCCTCCTGGTTGAAAGATGCCAGGGCCCTCTTTTCATCTGCACTGTAGATCTGGTTCTCCTTCCGCAGGCGCACAGCTTCCATTCTCCGGTGCCTGCTGCCGCTCATCACGTAGCCAGACTTCTCAAATGACGCAATCTCTTCGCTGGTTAGGCCAATCTCACCTCTCCTAGGGATGCGTTTCCCAGCTTTTACATACTCGGCCATGGCAGCACCTTCGCCGGGGAGTAAAGCGTGCCCATAGTTCAAGGGTCGGTCCTCTTGAGAGGCATGGGTAATGGGAGCTTCTGGTCCTATGAAACCTTCCCCATCTGCATTTCTTACTCTCTCAGTCCAGAGATCCCCCTCTTGCTGTTGGTCACCATCGGAGTCTTCGCTGCTGCTCACCTCCCTGCTTTTCTTACTCTTTCTTTTCTTGGACTTCTTTTTCCTATGCTTCTTTTTCCTCTTCTTGGCTTTCTTTCCCCCCTCCTCACGTGAAGCAGCCTTTCTCTTCTTCCTCTTCTTTTTCTTCCTCTGCTCCTCTTCTGAGCTGCAACCAGAGGAGCTGCTCTTTTTAGATGCACCCCCCTCGTCTTCTGCAGGGGTGTGCTCATCAGAGTCCCGGTCGGGAACTTTGGGCGAGACCCCCCAAACTTCAGGTGCTCCAAGCTCACCTATTCTCTCCCTCTCGTTTAGTCGCCTCTGCCTCAGCGACTCTTCCTGCTCCTTGCCGTAGTGCTCGGGGCCCGGCCGGGGCCCGAAGGGGTGAGGGGGCCCGGGGCGCTGACGAAACCCGCCGCTGCTGCCGCGATCGTGGGATCGGGACCGGGCGCGGGAACTCTTGCAGCGGCTGGACCTGGGCGGGGACGGGCTGGTCGAGCTGCCGCTCCGCTCCCGCCGCGAGGGCGGCGTCTCCGCTGGGCTCCGCGAGCGGGACACGGGCGCCATGGCCTCGGCGGAAGTGCCTCCGCTGCGTCGAGGGGCGGAAGCGGCGCCTCCGGATTGCCGTTTGCACACCTTTATTAATGGAGAAGGAGCTTTTCCTAGGGAGGGGCCCCCATTTTCGCCTTCTCTTCCCCCTAGCCCTCAATAAAAACGGAGGAATCCACCGATGTGAGCCACCGAGGGGACGAACAATCCATTGCAACAGAGCTTGGTCCCTCCCACAGATTAGTGTTTTTAATACATTTCTCACTAAAGCTGTTTTTGGGGAGTTCCCTTTAATAAAGCCAGCCAGGCTGTCTCTATTGCTAATTGCACCATTCTGGGGAGGCCTAGCCCCTTTTTTCTTTCCGAATCCTTCGTAGCAGGAGCACATGACATGACATGGTTAAGAAAATCACCTGTCAATTTAGGCACCCTGTACCACACCCGCTTTCTAACAGGCATTTAATGTTTTTCACCTGGAACAAGATATATAACTTAAAATAAATGGGTTTCCCTCCCCTAACTTATCTTCCCACCCATGCAAGGATTTGACTGGTAATAACTCAGCCCCCCCCCCCCGGACCCCTCGGAATGGGATGTTGTGTTAGTTTGGTGCAGTAAACACAAAAAACTGTAATAATAATGTAAACATGCAGACCTCTGGACTTCCTTGATATTTGCCTGTGATCAATGAAGTTTCAGTTTTCCTAACTGAACAGGTAGCCTGGGAGTTTTCATTTGGCAGGCTGCCGCAGTGGTTAAGAGCGCTTTCAACCAGTACTGTTTCTTGTGCAGGTTGCACCCTTCTTGAGAACTTGAAATACTGATCTGTGCTTTATAAACTGCAGGTTTGACTACTGTTAAATACTCCCTGTGGTGCTTCCCTTGAAGACTTTTGGGAGGTTTTACCTAGTAGTGCAGGGGTTCCCCAATTGTGGTGTGTGAGCATCAATTCATGTGGTCTGCGGTGCCGCTGGGTACCTGGGGTTGAGGCCAAAGATGGGAGATGGCACATCCATTGCAGTAAAAGATTCATGTTGCTTTTTAATTGTATATCCATTGCTTTTATTACTTAGGTTGTATTCTATTGTATTACAGTTTGAATTTTATGGAATTCAAATTGCCATACAATAAAGGGCAATATATAAGAAATAAAAGAAGCAGTTAAAATACAATTAAAGATCATACAGTACATTACAATTACTCAAACAGGAGAAAAATAATTATGTGGTCTGCCGAGACCTTCAGCAATTTTCAAATGGTCTGTGGGGGAAATGGCTTGGGAGGCACTGATCTTATACCAAATGCAGCCATATCTTCCCTACTATAAGGAAGACAAAGGAACTTGGGGGCCTCTTTCTTAAGCTACATAGTTGCTCTGAGAATGGGGAGCTTGAACTGAAAGAGTTCAGGGAGTTATGGAGCCTAATACCAAGCTGCTGTCCTCTCATCTGAGCCAACAGAATGGGTCTCCACTACATCCAGTGGATGAATCAATGTATAATTTGCTTTTAATTGTTTGCAAGCCTCCCTGGACCTTGGGAAAGGCAGATAAAAAAGTATATGCCTTTAAAATATTTGTCATTCCCCTTTATAAAAACATTACACAGATATGAATGACACAACATATACAAACGATGTAAAGTACAACTAATAAGCATAAAGTAAATGTGTTTGTTGCATTTATATTTCACTTTTTGCCAGGCACCCAAGGCGGTTTACAGTTTTAAAATACTGATTTGATAAGATTTGATCCGACTCTTCCTCTGAGAAGCCTAGTGTGTGATTCTCCCTCTCATTTTAACAACCCTCTGAAAGGGTAGGTGGCTCAAGATCAACCAGTATGTTTCATGGCAAGTGGGAATTTGAACCCAGGTTTCCTTCACCCACACTGGTTGTAGCAGTAGCCTGCCTGCAGCACAGAATTAGTAGAACAATGGTTGCTTTTACAGCATTTTTTCTGAGGAATTGCAATATATGTGACCACCGCGCCCCATGACAAACCAGTTTCCTCCAAACACACTGGCCATTTATAGAACTAGGATCCATAAATCTGCCGCTTGCTGCACCTGTTGGATTAGTTTTGTTCGGTTGTGTGTATATATATTATTATAACTGAAGATATAATTGCAAGATAAGAACAAGAAAAAGCACCATCCACAACTGTCAGTGTTGCTTTCCTGCTCATTCATTCACATTCCGCCCACTAAGTTGAAACAATCCTAACACAGCGCCTGCGCAGCACAAGCGTTTCAGCATTTCTTTGCGCATACGTACCAAACGGAACCGCCCAATCCCGCCCCTTGATAGTGTTGCGCACGCGCGGAATATTCATTCATCTCCTCTTGATACAGCAAGCCCAAAGCGCGCTCTCGAGCTTGGCGGTCGAACTACGCACGCGCAAAATGCACTTTTATTCTTTCCCTTCCCCGCCTTGAAGGCCGCATGCGCAGAACCCTCCTCACGCCGCCCCGCCTTTTCCCTCACATTCAGCAGCATTGATTTGCCTTTATCCCAGCGCAATAGTAGGGAAGAGCTGCGCATGCGTAATGTATCACCAGCCTCCCGTTTGCCTCCGCCTTGCTTTTTTTTCTTTCTTCCAACCCCCATTTCGTTCTCTCGCGGTCGCTTGCCGAAGCAGCTGCGCGCGCGCAAAAACGTGTCCGCCTGCGCCTCCCTCCCTCCCTCCTGTCAATCTCGGGCCATCCCCAAGTACGCACGCGCGCGAGGGGAAGGAACGCGAGATCCTCGACAAGAGACCTTTTCTGTCAAGACGCGCGCGCACGCGCGCGACTGGGACCGACACCGGAGCGCGCGGCGTGAGCCAGGATGACTAGGTGCGCTCGCGCCTTTGCGCAGGCGCAGCTGCCCGCCCCGCCTCGCGCTGCCCGCCCTCTCCTGTGTGGTGTGTGTGCGCGAAGAGAGAAGATGGCGGCGGCGGGGCCAGCAGCGTGAGGCGTTGAGGGAGACGCTGAGCTCGCTGCTGCCGCCGCCTCCCCCGCCGAGCGGGGACGGGGGCGCCATGGCCGTCCACGGCGCGCAGGTAAACGCCTCAAGCCGAGCCCGGAGGCCACCACCTTTTATTCCCTTTCCCTGCCTGAAGGGGTTTCCCCTCCGCGCTGTGGCCCGGCCCGGCCAGGCCTCGCCTCCTCCTCGGGGCAGGAGCACGCTGCGTGTGTGCCTGGCTTGGCAAGGGCTGGGCCTACCCGGCCGATTTCTGCAGGCTCATCGCGTCGTGTGTGTGTGTGTCATGGCGAGCGAGCGGGTTGTGGCGGGAGGGCTTTCTCCCCGCTAAGCCACGGGGCGCCTCTCTCTCCTCTCTGTACATGATGAAAAGGAGCGGCTGGTGGTGGTGGGGCGCGCGCGTGCTCGCGGAGGAGCACAGCCGGGCGAGGGGTTTAAAGGCAGCCATCCCATTGCACACTTTACTTGGAATTGAGCAGGAAAGAAGAAATTGCGGGAGCGGGTGGGGGGGGGAGAGATCTCTCCATTGACCTTAATGGAAGAGCACGCCTAAAATATTGTGTATGCGGGATTTTATACCCCCTCCCGAGTTTCAAGCACACATGGGTAGGGGGGTTTCATCGATATATTAGTAAGGATGAATTTGCTTGAGCGGCTTTATTCGGAGAATAAAACCCATTGGTAGGACTTCCCATTTTGTTTTGTTTTAACTCGCAGTTTAAAGCGGGAGGAGGGGTTGTGCTGTTGCAGCTTTGCAGCTTGATTCTCTGAACAGGTTAGGGAAACTGGCCAATATTCAGTCATGAGACTTTGCTCCTGGGTAAGAGTGCGCTGGTAGGAAACCCAACAGCGTGCTTTGAGGGAGTAAGTCTCCCTAGGTTCAGCCATAGGGTTTTACGTATAGGTAAAGTGATATACTCAAGTGATATTACTCAAGAGTAAGCCTCATAGAGTGCATAGGATTGTTGCACCTTTTTAACCAGGCACCCTTTTGTTGTTCAGGCGTAAGTTTCCCCGGGTTCAGGTATAGAAGAATTTTACTGCTAATGTTACTGGACTATAACTCCCATCTCCCTGATAACTGGCCATGCTAGCTGGGGCTGATTCCAGCTTGATCCCTGAGCAGGCTTATTATTATTAGGAAGTGAATTATACTACATTCATAATAGGACTTTGGTCCTAGATTAGTGTGCATGAGGTTGTAACCTCAATCTTTATACCTTTTTAAGTGGGTGGGTAGATTAACTTTGGAGGTAAGAAATGAAATTTTACCAGTGATGGAGGCAACAAGTGCAGAAGGTAGGGAAACACCGAAAGTAGGCATTGCTTTTTGTAGAGGAGGGGAGGGAATTGGAAAAAAAGTGCCCACGGACTTGCATCCATTCATTCACTCTTTAGTTCTCACATGCTTAACTTGGAAGTTTTAGTCCTTGCTCACAGACTGCCAGACATGCAAGAGAGTTAAAAGCATTGGACAGGTGCTAATTGCGAGTAGTTTTATACTTGTTTGTTGCACTCTGGTAGTAGGTGAATACATGGGGTATACATAGGACACACAAGTAACTGGGAAGATTTCTTTTGCTCATAGAACTTTCATCTAAAGTTCATGTAATTGAAAAAAACTTGTGTTGAGGCAGGATTCTCCACCTTCAGGCCTTCCTGAAAACATTACAAGACCGCAAAACAGTCTACAATCAGCTTCACTAAAGTAAAGTGGAGGATCTGGACACACTATGCTGGACACTGAAGGACAAGGACATTGTTTTAGTAAAATGAATTTGTATGACTTGCAGCTATGTCACAGACTATGGATGAAGGTGACTCACACCCTAGAGTACCCAGTAGTCTGACCTATATATAAAAAAATACCATCTTAATATGATGGATCATGTTGACCCCTGGGATTTCAAAGAAACAAGGTTATCTCTTCAAGAGAGAGAAAATATTACTTAAATGCCAGTATAACTTGTTTTGTATCAAATTTCTAGATTTGGGATTCATCTGATGTCTTGGTTTGTAGATGGAGTAATACAAACCCCTTCCCATTCCCAAGTTATTTTCTAGGAGACCTTTGTTTTGGGTAAGGCAGTGGCAAATACTAAGTGCTGTTTTCACAGAGAAAATTGGAGGGGAGATTAATATTGAACTTGAGGTACAATTGCAATGAATCTTTGTCTGGCTAGTTAGAAAATATAACTTGATACTTCAGGGGGGAAAAGAGATTGGATATGAGTCTTTGAACTGAGACACATGGTGGTATCTTCTACATCATGATCTGAATTATGCTATGTATGATGCCTGGTTGTTTCGATCTGGAACTGTTACTACTTTGCTGTTTGGATCTAATGCTTGACTTTGGCTCTTTAATAAATTTGTAGAGGATCTTTGGTCAGTGCCTTGAGAAATATAGTAAATGACAAGCAAAACATGAGTGTAGGCATTTTGTGGTTGTATGTTACTGTTCTACTTGATTTTCCCCTAGCTTTTTGTTCTCATCAAAGACTTATGAAATAAAGTGCTGTTCCCCATTGTACTGTTCGGCTACTGACACCCAGAATGATTCAGTTCAGCCAGATTTCCAACTTGCTGCCTTCCATATGTTTTGAATTACAGCTTCCATCATCCCCAACCAGTATGGCCATATTGGCCGAGGCAGATGGGAGTTGGACTCCAAAACATTTGGAGGGCTTCAGTTTGGGAAGGCTGTTTTTGGTAGTGTGTCCCTGTCTGACATGGGATATATATACAGGTTTAGTATAAGTTTTATATCCACTAGCTATTACTGTGTTTCTTTAGTGTTACCTGTATGGTTGATCTTATTAATTGGCATCTCTAAACACAAATGGCACCTATAGTCTGTATACATTCTTTCTGGCTAGTCTTTTGGGCATGGCTTAACTTCTACAGTGAAGGGCCATAGTTCAGTGGTAGAGCATCTGCTTTGTGTGCAGAAGGGCCTAAGATCAAACCCTGGCCTTTCCAGGGAAAATACTCTGTCTGAAATGTTGGAAAGCTGCTGTCAGTAACTGTTGACAATATGTGCTAGATGGATCATGGGTGAACCAAAGGTTAGTTCTACTCAGAGTGGACCCATTGAATTTAATGGGTCTAAGTTAATCATGTCCATTAATTTCAAATATTTTACTCTTGGTTGGGTAGAACTAATATTGGAAACAACCTCAGTGGTTTCCGTTGGTATAAAGTAGCTTACTATGTTCCTGTAGGAAGTTGCATTATAGAGCAGTCCAAACTGCATATCTGCCATGCTATACAGTGGTATCTCGGGTTAAGAACTTAATTTGTTCTGGAGGTCCGTTCTTAACCTAAAACTGTTCTTAACCTGAGGTACCACTTTAGCTATTGGGGGCTTCCTGTTGCCACCACGCAAAGTTCTAAACCCGAGGTACTATTTCTGGGTTAGCGCAGTCTGTAACCTGAAGCGTCTGTAACCCGAGGTACCACTGTAGAGGGATTTGGATGAGCTTCAGCTGGTGAGTAACACCAAAGTGCTCCCGCCCAAGGGTTGGACAGACAGAAGTTAGAGCAAACACCAAAATGGCCTGATCTGGCCTCCTTGCTGCACCAGTCTGAGAGCTGGTGTAACAGAGTCATTTTTCTTCCAGGCTGGCTGGCATGAAAGGCAGGGCCGTGGCTGCAGTGTTCTATTAAGTACCACTGCTTTGGGGCAGAAATTCGGATTGATTCATCTAGCTCAATATTGCCTGCACAGACTGGCAGTGGCCCTATTGATTGGGGATCCTTCTCAGGCTATCCAATGATGCCAGATTCAACATGGGACCTTTTGCATTCAAAACAGCTGCTCTACCACTGAAGTGTGTAGATACATACTGTCCATATAGAGTCCATGTAACATTTAAGTGAAAGTAAAGAGTGTGGGCCATGGTTGGTGTGGCTATACCAGCATTTACCCTGTCAACTGTTTGTTTGTTTTTAAAAGGCAGTACCCTTCAACCCTCCCCTTAGTATTGGTGTAGATCTGGCTGTAGAGATGATATTAAACCTTTCAAAATACATAAAGAATGAGAGAAACATGCCTTAAAGTAGTCTTATTTAAAGTTTTTGGGTTTTTTTTTGCTAAACAGGATGTTCTGAACACCTGAAAGGAAGTGTGCATTTGCATTTCTAGCATTTTTAATATTTGGATTAAAATGTGGTCATTGGATTCAAAATTCAGAACTTTCCACAAGGCTTTAATTTTTTCTACAATAGAAGGTGTTATAGTTGAAGCCATTATGTACATTATTTTAGTAATAAACAATTAGACTTATTTAATGCCAGAGAAACCTCATGGACATGATTCTTTGTAGTTTGTATCTGGTGCAGTGGCTAGAGTGATTGTCCTGAAAGGTAGGATAGAAATCTTTTAATAAATAGAGTGTTAGATTTGATTAGAAGAAGCCAAGGTTCACATAAATGAACAACTGCAAAGCTCGGTAGATGGCCTTAGACAAGATACAATCTCTCAGCCTAATCTGCTTCTCAGGGTTGTTGGGCATTGTGTGCAGTAATGTTTCTTGTTTGTCATAGATTTGTTCTTGGTTATAAGAAGTCAATTAGGAGAAGCTGGTGACATGTTTGCATGTGGGTATAATGGTGTCCCAACTGACTCATGAACACGCTGCTCTTTGCTACTTCAAGGACTGACCGATTAGTAATAGTGATCACTTATATTGGTTTTTGGAAGTTTAAAAGCATTATCTCAGTACTTGGTAAAATGAAGCAGCTTCTAGTTTGTGTACATGGATGAATAGCTGCAGCAGTCATATACAGGAATCCCCCCACTTATGCACGGTCAATTCGTGTGCGATGATGTATACATGTGGCACTGGGAAATAAAAATTTCAAATAAATAATTCAATTCAAACCTGAAATGGTGGGAGAGAGCTGGAAAGTTTTTGTGGCTCATGAGGAGACTCTCCACAGAGCCTGAAGAGGACGCCAGTGAGCCAAAAGTCCAGAAAGAAAGTTTTTAAAAGCTATTAAAAGAAAAGGAGTCCAAGGGTTCCAAAATGGTGTGCAGGAGCTGTCACTGCTTCCATGTTATCCTGGTCAACAGCTGTTGGGCAGGAAGCTGTATTGCAGCAGGCTCTCCACTTACGCACATTTCACTTATGCGTGTGGTGCCCAGAAGACAACCCTCTCATAAGTAGTGAGTCGCCTGTATTTGGAATTAAGGACACCATTTGGCAATGATAGCAGTGGCACAATAGACTGTAGTGTAGTAACAGGCAAGTGGTAAAAGTCAGGTCTGCAGTCTCTGACAACGGTTCTGTAAACTAGACTAGTATTACTACCATTCCCTGTGTAGCAGATGGGGGTGGAATTGAATTTGAGAGCTAGTGGTTTGCCAAAGACCTCCTAGCAAATTTATGTTAGAGATTATATTTATGTAAGTTATAGGCTGCGGGTGTAGCCAACATGGTGCTTTCTAAATGTTGGAGAGTTTCTGATCAGCACTGGCCAGCATAGCTAGTATGCAGGGATGGATGGCCATTGTATAGCAACATCTAGATGGCACCACATTAATTATTCTTGCTATACATTTCTTAACTTGTCTGTGTGCAGGTCCTGCAACCATGTTGAAATTACAAAATGATAGTTGCTGTAAATTGATTTCCACCTATAACCTGTCAGCTGTTCACTTGCAACATCTCTTTAAATACTGCATTAGGTTAGATTGATCCCACTGAAGTAAGTGGCAAATGTTCTTTTAATTGTTTGATCTTCAGACTTGGCTAACTTCAATTTGTTAGTTTAGAGTCTTTGATTTCAATGCGGATTCTTTGGCTTTAAATTTCCTTAACAGGCTCATTCTAAAACTACTAAGTGTACACCTTAACTTTTCTTGCTTGAATAACTTTGATAAAATAGATCACATTTTTAAAAAAAGTAGTCTGCAGGATTCACTCGTTTATCTTAGTATAGCTTCTCTCTGATATTCAGGATTTTTCATTCTTCATACTTATTAGACAAATATGCCTGAACCTGAAGTCTGTTAATTCCTTTGTTATGCATGTTAAAGGATCTTGTTCCACTGTGATTATTCTAGTCATTGTATAGCACAGATATGTGGGTTTTTAAGATGTTACAGTAGTACAATTAATTTTAAAAAGCAAAATATTAACATGAGCATTTCTGGAACTAAATGAAAACCCTCATCATTTGTTAGAGTATGCTGTTCTGTATATAGTAATTTTTCTATATTTTAAGGCTAGGGGGCATCAAGTAGACACTGCTAGGAAGGCTACTGATTTTCTTGTTAGACCAGTGTTCCTGAAAATGGGGCCCCTCACCCTTTTAGAGTGTTTAGAAACTTGGCGGGGGGGGGGTGGTGGAGACAATTCCAGCCACTCAAGCATTTTTGCAGTAGCATACAAATGGTAGAAAATGACAGGAGAGCAGTGGCTGTCAGAAATCTACATAGAAATTTGTTTCGGAGTTCAGTATGCAAAAGCAAAGCAGTTAAATCCTAACATTTGGATTTAAATAAGTTAGCAAAAGTGGAAAGGCAAGATACATGTTTAATAAGTAACCTACCTGCTCAAAACATTTTGGTAAGTCAAATAAACAACCATCATTTTATAAAATGTAGTCTTACAGTTGACAAAAATTTATGTCCTTGCTGTTACTCAGTGTAGATGTGTTTTCAAGCTTGTGCATTCTGATTGTAAATGTGTACTTGGAAATATGTACTGGTACCTCTAGTTTCAGTGAAACTTAACTCCCACATAGTTGTGTTAGGATTGCAGCCAAAGTTGAAAGGCCATAGTATGCCCTCAAGTATACCTTTACCTGTAGCATCTGTCCAGAAACCTTGGCTTCTGCATACTAGCCTGAGACATTGCACATCAAGTCTTGTTATGGAAAGTGGCTGGGCAACAACAAAAACAAAAACAACAAAAACCACCCCAGCTTGACTTTATCTTCTTGCTTCTGGCAGTTCTTTGGTTGCAGTAGCTTTCAGGGGCTAAATCACTTGACGTTGAAATACTATTGCTGACTTCATTGGAGTAGTGGGCTTGCAGCAGAATGAAATAACAGGCTGGACTTGATCACTTTAGAGTATATGGGGAGATGCAGTTTTGGAATATTCCCCTGTGAGCATCCTGCAGGTGGAAAACTGGAACTTTAGCGGGAAGATTCAAACCTCTTTGCTTGCTGTGGTGGTTTCCTGTTTTCTGGGAATTAAATGTTAAGGAAGATTTCAGTAATGTGATTCTGTATCTGCAGCCTTTAGTGGTACAACCCATTCTGCCACCATATTCTGTTGCATATACAGACCAGCCCTCAGATTCTGCTGCCTTGATTCTAGAACAGAGTTTGAATATCTCTGCCTCATCACCTTCATTTAACACTGAAGGTGGTGTTTTAGTTTGAAAGGCAAACATGCCATTGCTCTAGGTTTATTATAGTAACATAGCTGTCCAAGGTTTCAAAGATCTTTCTTTACACCAAGAAAACTTCTGTACTGTGGTACCGCATGTTTCATTATATGCAAAATACATTGGATATGCAGTCTTTTGTTGCTGTTGTTTAAAACATGCTTTCTTCTTGGAATTACATTTAGATGGGCAGTATTGTACAAATTGTGGTAGCCTTGAAAGCTGTTGTGAAATTACTGGAATGACATAAGAGAAGAGAAATAATTTCTGCCTGTTTTGTTCTGTGCAAATCAATTGGGTAGAATAATTTTAGTGCTCTTCAGCATTACAGATGTAAAATTTCTGGGAATTTTGAATCCTCACTGGAGGATACAATTTTTTACCCTGAGAGATTTGGGGAGAAGGGGTTTTTTTTAAATGGAAGAAAAATCATTTTGAAAGCTTTCTTTACCTAGGGGAATATTTACAAAAGTTGAACCTCAAATATAAATTCCAGGTAGGGGGTACTTTGTGACCAAGAGTTGTTAATATGAAAGATATGAGAGTGTAGAAAATTGGGTGAATGAATTAATGTATATGAAGCTAAGCTAGATGTAAAAAAAACACTGTCATGGAATGCTGGGTGGGAAATCAAACAACTATTGTGTAAAAAAATGGGAAAGAAGTGTAATTGTAAAACTCAGAAACTCAAAAATAAAAATATTAGAAGTTTTCTTTACTTATCAAAAGTCACTTTGTTACTTTAAGAACATGAAATGCCTTATGTATAACTTGGTTTAGCATTTATCTGGTATATTAAAAATATAGTTTATCCAGACAAGCTGTTGAACGGTAAGGAGTCTATCTTCTCTTACGGTTTTGCAAGTTTATGAAGAGCAGGAAAACCCCCAATAAAGATGAGCCATCAACATAATAATTAAACAAACTATTATTTATTCTTAAAATTATGTCTCCTCCAGTCCTACACAGCGTCAAGCAGACATAAAGCACTAATTTGTTTATAAAAAGAGTCAAGAAAAAGGGTAGTGGAAACAAAACTCACTAAATGAAATGTATTCAGTTGCTTTTTATTCATATTTATCATGGACTTCTAAAAATTGAAAGTTTACCCAGATGGAAACACATGTCTACCCTTTCCCATGTCAGTTTATTTCTTAATTTGGTATACAGTATTTCCAAACATATACCAGTTTCTTTCATGTGCTTCAGAATATGGAGGAATCTGAAGTAGGTAAGAAGCAAGAGCTGGAGGCTTTGTTGTGCAAAGGCTTTGCCACCATGTTGCAAGAGGGATATGTTTGGCAGGATCCCAGACTACATTTCTTGGCCAAATACCTGAAGAAGTTTTGTACTTTGCAATATTTGAAAGTACCTTTCCAGCATCAGGTCCTAAGTGTGCTGCTTTTTTTGTAATCCATTCAAATATGGAAGTAGTGATACCATCACAAGATTTTTAAAATGTATTATTATTATTATTTAAATTTCTATACTGCTTAATATATTTGTAAAATATCTCTTAAGCAGTGTACTGGAAACTGAAACAACAACAGAGAACTTTAACAAAATATTGCAAAATTACACAGTTACATATAAAAATGATACATTGATTCACCCAGGGTCAAACAAACTCAGCTCACCCACAAAATTTTCACAATGAGAAAAGATCTTGGAAACAGTGGACCCTAATCTTTCTTTCTGGACTTGCTTTTTATGGGCTGGCTCAAGGTGGATGGCACCTCTTCAAGCTGCACACAGCTGTGTCCCATTCAGCTGCACTCTCCGCACCCAGTTCCTGGTACAGCAGGTTTATTGAGTTTCCCAGGGGGGTCCAAAGGATGGGTAGAGGGGCCCCCTTCACTCACAACTCCTCCTTCACCCTCTGTCCTCTCCTCTTCTAGCATTTTTACTGTCCCATAGCAGGACGTGCTTTTTATGGGCAGACACCAAGGGTGGTACTTCCTCAGGTTTCCCACAGCTGTGTCTCATTCATCTTCTGTCCTCTCCTCCTCCTCCTCCTCTACCTCCTCCTTCATCTTCTTAGATACTGACTGGCTGCTGTTACATATGCATGCATCACACCCAAGATGGTCTCCAAAGTCACTTGCATTTCTCCTTTGAATTTTGGGTCCAGTGTATTTGCAGCAGCATGAATTGGATGGCAACAAAATTATGTTGTTCTGTACTTTCAGTCCTTTGAGGCTTAGCGACAAGAAAAAAATAGGTCTACTTTGGCTTCCCCCCTCACAAAAAGCTCAACAACTTATGCTTGCCCCCGTTAAAAATGCTCAACAACTTCAGGTCCCCCTCCCCAAAATGGTTAGATCACTGCCAGCCCCCCCCCCCACCGGGAGTAGATCGCAGTCTCTTGGGAGTTGGATGTCCCTGCTTTAGAAGAAAGATTGGGGGGGGGGGACCCTCCCAGGCCTTCATGTCTCTGTACCTGCTAACTTAAGTTGATTCTAATTCTTCTCTGAATCTTTGTGTCAGCCATATTTTAGAATTCCCATTTAACATTTTTGCATGTACAGAATGTGCTTTCTTTCTGCAAATTGCCATATTGCAAGAACTCTTCCATATGAACCTAATAATATAGGCAACCTACACAGTTCAGTTTCAGTTTACTGCCATAAACATTCTACATGCTGTTGTCTGCTTTGTACAGGTCTGTTTGTAGTAGAACTTGCTGGCCTTGAGCCACTGGATTATAGGCATTTGTCAGTTTAATGCTGCTTCAGCAAAGTAGATATTGAGTTTGAAAGAACTGCATTGCTAGAGCTGCAGTTTTTTTTCTGTTCAGTTGAAATGCTTTATATATAACCATTTAACATACCACTCAGGATTAAGGAACTTTGTGTGGAACAATGGTGCTTCATGGCAGGAGAGCTTCTAGCAATTCTAAAACATGTGTATAATTGAGACTAGAAATTCCTGCTTTTCCTGTGCATTAGTCACGTTCTTCAAAAGAAGCAGCTTGTGAAAAGTGTGTACTGTGTAGTGGTAGTGAACTTTAGTGTACAGTGTCTAGTAGTAAATGTGCACATTGCTTTGGCTCTGTGGAAGCTTCCAGGGAAGGCTTATTTGTGACTGCAGTTCTCTCTTTGGGAAAGATGGGACTAATATATAGAAACAATTTTCTGAAGTGACTTCTCTGTGTGTCATAGGGTTACTGTCTGTTTTGTACATTGCACATATTAAATTGTGGGGCATTTTTGCCAAGGTGAAGTCAGAAAGGCCCTTGCAAATGCACATCAGGAACTGTTAGTTCACTGGTGAGACGATAAGAAGCTTATTAGGTCACTCAGTATCTGATTAAGTTGAAGGTGGCCTGTGTTTGATCAGGATAGAACAAGAGTTGAGTGTTGTATTGGAAAAGTTAACATGGCCAGTAGTATTGAGAGTTCTTCAGATGCCATAACTAGATACAGTACCACATGTAGGAGTGTGTTTTTGAAAATAAGTGCAGGAATGTCTTGGACACAACCCACTG
Organism: Podarcis pityusensis; assembly: GCF_964106645.2. Classification (NCBI taxonomy): domain Eukaryota; kingdom Metazoa; phylum Chordata; class Lepidosauria; order Squamata; family Lacertidae; genus Podarcis; species Podarcis pityusensis. Next base: position 52,329,362 of record NC_138033.1, on the reverse strand, counting down.
GGATTTCTCTTCACACTGTAGCATTTTGTTACATCACACTGCTGTTTTAAATTTGCTAATTTGGCTTGACATTTTTTTTAGCTGATAATTATTTGGTAGAAAGCCTTTATTATGCCCCAGAAACCACTAATCTCTCAACTCTTTCCCTCAATAATTGTCAAATAGGTAAAATGTGTTTTTGACTTGTTGTTCTGGTAGTGGCTGCCACAAACCCTCTTCATCAACCTTGAGAGTTCCCTAGCAGGATTTGCAGGTTTTGGAATGCAGATGCTATCTGGGTATGGAGTAAAGTTTCATTGGACAAGTAGACTACTCCCTGCCTTTTTTTCCACCCTCAGATCATCCTGATTGTCACACTGAGACAGTAGACACAGCTTTTGAGACTATTGCATTATACATGTGTTCTGTTTGTGATTGGAACAGCTACTTTCACACCCCAGATTGGATGGTGATGTGGTAGTCGGGGTGGTAATCCCAGAGTGTCTCTCTCTGTTTGTATGTGACTGATTTAAGTGTCAAATCAAACTTTTCATAATAACTTTTAGGATTTGAAATGTAAATAGTTTAAAAATGTCTTCAGGTGTCCATGCTATCATAGTTTCTCTAGAATTTGACCAAAATTCATAGGTGCATGTCGGAGTGGAAAGGGCTAGTCTGGCTACTGCCTAGCTTCTCATGTTAGTCTCGGCATTCTGGGTTCTGAACAAGAAGACTGGGCTTCTGGAGAGAGAAATTGGCTGGGTATGCATATGTACTTGAATACAGAGGTGGTAAATTAGACTGCAGGTGGAAAATAATGTTGCTAAATATTTCCTCATGTAAAAAAACAAAAAGAGAAAAGAAAAGAAAAGAAACTTCATACTAGATGGAAAACTAGCATGTTGGGAGAAAAGGCTCCATTCCAGTGCTGTGCTAATTTTGCTACTTGTAGAAAAATAAGGGGTCACTACTAATTGGTACCCTCTTGCACTCTGAAGGGTTTCAGACAATTTTTCTACTTCAGTAGTCTACCACTTCATTCTCTTGAATGGTCTCATTCAGAATAGGGCATTATTGAAGGTGGCGAAATGAGAAGGGTAGTGTTTAGTTGGGATTGTCAGTGCCAGGGGAAGGTTGTGATGATATACAAGGTAAGCTTGGCTAGAATATGAAATTGCTGCATTAACTTTAGATTAGCTGTGGTTGGTTGGTATATCGTTTGTCTCACAGCATATTTTCATGGCACCAACTATCATCTCTGAATGAGGTGAAGCACTTGACTGTTGGGGCATCCAGCAAAAAATTAACTCACTGGAATGAGTGTATTTTAGTTTGTGGTGTGGTCACAGTGCTTTGGTCCTGAATAAACAAGTGATTTGCCAGCAGCAGCACCAAGGAGGCAACAACCAAAGCAATATCCAGGGCTAGTCCAAGTTCAGGGTCCAGACTAGCAGAGTTCACAACAAGGTTTAGATGAGAGGCAAGGTCAGAGCACTTCAAGGTCTGGTTTGACACAGGGCACAGAACTGCTACATAGAATGTATCTAGTCCCTTCTCTCCAGAGGTTTCCTTGAGAGGAAAATCTTACGCTTAAGGAGCTTTTACTCCTGAGGAGTCCTTGCCTGCAATCAGACACTTTTCCAGATGGACTAGGCTTCCACCTGGCATTTAAGGCACTGTCTTTCCCTTGGGCTTCAGACTGTTCAGTCTCAGCTTCGTCTCAGGGTCCTGGCTTTTTGCTACCGGGTGCAGACTGACTGGGGCTTGGTGTAAGAACAAGGCCTCCTGGGTCTCTTCTGATGATGGTACATAACACAAGTGTCTGTTGAGTTGGCATTGCATCTCTGTTTTGAATCTCTTTTTGAGAAGTTCATGGATACACTTGTCACAGACCTGATATGATAATGCTTCATTTGACACACTTTCTTGGTGGCTGTAGTATATCAGGCACTTCGCATATTGATTTAAGCCTCTGAGAGAAAAATGTGGTGGGAACAAGTTTTATTTGTGTAACAGCGTTTTAAGCTGCATGACTGCATTTCATTCTTTGCATGACTTCATCTAAAATGTTTCTAACAAGTTATCATTCAGTATGTTTTTGTGCAAGCAGCTATTTTTACTTTGGTGTGAAATTGTGTGTGTTGAATTGTTTCATTGAAATGAGTGTTACTCCTTGATTAGTGTTGAGAAATCCACTGAAATATGAGAAAGGATTCCAGTATACTTCAGTTGTGGCTTACTTTGAGGTGTTACATAGTTGATATCAAGCAGCTGCTTAGATGGTCCTTAACAGATTAACAAAACTTTAACCAAGTTCCAAAAGCAGTTTTCACTTCAGGGCTATAGCCGAAGCAGAATTGGTATTAGAGGCTGCAGCATCATTGCCATTAAAATTGTCACATTTAGTTTTTGAGCTTTTAAAATCATAAGAGCAGTATCCCTTGAAGTATTTCCAGTAGCAGAAAGATTTTTGTTTGCGCAACAAAATGTCCCCTTCCCCTCCATGCCCCGCCATCTGCTCCAGAGAGTTGTGGGAATCCCCAACATAGATTTTTTTGGGGGGAAGCATGATAATAAGTTATGTTGTTCAGCTAAAAGTCCTTTGTAGTAACTAAACTACTTCGCAGGATACTGCCCAAAGCTCCTACTACAGTATACATTGGTGTTTCCAGGACCCTTCATATATGTTCACACCATTAGTGGCATATCTTCACCTGCTTGTTAGAAGCTCCATTTGTAAAATTGCTTGAATGGAATCCCCAGACTGCAGTTTTTCTCCACTGATTGAAAAAGTGAAGATGCTTGAACGCCAGGATGGCACCTGACATCTCTACCATCTGGAGGTGCATGCCTAGGGTTCATTGGATTTGGACTGTTTTTCACATGATAATACCCCATCCTGTATAATTCTGTGAGTTATATTTTATCTACAAAATCAGAATGAATTTCAGGAACCAAAATGCTTTTTCTTTGCAGGAGCAGTCACCAATCAGAAAAAGAGGTGGGAAATAGGCCAGTATCTATATGGTCTGTCCATGGATCAAGTGACTTTTCTTTTTTTAGTTCTCAAAGGTCTTAACCTAGCTCAAGGTTGTCATCTGAACTATCCACATGTTTAACTGAGAATCAATCACAATCAGTCCATCATTTGAAAAATAAGACTTTAGAGCCGTCTTGCCCCAAAATGGCAACTAGACATTCCGTTTTGGCAACTGCAACCTTCATTTAAGGAGCCATTTGGTGCCTAGCTTATATATCTTGCGTTTCTAACACTAATTACATATGTAACCTTTACAATAGCTGTACACAAGACATGGATGTTTAAGCAAAAGCATAGGCATAATTGGTTTAATCTTTCAAAATTTAAATGCTGGGGCCTTCAGTTAACCAGCTACTTGCAGTTTTAGAAGTTGTGGTTGGATAATTGTCAGCTTCTTGTATAAATTAGAGGTCACACAAATTTCCAATGAAGAGATTTCTCAGGATTCTTTTTGACAAAGGCCATTGAAATTTCCAGCGAACATATGCACAACAGCCAAGTTGTTGCCATGGTCAACTTCAGTTAATCTAATTAAATACAATATGTTTTACTTTTTAGTACATCTTTGGGGAATTCAGCCCCGATGAATTTAATCAGTTCTTTGTGACTCCTCGTTGCTCTGTTGAGGTAAGAACTATTTTAAATTTATTTACCTGTACAGTCATACCTCTTGTTATGTTTGCTTCATGATACGTTTTTTCATGTTGCGTCCTGCAGCAACCCGGAAGTACCAGAAAGGGTTACTTCTGGGTTTCGCCACTCGCGTATGCGCAGACGCCCAAAATGACGCCATCCACATGCGCAGAAGCGGCGAGTCGCGACCCACGCAGACGCGGGTTGCGTTCCTTTCTGGTTGCGAACGGGGCTCCGGAACGGATCCCGTTCTCAACCAGAGGTACCACTGTATGTGTGAAATGTTGAAATCTATTGTATGTTGAAAGCATAGGAGAAAGTTAGTTTAGTATAGATCAGTGAGTACCCTATAATACTGCCACACGGTTTTGCTTCACTTTAAATTTTGAATGTTGTTACAGTTGTCAGTAGCATATCAGTCCACCCCCACCCCACCCCATAAATCCAATGTGTTTATTTTATCAGTCAGCCTGGTAAAAGACTGCTGTGTATATCAAATTGTAAAGAAGCAACTGTTAATTAAAGGGCACACTAAATGACTAAACAACAACATGCCAACTTAAATGTCAATCATCATTAAGGGCACAGGAGAATATGTGTACAAGAGAGGAAGGGTGGTTGGTGGTGGGTTCAGATTGTTCCATTCAGTGCAGACATAAGTTATCTTTGGTGAAATCTTCTTTCCCCACCACCAATGCAACCATTTGTTTTATTTTCTGTACAGCTTCCACCCTACAATGAAACCATTTCATGTGGCCTTAAGTCCACAGGAGAGCTCCATGATGGTAAGAAGCCATTCCTTCTTCACAACTGTTTCCCCAATCCTTTTGAAGTCCAATGTGTTGCAGGTTCGTTTCTTCTGTTCAGCTTTGGGGGTTTGGGTTAGTTTGCTACTTAAATGTACTAACCCAGTTAAACTTATAGCAATCCATATTTTATGGTTTCTTTAGCTAACAGTAAACCCTCACTCCCAACTGATGGCTTTGAAAAAGTTCTTTTAAAAGAATCCAGTGGTTTTGAGGCCTTGTTGGATCAGTGCTGTTAGTTGTTGATTATTAGGGACTTGTAAATGTTAAAACTTCAGCACTTCTCAATATTGAAATCTGTTTTTCTTTAAGAAAGAGAATGACTTGGACAGGGCTGGAAAAGTAAGCATGACTGATCACTGATCTGTTGAGACATGAATGTATATTGCCTGTACTGAAAGTTTCATTAGATGAAGTTTCTTCCTGGGCACAATTCAGACTTCGTACTGGTTTTAATCTTTACAGGGTAGTCTTATGTTTACTTGGAAGCAAGTGCTACTGGGTTCAATAAGGGTTACTCCCAGAAGAGTGTAAATGAGAGGGCAGCCTTAAATCCCTAAATGTTTTAGTCCCATATAGACCAGCCCAGTTATTAAGATAATCATTAGTGGCCTAGGTGTCACCACCTGCTAAGGGGGTTTGTTTGGGGATGGTACTTCAACTTGGTACCCATTGTTTCCCAAATTTGACATCTTTTAGGGGCCAAATTAAAGTATTATATTTTCCTAGGGTTTCAGCAGTTTTTAACATTGGCCTTCAGCTTCTTTTAAAGCAACTGCTGCTGCTTTGATTACTGATTGTTTTTACTGTATTATGTATGTTAGCCACCCTTAGAGTAGTTATTGAAAATATTTTCACCCTTCATTTCAGAATTTTTTTGGCCATTTTTTGGATGCTGGTATCAGATGTTTACGTTGCTTAGTTGCAGTGACCTTTGAAATTCCTTGTCTTAGAGATGGGACTATGATAGTTTTGCAGAATGTGTTTTTGTTTTTCTTGGTCAAAGTCACAAAATTCTACTCTTAGTGCCAGCCATGTGAAATATAGAGCCTTGAACATCCTATTGTTGAAAATCCTTTGACATTCCAATCTATGCTGACATAGTATTGGAAAAATAATTAAGCTATTTTCATATTTTCAATCTGCACAATTTATATTTGATTAGGAATGTTTTTAACATTTATGATGAAAAGGAATAACTTGAGGTGAAGACAAGTGATTGCAAACCTATCTTGTATCTGCCCCCACTTCCCAAGAAAAAAAGCACCACTTTAATAGAAGTTTATTTTTCTCTCCTAGGGGAAGAGTATCAGAGAATTGAATTTGGTGTTAATGAGGTTATTGAGGCAGATTCATCTGTGCTGAATAACAATGACTACAGTATTTCAAGTACTCTGAATCCTCAGGCACCGGAATTCATTCTTGGTTGTGCACCTTCCCAGAAGACGCCTAGTGATATACTCAACGAAGCCAACTATAACTCCATAGACTGCCAGTTCACTGATTCTTCTCTCGCTTTGGATAGCAGTTCTAATGCTGAAAATGATAGTTTACCTGGGAGCCTTGGGCAAAGGGAACGCAAAAAGAAGAAAAAAAGACCCCCTGGATATTACAGTTACTTGGAAGATGTTAGTGATGGCATTGTTCCTGCCGAGGCTTTGGTAAACGGGCATGCAAGTTCATCAGGACTTAATAGCATAAGCACAGAGGATGTAGACCTTACAGGCGACGCGCCATCGGTCACTCCAAGGACTTGTAACAGCCCTGAAAATTCTGTGGACTTCACTAGCGAAGCCGTGTCTGATGATTCGGTTTCTAGTGCTCTAGATGCTACAAGGACTGCAGGGCAGCCTGAAGTATGCAGTGTTACTAATTTGGAACAGTCTTGTGTCCCCTCTGAAACTGGGAGGGACAGCCCATTAAGGACAGCTGTTGTACAGCCATATGCTGGTACTGATACTACTGAAAACCTTGGTGTTACAAATGGACAAACACTTGAATCCTCTAGTGAGGGCACAGCTGCCAATGGGGTAGACTTGCATCCTGTGGAAAGCACCGACTCAGACCAAACTAAGCCTGAGGATGCTTTGCCTACTACTGAGGCAACCACCCCTGTTTCAGGAGCCGTTTCTGTTAATCAGCCTGCAAAATCATGGGCAAGCCTCTTTCACAATTCCAAACCTTCTGTTTCCATGCCTATGGCTTATGTTGAGACTAAGTATACCCCTCCTGCCACATCTCCTGTGGTCCCTGAGAAACAGGTTGAAGTCAAAGAGGGGCCTGTTCCAGTTTCTGAGGATCCTGTAGCCATAAGGATTGCAGGTATCATTAATGTGCTTCAAGCTTGAGCTACAAAGAGTGTAGGAAGGTTTGAAGGAGTGGAAAGTTTGAGTGAACCTAAATGTCCTAATGCTTTAGTAGCACAATAGTAAGAAAATGATTAACTCTGTGTTAGAGTGACACCTCTTGTTTAGTGTAATGGCTTCTAGCTTTTTGTTAATATAGTATCTGGTTAAACACACAACTGTGGATTGATGCTTACTTCCTTTTCAGTGTACATGTAACAGTGAACTCTTGATTTGATGTGCACACACACAAAAGGATGAGTTTGTTTAGGCTGGAGCAATTTTGTTCTCTCTTCTAGAGCTAACCTTTCGCTGCTGCTGTGAGAGCCTATGTTTGGAAAGTTTTGCCAGCTCAGCACTGAGAGCTTGCTATGTTAGGGGGTCTTTGTTCTTTTTAATAACTCCTTCCACCCAGGACCTCTTTTGGGAGGGCTGAACACTGCTCGTTTATTGCTAGGGAATATTTGAATACAACTACTCGCCTTCACTCATACAGTTATCTGTCTCACCACAAATAAAAACACACATTTTACTGGCCCATGGCAGCCTTTGAGCCACCAGACTAACACTGACTTTGAATGTATAAGCAGTCTTAACAGTGGCCACTAGGACTTAGCCTGTGATCTGTGCTGTGAGCGCCACATTGCTTTGTAATATCTGATACATAGCCAGAATACGCAAGCACACGTAGCTTGACATTCTGCTCATTGTACACAATGTGAAAGTATTCTTTAAAACTGACAAATACCCTGTAACGTGATAACGGGGCACAGAATGGTGCTGAAAGTTGCTGATTCTTCAGAAACGTGTAACTGTATCATCTGCATGCATTCAAAGCACAAGCGACCACTGACATGTGTGCCGTTTTCAACCCCAGAAGGGGGCGGAGTGGGGCTGTGGGGCTACGCGCAGTGCCGTGGAATGGCACACAAATGGGGAGTTGCCTGAAATCAGAGTTGCATCCCCATAGGCAACTAGATTGCATGAAGAGTTAACTTGTGCTGCAGACAGAACTTTTTTATATATAATACAGAAAAATAATACTCTTGACTATAGAAAGGCTTGTATAACTTCTTGGTCTTGATATAATTTCTTTATATTCCTTTATTTCTAAATATATATTTTTTTTCTTTACTAGCAAGCCATTTTCTGCATGTCTAATCCCCCAAAGTACTAGTTCTTGTCACATTTGATTTCAAGTCTAGGTTTATTAATCTCTTTGACCTAAATTTCAATAGAAACATTCAAAAGTGTAAATGCATGCAACATTGTTGGATGGTGTGCTTATAATGATTTACTTCATACAAGTTGGCAATATGTTCATTTTTAAAAGATCACCAGTGTTTATTTGGTTTGACTTTTTTAAAAAAACAATCACTAGTGTTTATTTGACTTTTCATTAAATAGTAGTAACCTCATCAGTAGCATTATTCTACCTGGGTTATTAGAACCTTTGGTGGTGGTGGGAACAAGACCTATCTATATATAATGACAATAAAAGTGTAATATGTGGCATAAAAAAAATTATAAGCTTGTTGGGGTGGCTCCATTCTATTTAGTCATTGGTGTTTGTATCTGCAAAGAAAAAGTATCTTGCAAGAAATAACTTGTTTTTGTAGCAGAGCATTTTATTAAGAGTTCCTGTTGCTAGTGTTGATTACATAAACAGGGTTGGTTGCATGTCAATCAGGATCTAGCTCTTAGAACTTTATGCTGCCATGTAAGCCCAGCCCTGCTTAAGGTCCTAATGCAGATGAGGTCAAGCACTTCAGAACAGGCTTAGAGTAATACTGTCTACTGCTTCATTTTACACCCTGGTCTTCTCTTGTAATGCACTTAATGCTTGTTGCTGTAACAGCAAATGAGATGTTTTTGCACGTCCCTTGATTGTATATGAGATTAGAATTCAAAAATGGATGTTGCAAGAAGCTTTATACAGAGTATAACTAAGCAAGCATTGGAACTATAAGAGTAACTCTTAAGCGGGGAAATCAGAACTGTTGTACAGGTGACACAAGTCATTAGTGAACAACTGATGGTACATGCATGTTGTAGTGGTTCCAGGTGAAGTTTTATACCTGTACTTTGCCTCACCTTGCCTGCAAATCTATGGGAGGATAAATACTGGTAAGCATGATAAGACATAACCAAATGTCTTGCAACAAGAAACCAATGTGTGTAAATTCATTTCATTGGCCACAAGGGGATGCTAAAATACTGTTTGATTTTCCTCCACTACATGTGTAATAGGCAGTATATTTGTTCAGTTGGAAGTGGATTTGCTGACATTTTTGGATGTGTTCTTCATTTAACAGAATTACTGGAAAATGTAAAACTAATACATAAACCAGTATCTTTGCAACCACGAGGGCTGATCAATAAAGGAAACTGGTGTTATATCAACGCTGTATCCTTGCATTGGAAAAATATTACCTGGGTTAATTAACTGCTTGTGTTTCTCATACTGAAAACAAAATAGATCCTGTTATCAGACTTTAAATTTAAAGGTTCAAAATGGGAATGGGGTATATTTCAAGTGAGCAGTATCATTATGGCTGCTGAATGGCTTCCTTGTGCCATACAATATTTTAAGTTCATTTTTGTTCTCCTCTCTTTTCGCACAAAGTCGTGGGTGTGTTAAATTCTGTCTTCATTAACTGACTCCTTAATGCAGTTCTGTAGACACTGCAAGCTTTGGTTGCTTGCCCTCCTATGTATCACCTAATGAAGTCCATTCCAATGTATTCGAAATCACAACGGCCGTGTACTTCAACACCAATGATAGATAGTTTGTAAGTAAATTGCAAGACAATCACAATGTTTGAATTAGAATTGTAAGTCGGTAGACATTCTTATCTTCTTTTTTAAAATAATACTAATTAAAGGTTGGAAACATTCAATGATACTAGGTATTTGGTAGCTTAATTGTCCCTTCACAGAGCAGTACAAGGATAATATTTGGAGCAAACCTAAATTAATATCTAATTGCCATATTGTTTGATTTTCAAATTATGCTGCCATAGTTACAACTCCATCTCTTCCCCATTCTGTGATTTGGGAATATTTCAATTTATCAAAGTTAAAATACACACCCATTTCTAAACCAAAGTCCTGATCTTTGGTGAATCTCTCATTCAATGGCTGGGTTTGGACTACCTTTCCTGATTTCATAAATTAGATCCTGGTTCACTATCCTAGTTAAGCCAGACTTCTCCAGTTAGGTATAACAGGGAGCTTTGGTTTAAACTAAAGCTAGCACATGAAGAGAAGCAAGGGCCAAGGATGGAGCATGTGGCCCCCATGTGCATTCCCAGCTTCATAAACTGGGAAAGATTGTCCGAACCTAGCCAGTGGATTGCATTCAGAAACAGTTCAACATTGCCATTATGAATTGGGGCTCCATCTCCTTCAGCTAACGTGAGTCAACTTTCCCCATCGTGGCTCTCCCTCCAGACGTTTTGGATTATAACTACCACCAGATGGGAGTTGTGTGGAAAACATCTGGATGGTGCCAGGTTGAGAAACGCCACTCCAAGTAGTGTGTATGCTTAGTTCACCTACCACATGGAACAAAAACTTGTCCATCTCAGCGCTAGAGATAAAAATATTGAAATAGTTGCTTTTAGTGCATCAGCTGAGGAAGAGGACCGGTAAAATAAATGTATGTTGACACTCAAATGAGATGAAGAGAGGTAAAATGTTTGTGGCTAGTTGTATCTAGTAACATTTGTTGTCTCTGTAGCTAACACCGATTTCCTTTTGTTCTACTTCAGTGTCCGCCTAATGAATGAGTTTACAAATATGCCAGTCCCGCCTAAGGCAAAACAAGGTGGGTAGAAAATAATCACCTGCTAACTGTCTGGTGACATATTGGTAGAGTGGAGGAGTTCAATGCTGTCTTTGTATGATACAGCTGAGGTTCTTACATTTCTGCAGTACAAATTGGCTTTCACCAAGAGGCTTGTGTGATGTCAGGTAAAAAGAACCTTTCTGTTTAAAAGGCATACAACATTTTTGCAGCATCTTTTTTTCAGCTCTTAGGACCTTACATAAAATATGATCTTGTTTCAGAAAGAGAGTGTTCCTTCTGTACTCTTAAGATTGGTTTGTTTTTAAGGTGGCAACAAACCTCTTGCATCAGTTTTGGAGGTGTTGGGAAACTGGCTGTATTCAGACACAATCCTTAGGTTTGATGTATCAGCACAAATAAATTGTATTTCATGGTTGCATGAAGTCAATTGCTGTCATTCTCTCCATGCTGATCCAGGGCCTCAGTTTCTTTTGTATAGCTCTCTTAATCTTTGCATCACTGACCTGTAGGTTTTTTACCTAAATTCAGTTCTCGGTAATTTGATGGTGTAAGTAGCCACCTATGAGAACTTTAGTAGTTGCCTTGCCTGCTTTTCAGTGTTGTGTGATTGTGGTTAAGCCACAGACAAACCTCCACAGCATAGTGTTGCTAAAAGAACAGGGGCAGTGATTACTTCATTATTTGTTGAAAATGTAGCATTGAATCTGTCCCACCTTGTACTTGAAATTCTGGCCTTTTGTAACAGTTAAGTTGTTGATCTTTGTCAAATTGCCCTGTCTTTCCCCTTTTCGTTTTGGCAGCTTTAGGTGATAAAATTGCTAGAGACATCAGGCCTGGAGCTGCCTTTGAACCTACATACATTTATAGATTGCTGACAGTTATCAAGTCAAGTCTGTCGGAAAAGGTGAGATTAGATCTTTTGAGCTGTTTCTTACCCTGTATTATGTAAGCAGCTGTAGAAAAATAGTGTTTGCAGTTCCATTTTATTACGGCCCTAATAGGTTTAATTTCATTCTTCAGCAGTGGTGGCTTATCCTTGGTTGCATCTGGAACACCCAAATAGTGCCAGACATGCTAAGGGAGCCAGAGTTAAAAGAATAGTAGGCTTGTTTTAAAAAATGAGTTATATGTGTTGGGTGTCAATATAAAATGTGAGATAATGATAACTTGTGGTAAGAATACTGAAGGCGTGGTACCAGCTTCCTCTTCAAACCTTGAGGCCTAAAGAATTAGTCTTCACATGCAGTTCTAGTATTTATATGCTGTGTTTACATTCAAATGCAGACATATTATATGGATGTTTCCATAACTCTGGAATCAAGAGTACAAAGGAGACCCAAGGATATAACACAAAATTTGTAGTTAAGGTTTTATCCAAAGCTAGGATTAGCAAACCCAATGTTTCCTTCATTCAGCTTCCAAATGTGCCAGAATAAATGCTTCATTGATGAGTGGTACTTTTTATCAAAATCAGTTGCATTCAGACATCTTGTCATTTGAAGTGAGAGCTACTGAAAGGAAGTTCCTTGGACTGATGAAAAACCATGTCAGAGTACTTTTTTCTATGCATAAGTTCTTGCACCAAATTCTCAAACTTTAAACTCTCCCAAGTTTTAAAAAGCAGTTTGGAGCACAGTGGGGAGTAGTACTGCTTTGGAAACTTAATTTAACTTCAGTGCACTGAGTAATGTACTTGTGCCTTTGGATCACTCCCAAGAACCTAAATAGGAAAGTGTTGGAGAATGAGTGGCTATACTAAAACACCTTTTTCTTCAGGGCAGACAAGAAGATGCTGAAGAGTATCTGGGATTTATTCTAAATGGCCTACATGAGGAAATGCTGATTCTGAAGAAGTTGCTATCTCCTCACAGTGAAAGTAAGTTTTTTTAAAATGCTAATTAATATGTATATTTATATATAGCATATTTGTATATGGACTGTGTGCAGACATAATGCTTATTTATGGTTTGTTTTCTTCAACTATGCCATGAAGTATGTAAACATAGTTAATGATTTGACCTTAAGCCATTTTGTGAATCAATGGTTTGAAGTAGGTTTGCAAACCATGGTTTACATTAACTGTAATTAACCATTACATCTGCGTTGCAAACCAAAGCTAAAACAGTTTTCTCACTTCTCCAGCCACTGTGTCCAAAGTTGCCAAGTGGTTCTCACTGATGTCTCCCTACTTTCCCTTCCTCTCCCCCAATCTTTGAGTTAGACGGTAGTTTCTCTCTGAGACTTCTGGGTTAAAGAAACAAACTATGGTGTGCCCTAAACATTCTTAAGTCTTACGCCTGCACTGTGCTATAGTTTTATGTTTTGAAAGAACGGAGGTAGAACTACTCATATAACTGCAATAGTTGCCTGAGCAGGTAGAGGAATGATACTTGCTTTTAATGATAAAGTTTGCATAAAGCAGTGTTTCCTTCTAGACAGAAATTATCTACTCTTGAGTATCACTTACCATATAATAATATATATATATCCAGGAACAGAAAACATACATTTCCTCCTCCCTCCAGAACTTGCCGTTTCCAATGGTCCGGAGACCCAGCCTGTAAATGAAGAGGAAGAACAGGAGGAGCAAGGCGAAGGAAGTGAGGATGAATGGGAGCAGGTTGGACCACGCAACAAATCCTCTGTCACTCGGCAAGCAGATTTTGTCCAGACACCAATTACAGATATATTTGGTGGTCACATAAGGTACAATAAATTGTAATTAGTGTTAATAGAATGTCAGGATCATGTTTATGGGTGAGGGGAAATAGACAAAATCAGTGTATGCCACCATAAGTACAGTCGAACCTCTACTTACCACCACCTCTTCTTACGGTCATTCCAAGTCACGACCGCGGCAAACCCGGAAGTAACCGGCGGGTTTGCTGCTGTTTGCGCATGTGCAGAAGCGGCCATCACCGTTTGCACATGCGCAGAAGCATGCCGTCTCCGCCTGTGCACAACGGCGCCTCTCCTAGCGCCCCTTTTCAACCACCAGACGGACCTCCAGAACGGATTATGGTCGCAATAGAGGTTCCACTGTAGAAGCTTAGTGTTCATAAATATAAAATGTGTTGTGCATTAAGGTACACCCCAAAAGTTGATATAGAGAGATTCCTATAAGCTGGTGCTGCCCCAAAGAACGTACCTTCATTTCCATTCCTTGGTGACAGGAACTCGGAAGAGCCAGCCCTACATATTTCTGAGACGACTTCTTTGTATGTTTAATCTGGTAACAATTATTAATGGCGAGCACATCGTCCTCTGTTGACATCCAAAGGAAGCAAGATGAAACTGAGGGATTCCTGTTTTCTTCTTTTTGCTGAATGGGAGAACCACAAATCTCTAATCCCACATGTGTAGTCTGCTTTCTGCCACGCCTGTCCTACTCACTATACAAAGTAGGTCACCGCAGAAACAAGATCCCACGTTAGGATGTTGGAAAGCTTTCTCTTGTGAGGCCAGCAGCGGAGATAGGAATGGTCTAATAGTAGTCTACCAAACATAAGCTCTAGAAATAGTTGTATTTTCCATCCCACACAAAAATGTAGATTAGTACTTCCTCCCCCATCGTGTTTTTGGCTCTTCATTGCCTTCATGAGTACCTTGTTTCTTGCAAAGAAATAATAAGAATGCATTAAAATCCAAATCTGCATATATCTGAACTTTTCATGCCAAAATGTACTTATAATTATCATGCTTCACTCATGTATGTGCCTTTGTGTGGACTTTGCCCTTAAGAGCAGTAGTTGAAAAGTGCTGTGCTGTGGTGGATTTTTAGTATAGAAAAAAGAACTAAAAATTGTGGCAGGGGACACGAGAGAGGTTTATAAATTACGTTTGGTCTCAAGAAAGTAATTAATTGGCAGTAGATTTAGAGTGGTTAGAATGAAGTACTTCATCCAGGTTCCAGAATTCATTGGCACAAGATGTGGCGATGGCCACTAGTTTAATGGCTTTAGAGGAGGATTACACAAGTTCATGGAGAAAATACCTGTCAATGACTCCTATAGTCAGGATCGCTTTGTTGAATTTTGGTGTTCACTAAACACCCGTTTCTGGTAGGATGTGGAGCGCAGCCCCCCACCCCAGTGAATTCAATGACCAGGCAGAATTACTTTGAATTGGGCTTGAAAATTAAAAATTCAGCACATAATAGCATGGATGTAATATGCTCCAATAAATGTGGCTGCAGCCCTCTGCAATAGCTGTAGTTTCTGAACATGTTTCAGAGGCAACTCCACAAATTCAGGTGTATTTTTTTATTTTCAGAAAAAAACCTGCATGGTAGCAATTTCAGAAAGTCAAGATAATTTTCATCATTGCATTATTGCTGGTATTGCTAGTACATGCTTATGTTTTGTTTTTAAAAGAACTGAAAGAAAACATTTAGAAGTTGTGGATGCACTAATAGAGATAAGACAGCCAGAGGGAGAGATTGATAGAGATTTTCCATTCTTCTGTTAGTCCATAATGTATAAGCTAGAAAAACTTGGTTGCTGTGGTGGACGTTGATGTGTTGGTCAGTCTTGATAGTTTCAGGGTGGATATATTGAAAATATATATTGATGGAAAAGAGTTATAAGGTTGTATGTAGTTAATGTTCTTTTTGTTTAAGAAATTAATGAAACTGCTTCATCTTTTTAAGACGGTATTGTGATGGTTATTCTTCATTGCTCTTACTTGATAAGCTAGCTTAGTTAATAAAGTTATTTCCCAAGTTATTTTAGCCAGTATATTAAGGTGAATGGTTTGTTTGTTTCTGTAATCAAGCCATGTAGATCTTTGCACAGGTCAGAAGAATTCTGAGTAGCTATTGGTCATTATTCCAGACTTCTGATTTAAATTCCCAGGATAAAGGGAAACTATAATCGTTGAATATCTATAGCTGGTATAAATTTGTAGCTGGATATACCCTCACTTAAACAAATAAAATTTTGAGGCCAGTCTTTATTCCTGGTGGGCAGCAGTTTAAAGAAAGAATGAGAGTGTGCCATGCTCCTGGACTCTTCACCAAACATTGCAGTTTTATTGGTGTTTTTGTGTGTTGTGGAAAAATACCACTGCAAAATGCTAACCTGAAATATTATCTGGATTAAGTGTGGTCTCATTCTGACTTGAAGAAGCCTCTGAATAAACAGCATGTTAGTTCTTGATGAGAAAGGTATCCCAAATGTGGCTCTCATGTAATGGGTGGGGCAAGTTGTCTCTTACAAAAATCAACCTTGCCATTATGAGGGCTTCACATCGTCCAAGAAAGACCTTATTCTTTCCTTAAAATAAAGATGCTACTGTATAAAGAGGTGAGTGGGTGCCAGTATTAAAGAGAACCTGGGGTTATGTGTGAACCAAAGTAACAATTTTATTTAGCTTTTCACATTCAGTATTCATGAATAAGCTTAAGCAAGTTGAATACAATTGTTTTAAGAATCTGGATGTGTTGGTATCTTTCAGTGGGCTGTAAATTTGAAAAATAATTGGACATGAGAAAGGAAGTCCCAATGGCTATTTCCCATTCAATCCTAATAATGCTTTTAAAGAAGAGGAGGAGAAAGGAAAGTATTGTGCTTAAGCTAGGAGGATGGGTCAGTAACTGAAAGAAGTACTATTCTTTCCTCCCCATCCCTTGCAGGGGATGCATCTTTAAACTGTATTTCATTTCTGCATAAAACCTGACATATTCAATTTCTGGATACTGAATCTGGTCATTACTTTAACCATATGTCTTTATATCTGTCAAAATCTGGCAGGACTTTGTAACACAAGAGCCTCATTTTAAGTCTGCCTCCTGAGTTTGGCCATGAGACATTTTTATATGGGTTTCAGGAAGATATATGTGAAGGTATGTGTTGGCAGTCTCGCCATCAGTCATTCCAGAATTAATTTTTGAACAGTTTTCACAAGTGCAACTTCTAACTCGTTTCTTTAGATCTGTGGTTTACCAACAAAGTTCGAAGGAGTCTGCCACTCTGCAGCCATTTTTTACTCTGCAGTTGGATATCCAGTCTGATAAGATACGCACAGTTCAAGATGCTCTGGAAAGCTTGGTGGCAAGAGAGTCTGTTCAGGGTTATACCACAAAAACCAAGCAGGAGGTAAGTTATTTAACGACTGGGTACACTTTTTAAGTCAAACATTACCATTAATCATTATGTGGGTGTTTAATATTGTCTGTGTTGACTGACAGCAATTCTCAAAGATTTCAGGAAGAAGTCCTTAATCCTGTTACCTGACATCCTTTCAACTGGTAATGCTAGGTACTGGACCTGGGACCCTGTGCAGTCAAGACACATTCTGTCCCATTGAGCACATTCATAAGACAAGTGCAAAATGTGTTATTCATCCATAAAGCCTAGAGTCTCACATCTGTGGCTGATTGAACACAGCCGTATCGGGACAAACTAATGGGGTAGTAGAAGAGAACCAGGAACCAGACAACAACTCCAGTCTACTTTGTGCTTCTTCCCTTTTATATGTTAGCTGGGTTGTTTGTGACTGGTCTTTATTATGTCTGTGTAGCATAAATATTGCTGTGCTGCTTCATTTTAAAAGCTTATTCAGTGAACTGCCTTTTGCAACCAAAGTGATTTCCCCCCAGTCTGTTCCTAATGAGAGTCTTGTGGAATTTAGTGCTCTAGAATGACCTAGTGCTTAGCTCATTTATGTAATTAATTTGCATACTTTCTCAATTTATCTTGCATTCCAAAGAACCCCAAGCAATGTACAAAACAGAAATAAAAGAGACTATTAATAATTGAATATAAACCTGTGAATTTTGGAACAATGCAATGTAATTTTAACAGTGACCATGCCAAGATTACTTTTCTGGGAAGGCCTGTTGGAATTAAAATGTCTTCAGTAGATGCTGAAATCACAAATATTATTGTATTAAAATGGTTTCTTTTACATTTTTTTGTGATGTCAAGCCATGCAGATGAGTAAAAATGCAGTGCTTTTGTCCTGATTTTTTCAATAGTTAATAGAACGATGTGCCTAGTTGTATTTTTCCACTGCTGTGCTCTCGTCGTCAGATGATGCTTTGATAGCATCAGAGATGGGTTATTTAACTAGCCTTAATGTAGGAAGCACACACCATCTTTGTAAACAGAGTGGTTCTCTACAAGATAGAAAAGAGTGGGCTTTACCACAGTGCTTAGGCATTGGGAGGAGAGGGCAACAACCTGAAAAAAGGGTGAGAAGCATGTTGCCCTGAAATTATGTGTAGGCAAACGCAGCCCGTCTGGATTTTATGTCTGACATGATGTGTGGGAGTGAAAGTGGCAGAACATCTCTTTGGTTGTCTGAGAGACCTCCTTGTATGGGAGGAAAACTTGCAGTGCAAACTTCTCAGGGCTTGCCACACGAATTTTGTTTGGCCAGCCACTCACTTCTTGGTTTTGGTACGTATATGGTTTTAGTCTCCTCTTTACTTGACAACCCAAATGTTCAATTATGGCTTCTAGAAGAAATGGGTGTTCACTTGAGGTGCTAGTCTGGTCTGGTTTATATTTTAGTGTCTAGTCTGGGAAGAGTGCAAACATCTCGTATTGCATTTAAAAAAAAATAGTTTTCTCTAACATATTTATGAACAAAATCTCCTTTTGCACTTTGCACCAGTCATTAACAAAAGCTGATTAAATATGTGATCATTAGCTCATAGGAGTAGTGTGCAGAACTGGAGCCGAAGAGCTGAACTGAAAATAAATTTTGAACCAAAATTTGTCCACCAAGTGCTTTCTGTAGTGAAAGCCTTCATGCCTATGAAAGTAGATATATATAGGCAGGTGACTTTAAATGTTGTACATAGCCAGAAACATTATTCTGCCCCCCTGGGGTGGAAATCCCGCACCTGTTAGTCTGGCAGTGCCTAAAAATGGAAGGAAGAGGTGTTTGTGTGTGTATTAAACTGATTTCAGTAATTTCCACTTCTGATTCTGAGAAAATAAGCTTAATTAGTGACTAGCAGAGATTTGAGGTCCAACTAAAATTCTGCTTTCACCATGCTAGGTGGAGATCAGTCGAAGAGTGACACTTGAAGAACTCCCACCAGTCCTTGTCCTACACCTCAAACGATTTGTCTATGAGAAAACGGGGGGGTGCCAGAAGCTCATTAAAAATATTGAATATCCTGTTGACCTGGAAATAAGTAAAGGTAAATCTTCTGAACAAAGCATCTGGGTTTTTTGTTTGTTTTACAGAAAGAGATTATTGTTGTTTATGCTTTTGGGGTGGGGGGCGGGCCTGTTTAGGGATTTCAGAATCAGTGTATATCTTCAGGACTGGTTAAGCAGCCCAGATTGATCAGAGTTTAACGCCAAATATCATCTCCAGTGTCATTTTCAGTATATTTCTTTATCTTAAAAAGCTTGCTGTACATTAGTTCCACAGTCTTCATAAATCAGCACATGACTATTTCTTCCTCAGAATTTAATCACCAAAATCTTGCAGCACTTGGGTGGACTTCAGTGTAGTGCTAAGGTTCCATCAGCTTAAGAATTCTTGCTTGTGCAGTTGAATGTTTTGCTCCCTCAGTCTTTTCAGGATGTTTCCCCAGCCCCCTGGAACAGATTTGGGGAGGATGTGGGGCACATGGAGCTGGAGGGGTGGCATCCTGTTAGACAAGCAGAAATCCTTGTGCTGACAGGACATGGTACCAGAATACTGCTGTTTCTCTCAAACTGATGCTATTTTAACAATTTTGCTATCTTTTTCTCTCATTCCAAGGTTTGGAATGCTGTGAGATTGAAATAACAATCTCTGAAGTTACTTAATCTCACATCCTAATGTATAAACATTTCTTTTTAAAAAATAAAATAAAGACCTAAAAATTAAGATCTTCGCACCAATGTACTATAAAACTTATTGCTTGCCATTTACTCTTGTGTGTCATACCCAAATCTTGGCCAGATATCCGACAAAAGGAAGCCCTCATATTGGCAAAGATCAGTGAGAAGCTTATATCTCCTCACGGAGGATGGCCATACATCCTGAGCCGTCGCAGTGGAATAGAAGAGCTATTGTTGACAGGCTCAGCTTTCAGTAGTTCTTTTGTTCCTTGCAGTGGGTGCATGCTCTTTGATTCATTAAATGTGGGTAAAAGAGAGGCGGAAGTAATCAGATAATACTAAAGACAGTAATTCACTTGAAATTCTGTTTGCTTTTTCAGAACTGCTGTCTCCGGGGGTCAAAAGTAAGATATTTAAAGGCCAAAGAACCTACCGGCTCTTTGCAGGTATGTGCTCATTTATCTCAGATGTAATTAATTTTGTCACAAGGGCTCTTGCTGTTTTAAAATATTGGCAGTCCTCTCAGATCAAGCGTATGCCCTGCTAAAATTAATTCTTTCTTTAAAAGTTCCCTGTTGTGTGCCTTAATCCAAGAATGTCAGTTCAACAAAGATGATATTCTGCAACCACTCCATATTATTCAAATTAAGAAAGTTATTCAGAGTTACTTCACATTACAGTGGTACCTCAGGTTAAGTACTTAATTCGTTCCGGAGGTCCGTTCTTAACCTGAAACTGTTCTTAACCTGAAGCACCACTTTAGCTAATGGGGCCTCCCTCTGCTGTTGCGCCGCTGGAGCACGATTTCTGTTCTCATCCTGAAGCAAAGTTCTTAACACGAGGTACTATTTCTGGGTTAGCGGAGTCTGTAACCTGAAGCATATGTAACCTGAGGTACCACTGTACTCAGACCTGTCAGTTGATGGCAGCCAAATGTGCAGTCAACCTTGTGGAATTTAGTACTTGAGTCAGTACTGACTGTGATTGCGACTGTGGATTGAGAGATAGTCGCTCGCAAAGTATTGAAATTGGGGAGGGAAGTAACCTGCTGCTTTCAAAAAGCTTGCATTTAGTTGTTGGTTGTTTTGCTGCACCATTTTAGTGATTGCAGAAGTTCAGCAAACAAACCAATCTCTCCCAAGCAGTCTAAACTAAAAGAGTCAGAGTTTTATCTCTCCCCCATATTTAATATTCTCCAAAATTACTGAATGAATTTCAAGTGACTCCCCTGTTTTCTCAAGCCCTCTGGCAAGTAAGTTTGGGAGAGAGATGGAGTTTTATTACACTTTAGTTGAGGTTTGAAGAGCATAAAAAAAATCAGTATCTCCCACTATTTCTGACATTGTGTGCCAGCCCAATTGAGGGCACTCCTTGCTTCTTCCTTAAGCCCCGTTCTCATGCCCAAGGGTTCTGGTCTTTGTGTGGCAAGGTGTAATCATCTGGCTAATAAAGCAAACTGATACTTGTGGAACTCCATCCCTCCGCATAAGTTGACAGAAGAAGAAGAAGAAGAAGAAGAGTTTGGATTTGATATCCCGCCTTTCACTCCCTTTAAGGAGTCTCAAAGCGGCTAACATTCTCCTTTCCCTTCCTCCCCCACAACAAACACTCTGTGAGGTGAGTGGGGCTGAGAGACTTCAAAGAAGTGTGACTGGCCCAAGGTCACCCAGCAGCTGCATGTGGAGGAGCGGAGACGCGAACCCGGTTACCCAGATTACGAGACTACCGCTCTTAACCACTACACCACACTGGCAAACATTTGGACAAGCCAGTATCCATTGAAACTTGTTAATGTTGCTTCCTTCCCTGTTGTCTTATTAGTTGTTTGGTTTTGGTTTTTTGACAGTTGTCTACCATCACGGAAACAGTGCAACTGGTGGACATTACACTACAGACGTCTTCCAGATTGGTCTCAATGGCTGGTTGCGCATAGATGACCAGGCTGTCAAAGTGATTAATCAGTACCAGGTGGTGAAGCCGTCTGCTGAGCGCACAGCCTACCTCCTGTACTACCGCCGAGTTGACCTGCTTTGAAAACTCCCCGTTTTTCTGCTGTGTTTGCCAGATTACCCGCTTTCTAGAACGCCAACTCTCTCTAACCCTTATTTCTCTTTCTCCCCTCAATGAATTCTTTTCCTTCTTTCTTCCTTCCCCTTGCAACTATGGGATAGAGTGAAAGAGAAGACTACCTTTTTGAGGTTTGTGAACAGCCTAGTTGGTGTTGGCTTATTGACTTTGCTGAATGAAGTCATTAGGGTTTGAAAGACTCAGTCTCACGAATCACACACAAAGTATTTCTTCTTCTTTTTTTTGTGCTAATGCTGAATCCTAAGAGATTATTAAAACGGGGGATTTGCAACTGATTCCCACTTTCTAATTGCATAGTAGAAGCAGCCCTGCACCAGCAACAGAACTTGTAGATTTCTGTGAAAATGTTTTATCTTTACTTAAATAAAAAAACTAAAAAAAACCCTCTCTAATCCTCCCCCACTAGTTTTTTGATAAATGGTAAAAATGAGCCAGTGTCTATCAAGGAAAAAATGGTCCTCCTTTAAAAGAAAATACTCTACAAAAAAAGTATAATATACAGAGTTGCCGGTTCCTGATAGGGAAAAATACACATTTTAATAATTGTGCGATGAGAAACTGCTTAAGTACACATTGCAGATCAAAATACTTTTGAGTTAAAATGTTAGTCTATATAGATGGGTGATTGTAACTTTATTGCTATTAAGAGATTTCAAAACTGCATTTATGCTTCTGTGTACATGGGATTTTAAAACAAAAAATGGGCAAAATAATGAAAGTTGATATTTTTTTCAGTCTGCTTTGTTTAATTTTGCTGTCCGCTCTCCTATAATGTTGAGTTCCTAAGTGTACACAGTCTAGTGATATCTAGGAGTATAAAGTTGTCGCCCATCAATAAAAAAAAGTCACAAAGTTGATTTAAAGCTCTGAGAGTGTTCTTTGACCACGGGGCTCAGCTGAAAGCAACAGAGACATTCAAATGAATAGGAGAAGCTGTGAAGCCAAGTCTCCTGGTGGGGTGCCAAAGACAAAACTGAGAAATACCAGTTTTGTACTTCCTGACCGGCTTCACTTTCATCTCCAATCAAATGGCTTTAAAAGGACATTAGACAAATCAATTTGGTGTAGTTCTATCAATGGCTATTAGACCCAGTAAACTAAATGGATGTTCAAAAGCTGTATGCCTGAGGGGTAGTTTTGGGAGGGTTGCCTTTGGGGCATCTGTGAAATATCTGGATAGGATGCTAGACTAGATCAACCTTTGGTCTGATCCAGCAGGGCTCAGACCACTTGTCTAAAGTCTCACAATCCAAGCTTGCAAATGACATTTCAACTTGATTGCCTTTTGAATTGGAATGTTCGTAAGGCAACAGCACAAAAAGCTTTTGTAAACTACCAAAGTTAACCATTTGTTCTTTCAGGCTGTCCATGTGCCACACAAATGGGTACAGTAGGTAAAAGTTCTGTAAGCCAGTAACATCGAAGGCCACTTATGAAGTTCGGCATTTGTGAAGTTCTTCCATTTAAAAAAGTTTTTTATTTCCTCCTCTCCCAACACAGACCATCAACAGTTGACAACTTGAAATCTATTCTGACTTCAGAGCAAATGGCATCTGCTTTCGTTGCAGTGGCTGTTGGCTCTTGGGAGTTTTTAGCAGTGGGGAGAGTTGTTTGTCCCACAATGCCAGCCTGTCATCTCTATTGTTCCATACACATGTCACTATCATCCAGCCCCCCTTCCTTCCGTATGACACATTACTCAACTTGTACTTAGGATAATTCTGGCCTACAATAATTAGCAAGCACGGTATGATTTCTGGGGAGGGCACCAGGGCCACGTCAAGAGTCCTGCACTCCCAAGCTGTATTAACTCACCTCTTCATTGATTTTATATTTCAAATCCTTTTGCCAGAAGGGAGTTAAGAAATCTGTGAGCTTCAGTAGCTCTTCCTGTTGTAAATTCTTAGAATATTTATTTTCCCTATCTCTACTACCCAGAGGAAAATGTAAACTTGAAGACCTGGGTGGAGGGCAATGTCTGCTATAAATTATCTTGAAGGTGTTGCAAAGGCAGGGGACTCCCTTTCTATTGCTTCATGGGACATACTCCTGTGGCCCCCAGTTACTAAATTTCTCATACTTTTGTGCCTTCATACCTCTCTCTATTCAGTTACTCCATTTCCACTCAAAATAGTGTGCAATAAAATGCACAAGTTTATAAAAATATGCCTTCTGTGTTAGTTGTAATTTCAAATTTTAATATTTTTTATTTGAAAAATAGCTACATAAACCATGTAGAGGTTAGAAGTGATTAAGCATTATATACATTTTGTTAAATGAACAAACCATGGCTTTTATGATTCTGTACATTTCAGAAACAAAAATAGCAGACTAGCAGCTTGGAGATCTGTTACACCAGAACACCTCTGGCATCCTTTGCTATTCCGAGATAATAATCTCTCTCAAAAAATTTGGCACAGTCAGCCTATTTTGAAAAGGTAGCATGTCTTATCTGCCTTGTATGCAGAAGGTCGGTTAGTCCTGGCATCTCCAGCAATTCGGTTAAACGTGTTGTAAACTTAAAAGTTCCCTTGGCAAAAAATGGGACTCCACAGCACCATGTGGTGTCCTAGTGCTATAACGCATATAAAACTACAAATGTAGCTGAGTCCAAGGTAGGGTTGGGAAAGACCAGAGTTTGTCAACCTAGTCCCTACTGCCCACTAGAGGGCATTTCAGGATTCTAGGTGGGTGTTAGGGGGTTCTACGGCACAAGCTGAATCCTCCTGTCAAACACTGCTGGGCTGTAAGGAAATTTTACCATCAAGAAAGATACATTAGTGGGCGGCAGGTATAAAAAGGTTGACTATCCCTGGGAAAGACGCTTGCCTGAAACACCGGAGAAGCTGTTGCCGGTCAATGTTGACAATGCTGAGCTAGATAGACCAATAGTTTGACTCAGCATAAAGCAGTGACCTATGTACATATCTCTGTCCTTGATCCATCCTATATTGCCTATGTTTACTCCCATCTTGTAAGCCCTAATTTTGTCTGTATCTTAACTGGATCAAAATGTAGAATGGCTTCCTGCATGGAAAAACTCTTGTGTCCAAGTCCTACTTGGAGTAAATACCTTTTAAGTTAATGAACATCGGTTAATTGTGTCCATTAGTTCAAAGAATCTCCTCTGAATAGGACTAACATTGAATGCAACCCTCCGTTTTGGGTTGGCTTTCTGTGTTACTTTGTTGTGGTCCTAATCCTAGATCATTATCTTAAGTTTTACCTCTCACTGGAATCCAATTCAGCACTTTATCTCTCATTTGAATTTTAGCTACTGCTATCCTTAAAATAGTAGAAACAGGACATCAAAATATTTGAAAGCCATCCCATTTAGCCTTGCTCCAAGATGAAATGTTGCACAACTACTGAAAGTCTCTCATCTTTAGGTCAGATTTTTCTAGAGGAAAGGATTTCAAATGTGGACTGTGGCTACAGAGAATGCCTTTGTTTAAGGGTGAACAGCAGCTACTGCCATCAGGCTATTCAGTGCTCTTGGAGTAGCTTACAAAAAATACTATTGCAATTTTTAAAAGTCATGGGCCATAAAATCCATAATTAAATAGGACTTTTCCTATAGCCGTACATACATCTGGAAAGGATCTAAAAGTTCATTTAGTCTCAATCCCTTCCAGTGCAGAAAAAAACCAGTATTGCAGCAGAACACTAGATTAAAATACTAGCACAAAAAAGTAAGAGCCAGAGGAGTATAGTGGTTAGAGTGCTGGACCTAGGACCTGGGATCAGGGTTCAAATCCTCACTCAGCCATCAAGCTCACTGGGTAATCTTGGGCTAGTCACACTCAGCCTAACCTATCTCACAAGGTTGTGCAAATAAAAATGAGGACTTGAAGAACCATGTATGCCTACTTGAACTTGGAGGAAAGATGGGATAGAAGTGTCATAAATAAGAATAAAACACTAGTATTAAATATTTCACAAAGTCCTGGGCAAATGAGGGTTTTCTTGGTATGAAAAAGAAAAAAAGTTTGGAACAAGTTAAAGATATCATCTACCACTGCTGAAAAAGCCTCGTCTTCATCACTCACTTCCTCTCTAAGATTGGTGGGACCCAGAGAAAAGGCAGATATTGACACCTAGATAGCTTCAGTGGGAATAGGTTGTTTTTGAAGTAGCCTGGTCTCAAGCCACTGATGACACTGAAAACCAACCTAAATTGTATCCCAAAAAGTTGGGTAGAGCATGTAGCTGTTAAGAACCCACAAGATAGGCTGTGCTAGTGTACTTGGCCCTATTGTACTTTCTCAACACTGAAGGACTTGCTGTCAGAGGAGGCAGCACTTGGCTAGATGGGCCAATGGTCTCATTTGGCATCAATGCAACTTCACATAGAAGAGCAAGCCTTATGGCTTTATAGATTTGAACATGATGCTCTGACAGTCACTAAGTGGAAGTTTAGAAGCTAGAGTGTTAGCACTCCACTGGGGCCAAGTCTGCAAGGACTGAAGTACATGTAACAGCTTCCTCAACCTCGGCCCTCCAGATGTTTTGAGACTACAATTCCCATCATCCCTGACCACTGGTCCTGCTAGCTAGGGATCATGGGAGTTGTAGGCCAAAAACATCTGGAGGGCCGAGGTTGAGGAAGCTTGATCTTGATGTTCCAAAAGCATGAACTTGTCTTCATACGTTAGGAAGACTTGGGTTAAGCCTTCAGAGCCCACCACCAAGAGTATTTACAGCTTTGGTATACCTACAGTCACACCTAGGAAGACCTGCTTGATCAGTCTGAAGTATCCAAACAACCCCTGTGTTGCAAAGAGAACGTCAACAATGTCTAGGCAACACGATGACCATATACATACATAATAGACAATCTTTATAGAATTCCTTCAAATCATAAAAAGTTCAAAATGAAATTTTTAGTCTCAAAGTCTCTGAAAATCTTTAAATGAAGCGAGGTACCAAACTTTGTACGGTGGAAGACAAGCTGTGAAGCTTTGTGTATTCAACAATCATGTCCAACACTGAACAGTAATTCCTGATATTGACTACTGTTTCGTAGAATTCTTCATCAGCGTGGTGGATGGATATAGAATGCTTCACTTATTTCGAATGAATATATATAAATGAAAATATCATAGAATCATAGAATAGAATCGTAGAATCATAGAATCATAGAGTTGGAAGAGACCACAAGGGCCATCGAGTCCAACCCCCTGCCAAGCAGGAAACACCATCAGAGCACTCCTGACATATGGTTGTCAAGCCTCTGCTTAAAGACCTCCAAAGAAGGAGACTCCACCACACTCCTTGGCAGCAAATTCCACTGTCGAACAGCTCTTACTGTCAGGAAGTTCTTCCTAATGTTTAGGTGGAATCTTCTTTCTTGTAGTTTGGATCCATTGCTCCGTGTCCGCTTCTCCGGAGCAGCAGAAAACAACCTTTCTCCCTCCTCTATGTGACATCCTTTTATATATTTGAACATGGCTATCATATAACCCCTTAACCTCCTCTTCTCCAGGCTAAACATGCCCAGCTCTCTTAGCCGTTCCTCATAAGGCATCGTTTCCAGGCCTTTGACCATTTTGGTTGCCCTCCTCTGGACACGTTCCAGTTTGTCAATGTCCTTCTTGAACTGTGGTGCCCAGAACTGGACACAGTACTCCAGGTGAGGTCTGACCAGAGCAGAATACAGTGGCACTATTACTTCCCTTGATCTAGATGCTATACTCCTATTGATGCAGCCCAGAATTGCATTGGCTTTTTTAGCTGCCGCGGCACACTGTTGGCTCATGTCAAGTTTGTGGTCAACCAAGACTCCTAGATCCTTTTCACATGTACTGCTCTCAAGCCAGGTGTCCCCCATCTTGTATTTGTGCCTCTCATTTTTTTTGCCCAAGTGCAATACTTTACATTTCTCCCTGTTAAAATTCATCTTGTTTGTTTTGGCCCAGTTCTCTAATCTGTCAAGGTCGTTTTGAAGTGTGATCCTGTCCTCTGGGGTGTTAGCCACCCCTCCCAATTTGGTGTCATCTGCAAATTTGATCAGGATGCCCTTGAGTCCATCATCCAAGTCATTGATAAAGATGTTGAATAAGACCGGGCCCAAGACAGAACCCTGTGGCACCCCACTAGTCACTCTTCTCCAGGATGAAGAGGAACCATTGATGAGCACCCTTTGGGTTCGGTCAGTCAGCCAGTTACAAATCCACTGAGTGGTAGCATAGTCAAGACCACATTTTACCAGCTTCTTTACAAGAATATCATGAGGCACCTTGTCAAATGCCTTGCTGAAATCAAGGTAGGCTACATCCACTGCGTTCCCTTCATTTACCAGGCTTGTAATTCTGTCAAAAAAGGAGATCAGGTTAGTCTGACATGACTTATTTTTCAGAAATCCATGCTGACTATTGGTGATCACAGCATTCCTTTCTAGGTGCTCACAGACTGTTTGCTTAATGATCTGCTCCAGAATCTTCCCTGGTATTGATGTCAGACTGACTGGGCGGTAATTATTTGGGTCCTCTCTTTTCCCCTTTTTGAAAATAGGGACAACATTTGCCCTCCTCCAGTCTGCCGGGACTTCGCCTGTTCTCCAGGAATTCTCAAAGATGACTGCCAGTGGTTCTGAGATCACATCTGCCAGTTCTTTTAATACTCTTGGATGCAGTTCATCTGGCCCTGGAGACTTGAATACATCTAAACTAGCCAAGTATTCTTGTACTATCTCCTTAGTTATTCTGGGCTGTGTTTCCTTTGCTGAATCATTTGCTCCAAATTCTTCAGGTCGGGCATTGTTTTCTTTATCGGAGAAGACTGAGGCAAAGAAGGCATTGAGGAGTTCAGCTCTTTCTGTGTCCCCTGTTTGCATTTCACCATCTTCTCCTCTGAGTGACCCCACTGTTTCTTTGTTCTTCCTTTTGCTACGGACATACCCATAAAAGCCTTTTTTGTTGCTTTTAATTTAATTTTGTTGCTTTAATCAAATTCTGTGGAACAGTGCTCATGTAATAAAGTAGTCCCTTTTAGTTTTTCACAAACTAAATAATCCCAAATTATGCAATCCTTCCTCATAGAGGAGTTGCCCCAGTCTCTGGATTATTTTAGATGCTGTTTTTGTCACTTTCCAGATCTGCCATATCCTTTGTGAAATGTGATGACTAGAATTATTAATACAGTACTCCAAGGATGACATCACCATAGATTTGGGGAAAAACATTAAAATATTGGTATTTTTATTTCAGGACCTTTTCCCTAATGATCCCTAGCATGGAATTGAGCTTGCTGCTGCACACTGAGTCAACAGGTTCATTCTCCACCATAATCCCTATATCCTGTTAGGAACCTTATATATTTCCTCCCATCATCTGTATATATTTCCTGTTAGGTCAGACTCTAGCTAAAGAAACCTTGACCATTTATTTGGACTTGTGTCTATTAGTTGTTGTGTTTTATGGTCATTTCCAAAGGACAGCTCCTTCTGAAATATTGCCCAACAATTATCTTGTTCTTTTTACTTCACCTTTGTGAGAAAGTTGTACACCTTTGCTAAGAAATGACAAGTATGGGCCTCTTCTTCTGCAATACTTGCCCTTCTAATTGCATGTATGTTTTTAATGATCCTCTTGGATTTTAATTGCTATGTTTACTTTTACGAGGAATCTCTAGTGCAGGCTGTAAAGGAGACATTATCTGAAGAGGGCTCCTTTATGATGCATTAGATTGGAAGGAAATTGTGAAAGAGGGAAGGAATTGCGTGGTTTACAAATGAAACATCCTGTCTAAAGTGAAAACTTGAGAGCGTGGTTTTGTGTATTGACGTTTGTTAACTAATTGGATTTGGGTTCTATCACTTTTGAATAGGCCACATTAACTGAGAACTGAAACAAGATACCATGCTGGCACAAAGCAAAGATAACTTAAGAACTTTCTTAACAGAATACTTCTGCCATGTAATCCTATGAAAAACAAGTGTTGAAATCCTGTCAGGACTGAGTGGCTTAATTGGGTTTTTCATCAAGGATCATGCAATATGCCCCGGTTGCCAAGTAGCAACATTCAGGCACTTACAGGAACTAACCAGCTCCATTGAGTAACGCACAACATCGTTATCATCTAACCACAATTTTGATTTTAGTGTGGGCTTCATGGCACCACATTCTTTGCCTTGGAACAAACTGTGTGTTGTCTTAAAAGAACTCTGTAACTGACTGCCTGTGCAAAAGATGGGGAAAGTATTGTATTACAGTTATTCTTCGGTGTCAGGGAAAGGCTGTAGCTCAGCAGTAGAGCATCTGCTTTGCATGCAGAAGGTCCTAGGTTCAATCCCTGGCATCTTTAGGAGTCCCCTGTATAACACAAGCCAGTCAGTGAAGGCTATACTGAGCTAGATGGACCCAATGGCCTGACTCAGTATATGACAGCTCCCAGTGTTCCTGTCTAGATTTCAGGCCAAGAATAACTGGTTTGACTCACTATTAAAGTCTGGGTTTTGTTATATGGAGACCCCAAATGAGAATGCTCCCCCCCCCCCCGCTGTGGTGAGATTCCAGGTGGGCCTTATTTCTGAGAAAGGGCATAGTACAGGGATCACCTTAAAATGGCTTCTCTCTGTGTGTGGCATAGCACAAAATGGTGGTGATAGGGGTGTAGCGTAACAACATGGCTGCTGCCTTTAAAAGACCAGAGAAAAAGGACCACAAAATGATGCTGGCATGCCACCCCAACAATGAATAAAGGTGCCTGCACCAACCATCGCCATGTTTGCTCACAGAGAAAAGCTCTTTGCACCTCTCTTCTGTCCAGAATGGGAGGGAGGTTGGTGTCCCATCTTATTATTATTTAGACCACTTTTATACTGCTTGATATATATTTGAAAACCTCTTAAGTGATGAATGGGAAACTAAAACACCAAATACCAAATGTTACAGAAATGCAGCATTACCTGTTCAAATATTACAATATACAACTTCCTAATAAATATATAAACATACAGTATTTCCTTCGGCTTCTGATCTCCCCTCTCAGCATCCTGGATCTCTCGCTTGTGCTGAGGGTAGAGAGAATTTAGCTATGTTTTTCAGGAATGTAAAAACAGCGCTCACTGTAAAGCTTTAAACGGTAAGAGACAAGAGGTTTGGTGGGTCTCCTATGTTGTTGGAACCTGTCTGTCTTGAGAGACAAAGGAGTGCTACTCTAGGGGTGAAGTCAACCTGTTGGAGAACCACAGGGCCTGCTGTGCCTGCGGAGACTGGAAGCTCGTAACTGCTGCCTCCCGCATTGTTTTTGCTGTGTTAGGTGCAAGCCTGGACAGTGTATATTGGCTGCCCAGACAACAAGACTCCCCTCTCAGCTTCGCTGATGTGGTCCAAAGGAAAGCAGGTAGGGTTTACTCCTTAGCCCTTTCTTCTGAAGATGTCCCACAAGGCAGCGGGTATGGACTTTTCCTTGAGGTTTACTCCAGAAGCCTTTCTCACTTATGAGTATAGCTGGCAAGGCAGTGGAGGTTTAGGATCAGAGTTTTTCTTCTCCTAGATGGGCTACTTTCCCAGGTTGATGAGCCCCATCTGCCCCTCATTTCCCTCTATGGCACGTGGAGAAACCGCCTTCTTGACCATTGGCCCTACTATTGGTCTCATCTGCCCAGTCTGATGGAGCCTGCCTTTGCATGCAGGGAAAATCCCTCACTCACTGAGGATTTGAGGCCCATCGGCTACCCTCACCTACATTTAGCCAGTCAAAGCTGTTTCCTGGGATGTGGCTACTGTCACATGCTGACAGCTTCAAGGAGACACAGGTGAGAGCTGAGTGTAGAGTGGGGACCGAAGGTGGACAAACTACTCCAAAAGGAGCGCAACCTGTCCCCCACCAGAGGTGCTACCCGTCCCTTAATACCTCATACAATCAATATACTCCTACGTAGAGTTCTGGATAAAGGAAGAATCAGCCCCCACCCTTGTCATAGTCTGATGGTTGCATTTTGGACCGTGTGAAATGTTTTGACTTTTCAAGGGCAGCCCCATATTTAGGATGCATTGTAGTAGTCCAGATTTGATATCACTAGAGCATGAACTCCTGTAGTCATGTTTATCTTCTGCAGGAAAGACTACCCAGATCACATTCATCATTTTTGAAAGAATTTCAATGCTTACTTATTTAATTTAATAAACACTTTATAGAAGTATTTATAGACCACCCTCGCAGAAAATATCAGGGTGCTATACGACAATTGGTATATATAAAAGCCTTTAACACAGACAAAGGCATCATTAAAGTAACAGACTAATCAGAATGTTTTTATAGCTGCAAAGGCCTGCCAGCATAAAAAAAAAGTCTGCAGGCGACTCCTGGAAATCAAAAGTGAGGCTCCTACCAGATCTCTGCTGGAAGAGCATTTCACAGCATGGGAGCTGCAACACTAAATGTCTGGCTTCTAGCTGAGGCCAGTTGGGTCTCTGCAGTATGGTACACAATGAGCAGAGCTCCTTTGGAAATTCGCAGTGATTGAGCCGAATACTTAGCCCTGTCTATGAAGCCAGGTATGCGGGTGGCGCTGTGGTCTAAACCACTGAGCCTTTTGGGCTTGCCGATCAGAAGGTTGGCGGTTCGAATCCCCATGGTGGGGTGAGCTCCCGTTGCTCAGTCCCAGCTCCTGCCAACCTAGCAGTTTAAAAGCACACCAAAAAGTGCAAGTAGATAAATAGGTACTGCTCCAGCAGGAAGGTAAACGGTGTTTCCGTGCGCTGCTCTGGTTTCAGTGTTCCGTTGTGCCAGAAGTGGCTTAGTTATGCTAGCCACATGACCTGGAAAAACTGTTTGCGGACAAACACCAGCTCCCTCAGCCTGTGAAGCGAGATGAGCACAGCAACCCAAGAGTCGCCTGCGACTGGACTTAACTGTCAGGAGTACTTGACCTTTACCTTTTTTAATGAAACCACTAGGCCCACAGTTACTCCACATTTTTAAAGCAGTATGATGCCACTTCAAACAGCCCTGGTTTCTCCCAAAGAATTATGGGAGCCATAATTTTGTAAAAGGTGCCAAAAGTTGTTAGGAGACCCCTGTTTCCCTCCCAGAGCTACAATTCCCAGGGTGGCTTAACAGTTAATCCATCTTCACAGGAAACTCTGGAAGTTGTAGTTCTGTGAGGAAAATAGGGGTCTCAGCACTCTTAACAAACTAGTGACCTGAATTCTTTGGGGGAAGCCATGACTGTTTAACGTGGTATCATAATGCTTTAAATATATGGTATGGATGAGATCCTGGTGGTTTTCTAGGTGAGGCTGTGAGAAAGTGACCTAGGTCTGAAATCCTACCCAATGCACTTACTGCTCTGGATTTCTGTCAGCCTCTCAGCAGCCATGTTTTACATTAGAGCTTAAGAAATGCCTGCCACACTAGTCCAGTGTCCTGTGGGAAGTTCAAAAAGCAGGAGCTAAGCGCAACACTTCTCTATCCACCTATGACTCCTAGCACCTAGTATTCAATAACCATTGATAGCTTTGTCCAATCTTCTTTTAAAGCCATGCAAGTTGGAGGCCATCACTGTCTCCAGTGGCAGTGAGTTCCATAGTTAACTATATGCTGTGCGAAGAAGTCTTTTATTTTGTCCATCCTGAATCTTCCAACATTCAACTTCAATGACTGTCACTGGATGCAACAGCATGCATGACTCTGGATTATACATGCTGCTCTTGAAAATACTCCCCTCCCCCCCACCCCCGTCCCTATTTCCTTCTTATTGAAGAGTGAGCTTTCCTGGGTTTTAAAAAGTTCTATTAGCTGGTTCTTTTGGGGGAGTCTCCCTTGATGTGTACACACTCTCCTAATCCAAAATCCCCCGCCCTTGTCCCTTTTGCTAAGGTCTCACATCAAAGCTTTGTGTGGCTTTAGAGCTCTGTCCAAAAAGTGGATTAGGGAGCAAAATTTATGGCGTATTAATTATGCGTCTGCCAGTAACTGATTTATTTTTCCTTTAAAAAAATAATAACGGAAAACACCTTAGTTCTCTTTTTGGCCAACCATCTTCTGACTCAGCTTTTTTGGTAAAGAAATCCATTGAATGGTTTTTGGAATCAACAGAACTCTGTAGTGGTTCAGTGGCTCACATTCAGGAGACCTGACCTTCAGTCTTGGAACTTGCTTAATTTCCACGTTGCACATTGAAAAAGGGGGGTCCTTTACTCACTGCACAGCAAAGTAATATAGCAACCCCCGCCCCCCTCTACTGACCTCTTCATCTCCAATCACTTGCAAAACGTGGAAGGGTGGGTGATCAGTGGGGCAGGAGATCATTAACCTCTCTTGTCCACAATTTTTCCACACTGATCCACTGACATCACAGCTCAGCAGTGGAACTTAGGAACATAGGCAGCTGTCTTATACCATGTCAGGCCCATCTAGGCCAGTATTGTCTGCACTGACTGGCAGTAGCTCACCAGGAATTCAGTCAGGAGTCTCTTTGCAACCCTACCTGGAGATGCCTTTGGGGATTGAAACTGGGACCTTCTGAGCCCTTCCCCTTCAGTGGTGGCTATGGCTTTGGCAATCAGTTTAGCCCGTGTGCTGCTGTTCACCTTCCCTATTTATCCCATGAAAAGTATCTGAAGCGAGACCTTATGCACAGAGCAAAACGCTCACCAAATATATCTGTTTCCGGAGGGGCGGTCAGGTGAGTTTATTGTGAAAACAATGAAGTAAGAACCTTAAAGCTTAGCATAAGCTTCTGTAGACTCCATAGAATGCATAATATAATCTTCAGTTGCAAGAACAGACCCACATAGCTGAACTGAAAACTGTGAGGTCTTAAGGAACAAGAGCAAACAGTGATAATTACATTATTAACCCTTTGACCATTGTCAAAAAGCAGTTGTATTGCCAGTACAGACATCCTGGCATTGGTGAGTCAATTAACTCCTGCTTTGTGATGAAAATCCATTGTCCCAGTTCAATCCAGAAGTGATAGACACATGTTGGTGAATTGTAATGCACTCATTTTATGTTCCAGTCTTCCTGTGAAGTCCCTTTGTTCCAGAATGACCACTTTAATGTCCATTAGATTGTCCTGGGAGGATGCAATGATCTCCCATAGGTTTTTGGATTTTGCCATTTCTGATGGCAGATTTGTGTCTATTGATTTTTCCCCCTGTAGCAAATGTCCTGTTTGTCCAACTTAGAATACAAAAGGGCACTGATTTGCTTGTTTATTAAAGTGTTTCTGTACCACCATATCATAAAATATCAACCCTAAAATATAAAACACTGTTAAAAATGATACAGAGAAGCATTAGAGTGACTGCTAAAAAATTAACAATTAAACTGCTAC
This sequence comes from Podarcis pityusensis, assembly GCF_964106645.2. NCBI lineage: Eukaryota > Metazoa > Chordata > Lepidosauria > Squamata > Lacertidae > Podarcis > Podarcis pityusensis. The sequence goes on along the minus strand of NC_138033.1, from coordinate 52,294,586 downwards.
AAAGACTTGTCAGCGTAAAAATGTATTCCAAAGACACCTAAAAGTCAAAACCAAGGGTGCCTCTGTTCCATAGCATGGAACCTGCGACAGGAAGTGCTGAGGCTTTTGTGACACCTCTGTGACATACATGACATTGGAAGATCAGTTGTTGCCTTTGGTAGACAACTGGGAGTCTGACACCTTTGCTAATCTACTGCAAATCATCCAGAGATAGTAGTTCCCAGTCTCCCTTCTGCCCATCTCTTCTCTACATCATAGAACATACAGTCGATTTAAAGAATTTGCTGCCAAGAGTTGTGATAGCCTGTAGTTTAGAATGGTATCAAAGGGGTATCACAGACAAATTCATGGAGAAGACGTCTGCAGATGACCATTAGTCATGACGATCCCTAATGGAACTTCCATGGCCAGAGGCAATGTATTACTGAATACCAGTTGTTGGAGAACAACAGCACAAAGGAGTGATGGCTTTCATATGCTCATTGTGGAGGTAATGGTTAACCACTGTAGGAAGCAGCTTGCCAGACTGGATGGGCCTTCCAGATATTGCTGCTTCTATCAGCCCCAGCAAGGAGGGCCAAAGACTGAGATAGATGAACCATTCTCTCTGATCCAACAGGGGTCTTCTTCCATTCTTGACCAGTCTAGTACACTTTTTGAAGGCCCCAAATCCACCACTGGGAAAGAGCTTTATTATGAGTTGATCCTACATGTCTCCAAAATAGTGAGCCACCTTGTGAGTTCTTCATAAGAGCGCAGAGTCTGATGCATCAAACCAATGGCTCATTTAGTCCAGCATCCTGTTCTCTAGAACGCGGCTCATTTAGTCCAGCATCCTGTTCTCTAGAACGCTTCGTCATTTGTCCTGGAAATCATGAAAGCTTGCTCACTATTTCTTGACCTTTTGTTTGGTCCTAATAAAAGTACTTTGTTTTTTTTCTTCCAATAAATTTTTATTGTTTTCAGTAAACATACATTTACAACACATTTATAGCATATATGCACCACATAATCATCTTTAGCTCTGCCGAGCTTCGGACTTCCCTCCACCCCTTCGGTAAGTATCATGTATTTTCTTACCTTTCGTATTTTGTTTAATTAGCTTATTTTTCCACACATTGTGAGAGTTATTCCAACCCAGCCAGTGTCTTTAATACTTTACAATTGTCTTTTATATACATCAAATATTTACTCCAGTTTTCTTGAAACTTCTGTTCATCCTGGTCTCGTATTCTTCCTGTTAATCTGGCCAGCTCTGCATAAGTCGTCATCTTAACCTGCCTAATAAAACCTGGTCCTAATAAAAGTACTTTGGACTAGCCAAGCTGCTAGCAATCAGTCAATCAATCAATCAATCAATAAATAAAATATTTCAATGTGTAGTCTCACAATCTTTTTCTAGACATACTGTCTTGGAATATGAATGACAGTGAAACAATCGATCCTTTTTGATAAAGTAATAATAAATATCATTTTTTCCTCAAGTGGGACAGCTCTTGAGCTCAGAGCTCCCCCTAATGTTCTTCATGGTACAGGAAGCTGCCTCTTTGGAAACATGGTCAATGAACATGCCAACTTCTTGGGCTCAGGTTTTTTCTGATTACTTTTTGCATCATACGCTCCTTTCATGGCTTATGACACTTACATGTTTCTGGAAGGTTTGTGGCAACTTACACAGTGGCTTGCCCTGTTTATCTCAAATGAGTCAATCTGGGAGGGAGAAAAGAATGTGGGTTGCGGTCTCACTGGCACTGCATTCTGCAGCATGCCCAGGTACTCTGAAAGAAATGGACAAGAGATTCAGAGGCTGATGCAAAACAACAATAACAACCTAATCAGGACTCAAATCACTTCCACATTGATTATTGATAGAGCAAACATCCTGATCTGTTTGCACAAAGTTTGCAGGAAGTTTAGGCTTGCTGATTTGTTTGTAGGAAGCTGATAAGCTGTGTCATGCAATTATTATTCCACACCTTCCTGATCACACAAAAAATGGGTGGGAGTGGGAGTATGTTTGTTGCACAAGAGCATGGAATTAACCTCCCTCCCTTCCTTTGCGTTTCTAAACTGCTTGCTATTTTAAAGTCTCTGAGAAGAAGACAAACATACATCTAAAAAGCAATCAAGTATTGTAAAAGGAGAGATTTAAAACATTTAAAATAGTATTTTAAAAACAGGTGAAAACAGAATTGCAGTAATAACAGCATCCGATCTCATCCACAACAGGGAAATCCTGTGGAAAAATAAATATATAAGACACCTGAAACAACAGATGGATGGTGTTTCACAATGGGCAACAGGGAAGGCATTCCACAGTGCTTTGTGAAATTCTGTATTGCATTTTGGCTATTTAATGAGCAGTTACTCTGATTTCTTTGTGAGAAAGTTAGACAACAGTGCATCAAAGCGATAAAAAGTAAAGGTAAAGGACCCCTGGCAGTTAAGTCCAGTCGCAGATGACTCTGGGGTTGTGGTGCTCATCTCACTTTACAGGCCAAGGGAGCCGGCGTTTGTCCGCAGTTTTTCCGGGTCATGTGACCAGCATGACTAAGCTGTTTCTGTTGCAATGGAACACTGAAACCAGAGCAGCGCACGGAAACGCCGTTTACCTTCCCAGCGGAGCGGTACCTATTTATCTACTTGCACTTTTGACGTGCTTTTGAACTGCTAGGTGGGCAGAGCAGGGACCAAGCAATGGGAGCTCACCCCATTGTGGGGATTCGAACCACCAACCTTCTGATTGGCAAGCCCAAGAGGCTCAGTGGTTTAGACCACAGCACCATCATGATGGCTATGTTCTGTTTCCATTGTCAGAGACAGTATCCTTCTGAATACCAGCTGCTGGGAATCACAGGTGGGCAGAGCGCTGTTGTGGCCAGGTCCTGATGTGGGCTTCCCAGAGGTGGCCCAATCCAGCAGGCTCTTCTTGTGTTTTTGTATTCATGCTTTGCAATGCATTTCCCCATCACTTCACTTCCTGCGGTTTACTGTGCAAGACCTCCCCATCAACTGTAATTGCATAAACTGAACTGATTGCATCACATCTAAAAAAACAGTGACAGGCTGGAAATGTCCTAAGCCAATGGGAGCAAATGCTCAATGAACAGATTGTCTGGAAGTGACCTTGACTGCAGATGGAATAGCTCATTACATCTCAGCTAAGTACACCAGTGAGGTTGCAAAGGCAAGAGGTATAGGAATGGCCACAGCTCAGTGACAGAGCATGTCTGTCGCATGCAGAAGGTCCCTGGTTCAATCCCCCATAGCATCTCAATGCAGGGAGAGCTGGGAAAGTCTCCTCTGAAAGAGAGCTGCTGCCAGCCAGTGCACTTAACATCTGTGCTAGCTGGACCAATGGTCTAGTTTGGTATAAGGCAGCGTCTCATGTTCCTATGCTCCTTCACCCCGTCAACCTCTCGCAGCTTCGGAAAGGAGACTCTCAGCAGCGCCGCCAGTCAGCCTGCTTGGGAAACCGCGTTTCGGAGCTGAGGGCAGCCATAGCAGCATCTCAGAGCCGGAGGGAAGCAGCGCCTGCAGAAACGCCACGCGCATTTGTAGGGAGGAGGCGCGCGGCCAATGCTGCAGCCACTCCGGCCAAAGAGGTCAGTCCGTGCCTTCCTCTGAAAGTGAAGGCAGGGGCAGGCAGATCGGGGGTCTACCGGTAGATCTCAGGATGCGTTTCAGCAGGGATTTGTGTCTCCCAATTTCTTCCCTGCCGGAATGAAGATAGTTTGGACTAGCCAGAAGTAGATTAAAATAAAAATAAAATTGCTGGAGAACTCAGAACTGTGAGTTCCCACATCCAGTTTTGCTGCTTAAAACAAATTCCTGGAATCCGAGCGCTTTTGCGCCTGGGTCCGCGTGATGGATGGATCTGGGCATTCTAGTAAAACACGCTCAAAGTAAACACCACAAGTCCGAAGCTCGCTCGCTCGCTCCCGGTCTAAGGTCCCTCCCTCGCCCCCTTATCTCGCCAATCCACTTTCTCAGGCAGGAGGAGACGTCTAGCCAGCTTGCCCATTTCACTCTGGTTACCAAAATGGATTGCTCCTGTCTACGCTTCTCCCTGGCGCTGTTTGTTGGGGCATGTGCAACTCTTTTGGAGAAAGGATTGCAGTGAAAAAAATCTGGCAGCAATTATTCAGCTGCCCTAACCTTCTCCTTTTAACGGTACACGTTAGGTTCTGTTCAGGGAAGATTGCGGGGATGGGAAGAGAGGAGAGGCGGTTTTCTGTTTTTTTGGTGGAGGGAGTTTCAGTCAAACCTGTTGAACTTCCCCTTCAGTGCAAAGCCCCTTCTCTCCTGCAGAGGCTCAGATGCTGCTAAGGAAGCGCATCTTCCAGGGAAAGAGAAATGATTCACTCGTATCTTGTCATAAGGGGTGGGAAGTGAGGGGGGGAGGGGGAGGAGGAGGAGGAGGAGGAGGAGGAAAGACAGGATGGTATAAAGCAGGAGACCAGACACTGCTCTGCCACAGTTGCTCTGAGGTCCTGGGAGAGAGAAGGAGTACACACTCTTCTTCGCGCTTCTCGTCTGTCCGCCTCTCCTGATACTTGAAATAAGAGACTTCGCCACCCGCAGGTTCCAGAGGAGTAAATATAACAAAGAGGGTCTCTTTCCCCCTCCTCCTTCATATTTTGCAAAGGTGAGTGCCGATTTTCTTCCTTAACAAAAAGCATTTTTATTTTTTTACAATCGGTGTTCTTGCCCCTAGAGAATCCAGAGGGCGTAGCATTTTAAGTGAGAATTCTAAGCCTGATCCTTAGAGATCAGTCTCAGAGGCTCTGGAGATTTATAGCCAGTGAATTCCGACTCCTTACCCTCATCTGCTTCCTCAGAGGGATGGGGTAGTTTTGTCCATTTTGGCTCTGTGCTTTTATTTTTGTGTCTTCTTTTTCTGTGTAATGCTTTTATTTGCTTGCATTTTCAGCCTGCTCTTTGGATTACATCCAACTTAAGTTAGAGCTAGGCCCATTGAAATGAATGGACACCAATAACTTGGGTCCATTAATTTCAATGGGTCAACTCCAAAGAGGACTTGCTTTTTTAAAATTTGCATTTATGTCCCACCTTTTCTTCCAAGGAGCTCAAGGTGGTATACATGGTTCTTCCCCTCCTCTCTTATTCCCCACAACAAACCCTGTGAGGTTGAGCTTCATGACTAAGTGGAGATTTGAACCCTGGTCTCCCAAGGTCTAAGTCAAATGCTCTAACCACTGCACCATACTGGCTCTAGATACATCCTTTGAGAATTTATTTATTTTTAAAGAAAGTGGCATACAAGTGCAATTTATTATTATTAGATGGAGCTGAAATTAAGTTGTCTTTCCGCTTTGTTTTATAGCTGTGTGTATTTTTTTTAATGAAAAGGTGCCTGAGTTTATTTATTAAATGGAACTCACATGCATCCACATCCATCCATGCCAGCTCTATGAAACTGAAAGAGTGTGACTGACAGGCTCATATCTGTCCACTTACGACTTGAACCCAGTCCAAAAGCCAACATTGTGTCTGCTAGGCTATATACTTGCTCCCTCACAAGGGCTGAGTCCTTGGTATGTCTGTCTCCTGAACCAGATCATTTTTGCTCAATGTTTTATGGAACACAGCAGAGCATCTGCTGCAATCTTCACCTCTCCTCATCTTATGCATGGATAACCTTTGTTCCATGCGTTGCCTGCTAGTAAATGCTTCAGTGAAGATGGCTAAAGAATCTACATTGTGCTTGATTGTAGGCTTGCTGCAATCAATGCACCTAAAATTAGTCATGCCCATTAACTTCAATGGGTCTACTCTGAGTAGGGCCAGCATTGCATACAACCTACTTTCTCTTCCTCCCACATTAGCTCATTTAAAGACTGCTGACTTGAGTGCCAATAGACCCAAGATGTAGTAATTTGAATAATTGTTGGAAAATATTGGATAGTTTTATTAATTTATTCTGACATTTAAACCCCATCTTTCCTGCCAGGAGTTAAGATAGTGGACATAGTTCTTCCCCTCTCCCATTTCTTCCTCACAACACCCCTCTGAGGTAGGTTAGGCAGAGAAACAGTGACTGGACCAATATTCCTAGATGACTGAGGATTTGAACTTAGATCTCCCGGGTCCTAATACACCACACTGGTTCTCAGCAATAATGTATTTAACTGTCTAGATATTGGATGAGTTGTTGTTTCAGGAATGGAGGGAACCTGTGGCTGCACAGATGTTGCTGGACTCCAGCTCCCTTTATGATAGGATCATACAACATAATCTTACACTGAGTCAGATCATTGGTCAATCTAACTCAGTAGTGTCTACACTGGCTGGCAGCAGCTCTCCAGGGTTTCAGGCAGGAGGTCTCTCCCAGCCCTACCTGGAGATGCCATTGGGGGATAGAGCCTGAGACCTTCTGCATGCAAGACAGAGGCTTTTCCACTGAGCTATGAATCTTCTGGGCTGGTGCTGATGAAGGGTAAAGTCCAACACTGTCTGCCTTAAACAAGCTGCTACTTGTGTGAAATAGCAAGCTGCTTACAAGTTATATTAAAGCAGCATCATTCATTCTAAAGCTGGCACATCCTAACAGGCTTGCTTCCGTCTATTCAGCCCTTCTGAAACTCCTCACAGATGGCAGTCTTCAGCAGATTCACACGACTTAGGCTGCTATCCTGTAAATACTTACCTGAGAATAAGTTCCATTTAAACGGTGCTTCTGAGTAGACATGCATAGGACTGCTCTGTACTAATCCAGGGCTATGCATGTTTACACAAGCCTAAATCCTACTCTGTTTGGTGGGGCTTGCTTACTCCTGGAACAACATGTACAGGATTGCAGCTATCGTTGGTTAAAATATATTTTTGCGGGAACATAGCTGATGCTGAAGAACAACTAGAGAACATGTTGTTCGTTTTGGTTAATGGTGTAAGAATTGCTAAATGCAAAAAGGAAAAAACAATATCCTTAACTAGTCAGCTCTTCAGTGGGTTGCTATGTACTCTTAAGAATCAGAAGGGTTGACTATTTCGGCCAGGGTAGAATGAATAGGCTTCTATGGCCTATCCTATGGGTTGATTTCAACATGGGACAAATCTGTGTGTTGAGAATGTGAGTTCAGCATGGGCTGCTGTGGCTGCTGGAAGGATTAACTCCATCTCCCGGTTGAGAATTAACCATTATCTGTTTACTGAGCTGCACAGTTCAAATACCTATCAAGTTTTTAAACAGATCTGTAATATGGAGACAGGGGTCCCCAACCTTTCTGGAGGGAGATTGGGGGCACATTTCAGAATCTGTCAATGTACCCATTTCACAGAAGACAAACTGACAATGCAGAGAAACTCCTCCTCAAAAAGCAGGCAGAACATCTACATTCCCTCCCCAATAAAATACAGACACAGGGACACAAGAAGCTGCCTTATACCAAGTTAGGTGACTGGTCCACCTAGCTCAGTATTACACTGACTGGCAGTATCTACACTGACTGGCAGTGGCTCTCCCAGGTTTCAGATGGGAACCTCTCCTGACCCTACCTGGAGATGCCATTGATGATTAAACCTGGAACCTTCTGCATGCAAAGCAAGTGCTCCACCACTGAGCTATAGTCCTTTCTCCAAATCCCAGTCCTCAGGGTTCTACGTACAGCATAGATTGAAATCTCTTTGCAAAACCCCAAAGCGATGCTCTGAGCTTAGCACTTGGCCAAGCATCCATCTGATAGTTTCACCTGTTGAATGCTGTGCTCATGCACAGATCCACCATGCCTTATTTTCTAAGAAGGCAGTTTGCTCTTGGGAATCTGAGCTGATGGGACTCTGTGCAAGAAGTGCAGCAGAACAGGGGCTTCTTTTATTGGCCAATCCTGCCTCAAGCCAGGGGTGTGGGGTGACTCTGCTTTTGTTCCCAGATCAAATATCGCTTCAACTGATCATAGCAAAGGTTTCCCTTTTGTTCCATCCCTCCAGATTCTTTTTCCACATGAGGCTTCTCCTGGGTCTGCACCAGGAGGCATTTTTTCTGCCGACTCATGGCTTTCTGATCCATCCCAGATGTTGACGCGGCATCCGTAGCCTAAGCCCGACGGATTGAAAAGGAGGCCATGCTCCTACAGTTTCCTCCTTCCTCCTCCCCACTCCCACCCTCTTGCTTAAAACAAAAGCAAAGTTTATTCAGCTGCCTAGATGGCAGCAAGATCCTTTCAAAAGAACTTCAGGCGCATACCAAAAACTTCCAACACAAACACAGTTTTGTTTGGGCAATTTTCTTTTTGGAACGCATCTCAAATGCTGTGAGCCCACGAGAGTTTGATTTGAGGGGTCGGTGGTGGTATAGAAAGCCCTAAATAATTGGGAGCCCAGGTATACCAGAGAAAGGGCCTCTTCCAGGCATACCCTACCCAATTATTAAGAGCCTTCTGGTGATCCCCTGCTTGCTATCTCAGCTGGTTTGTATGTATGTCGCTCTTCTTTTATCCCAGGGGAAGAACCTTTGTATTTAGCCTTTGGGGCCATCCTTCTTTGCTGACTCTGCTACTTTTGCTTTCTTGCACTCCATTGTCTCCTGCCAGCAACAACAGCGAACGCTGCTCCTGCTCTGCTTTTGTTTCCGATTTAAGCGTGGTTCCCAGGAGTGCAGTGGCCAATTCAGAAGCACAGGATACCTTCATGACAGCCACCGTCAAGTCCCCTCACACCCTTCCAAGATTATGCAGCTTTCTAAGATTCTACAACAATATTATCATTATGCAATATTAATAATTAGGGGTGCTTTGCAACAATCAGTGCAGAACCTCCATGTGTTGCCGTTCAGCTATTATTTTCTGTACACATACATGGGCAAATGACTTGGAGCAATCCAGCATCTTCTCTTGGAGTTACACGTTTTCCATGAAGTTCCCTTGTTTGGATCAGAAGTGGCACACCATTCTTTTGAAATGGAAGCACCTTCTGTTCTCACTGTTCCGAAATACTTAGCTTTGGCTCAAAAGGCTCCTGTTTCATGCTGACTGGACGCTGGAGACAGGGATCCTGCTGCAGAAACCCTGGACCATGACCCCACTGATGCTGCCAGGCTGTCACTATTCTTAGGTGGGATTCAACCACATACTGGCAAATACAGGTTGCACCATTGCCAGTCAGTGAGGACATTACTGAGCTAGACAGACCAATGCGGACTCCTTAGAAATGTAAGAAGAGCCTTGCTGTCATGGTAGCCCATCTAGTCCAGCATCCTGTTCTCATAACATCCAACTGGGAATATCACAGGCAGGTCACGAGTGGCATCAGTGTTCTCCCTGCATGTGATTCCTGGCGACTGGCATTCAGAGCCATACTGCCTCCAATAGTGGCGGCAGAACCAAGCCACTGATAGCCTTATCCTCCATGAATTGGCCTGATCCTCCTTTAAAGGCATCCAAGCTGTTGGGCATCTTGGAAGGAGGCATCCCTTGGGAATGAAGCACAGCAAATCTTGGAGGAATGTGGTGTTCATGGACCCACCACCTGATGAGAAGTCTGGTCTGTCAGGCTTCTCCCTTAACCCCCCCCCCCACTATAGCGCAAGGAATGGGGAACCTCTTCCTGACCCACCAGGCACCTGACCTGCAGTGAAAGGCATGGTTTAGATTCAGGGATGGGGGATGAGCAGCTTAGCCATTGTGCTACATAATTGATTGATTGAGAGAGAGAGAGACAGGGGATCCTGCTGTGGCTTAATGATCTCGAGTCTTCCAAAGTGAATAGCGGGTCATTCCTCTGCTTCCCTGCACAGGGGCACCTTGGAAATCATAAGCTGGGAGAGAACTCTGCTTCTGCTCCCCTTTATCACAAGACAGAAGAGCAGCGGCCAAGCTCCCAGCTGGAGGCCAACGCTAGACAGTGCTATTAGCTTAAGCTGCATAAAGAGCAGACATTTCCCTTCGAGGTCAGGATGGGATAAGGAGGGGAGAGTAATTAAAGTGTTTGCCTGTCCCCACATCTGGATTGTGTGTGACACAGCAGGACTTTTCTCTCTGAACGTATTTATATGGGGCTGCATCCAGTGTTGCCTTTCAGCTTGCATGGCAGACTTCCACTGGCGCAATGGGATTCCTCCCCATCTAAATTCTCCCCCACAGTCCCACCACCACACACCCTCAAAATTTTCTCCAGATGGTTGGAGAACCTTTTGAAGCAGATTTTTTGGGGTGTGGGTTTGTGTGCATGAAGAGAAGGGGAACAGGAAATCCCACTGGGCAAGAGGAGTGTCGCTCATGCAGTGCTGGATAGCATTGGCTAGGTTTATGATGCTCTTCCTCCAGGTTGCTCTGGGCAGCATTCATAGGGTCCACCAAGCAGGGATGGAAGGGTCAGCCTAAGCTCACCCCACTTCATTTCTTCTTCTACCTTGATCTCTTCAATCCGGTTTTGTGCAGATTTCTTTGAAAGAATGCATGAAAAGATTGCATTTAATTTGGACACACTATTTGTACACATTTCCTTCAAATGCACATTTTCCAATGTTTTCCAGTGCAGTTTCCCCATAAAACACTTGCTTGAAATGCATTCAAACTATAAAACATGCATTTTTATAAAAAATGTGCAACCTGCATTGCAAAATTCAAAGGGGTACAAAATTCAGAACTGCAGTTTCAATTAAGTTCAGGACTGTCACATTGAAGTCTGCTGCAAAAGGAAGGCCAAACAACATTTAAGGCTGTGCCTACTCCACTCATTTTTATTTTTTTTTAAATATCTCTGCAATAACCTGGTGAGGAAGGTTAGCCTAAGAGATAGGGACCAGCACAGGTCATGGAGTGAGAGGGATTCAGACTCAAGTCTCCCTATTCCTTTCTGAAGGCGGAGTGCTGGACTCGAGAGAAGGTTGTGGTCTGATTCAGCAAGCAATATAAAAGGTGCCCTGCTGGCCTATCCAGTCCAGCATCTTGATTTCCACTTTGGCCAATTAGATGTCTTTGGGAAACCCCCTAGCAGGGCATGAATGCAATAGCCATCTCTTGCTGTTGCTGTCTTTGGCAACAGGTGTTCCGACCAATACTACTTCTCAACAATAGGGATTCCATACAGCAGAGCTGGAGCAGAGCGATAATGATTTTGTTCATGCTGCTGTGCTTTTGGGGAGTTAAAAGCTGGTCAGGAGGCTGAAGTTAGAGCTAGATTAGGGAGAATTGCTCAGAAGCAGGATCTAGGCCAGGCATAGGCAAACTCGGCCCTCCAGATGTTTTGGGACTACAGCTCCCACCATCCCTGACCACTGGTCCTGTTAGCTAGGGATGATGGGAGTTGTAGTCCCAAAACATCTGGAGGTCCGAGTTTGCCTATGCCTGATCTAGGCTCAGCAGAGGAAGCTTGGGATCTTTCTTCTTGAACCAGATTCCATTCCACAACCTTAGGTTGATCCTCTGAGCCTTTGGATTCTGGAGAATGTCAAGGAATGTGAGGCTGGCCGACGAGTCAATGCTTGCTTGGCGCGTAATTTCATTATTTCATTTTAAATCATGTCATTGCTGAAATTCCTGGTTCTGGCCACTGTCAGTGACAGGATACTGGATGACTTGAGAGGGGAAAGAGAACTTGTGGACATTTTGGCCAGTCTCTTTGGCCAGTGTTTACCTCTCTTCTTCCACAGATTTTTATCAGTCTTGAACCAGCTCCTTTTAGAGAAGCACTTTCTGCATCTTGTAAATTACTCACGCAGGACACTGCAAGTCACTCAGCACTCTCAACCGGAGAGAGGATTGTCTCAGTGTATTCTTTTCATAATCCCTCTGAGAGCTGGTTCTGACACATGATGGTTGCCATCTGGAGGCTGCTTTAAATTGGTCCACGTGGTGGTTGTCATCACGCGGAGAGCTGCTTGCTCTAAAACAGCTATCCTAGGTCTTAGACAGTGAGATGGTTCCCAGAAGCTCTGCTGAGAGTTCTTAACTCGGGGACCTACAGCCCTCCAGATGTTGTTGGAGACCATGAACATCTGCAGGGCTGCCAGTTTGCTGCTTTTGTTATAAGTGAACTGGATACCTTTATTGGGGGGGGGGGACAAAGCTCAATAGCAGAGCACCAGCTTTGAATGCAGAAAGCCACAGCTTCAACCCCTGGAATCTACAATTTGAAGGGGATAATTTAGCCAGATGATAGAGTAGAATTATTTCTAAGACCCTGGAGAGCTGCTGGCAGAGAAGACAATACTGAACTGGATGGGCAAATAGTCTGACCAGATAAGGCATCTCCTGCAACCTCAATAATGCAAAAGGTGTGCTCGGCCACTGGACTTTGACACCTGTCCCCCAAAATTACCGTAACTGCAGTGGGTCCCTAAATCTGATAGATGGCAGGAAAGGATTTTTGGTGGGTGTAAAGGAACACAGGAAGCTGACAACATTGTGTGCACTGACTGACAGCAGCTATCCAGGGTTTCAAATGGGGAACATTCCCAGTCCTAACTGCATGCAAACTATAGTTGCTCTACCACAGAGGTATTCCCCACACTAGATGTATGGTTTATGTAAACTGGGAGGTTGCTCCCTACCTGTTCTAGATGGGTTCACACTCTCCTGAAAGGGTGAACCACGTCACTTGGAGCAAGCTCAAGCTTTGAAGCTGTGCTTAGCAAAATGGTTTTGGGCGGTCACTCTCCTATATTGTTGGGCCTCCGCCAGGCTTATCTGGTTCCAACAGGTACACAGATGCATGCTGGGCTGCTGCCCTTTAAATCCCCACAATTCCCTTTTAAATTAGTGCTGCTCCAGAACATTGTGGGAAACTAAATTGGTGGCCTCCATTGAGGCAGGTGTTGCTTGTATGATCCATTATTATCTGGTATTTCCATTCAGAGACGGATAATACCTCTGGGAACAAAGAGACAGCGGTCACATTCACATCACATATTTATACAAATATGGATCTACTTTAAACAGTCATGACTTCCCCCAAATAATTATGGGAACTGTAGTTTGCTGTTCAGAGCTCTCTTCCCAGAGCTGCAGTTCCCAGAGTTCCCTGTGAAGAAAGATTGATTGTTAATTCCCTCTGGGAATTGCAGCTCTGGGATGGGAATAGGAGTCTCCTAACAGCTCTCAGCACCCTTAATAAACATATAATTTTTTGATGGGTGGGGGAAGCCATGACTGTTTAAAATGGTTTTAAATGTGCTTCAAATGTATGGTGTGGATGATTGCAAGGACAATACCCTGTCTGTTAACATGGTAAGGTCTAGCTGCTGGAAGGATTTAAAGAAAATTGGCTGAGGTGTCCGATCCTGCAGGCTCTCCACCCTCAGTGTGCCAATTTGCCTACATAAAGCAGCTAGTTTGATGCCTCTTGTGTGTCTGTGTGTGTGTGAGAGAGAGAGAGAGAGCCCGCCAACAAACATTACATCAGATTGGCACATTGCTCCCTCTGTAACTTTACTGCAGAGAGAGCAAGCGAGCAAAGGCCTGGCCCTGTTTGGGAAAGAGAGTCAAGACGGCCTGCGAGGTCTGATGGGGCAGCAGGGGGGAGGGACGGGAAGGACGCGGCTTATGGTAACCATCTGCTTCCCTACCTAAAAAGCTGTCCGCCTTGAGCAATGGGCCAGGCTAAAAGGCCACATTGTGGACGCTTTACAGAAGAGCATCTATTTATAACCCCCTCAGAGAAGCCTCTGAAAGTAGGAATTGTTCCCCTGAAGTGGGTCAGACTGTCTACAAAAGTAACAGCTTGAGGTTAGCCACACCAAGCCAGCCTCTTGCTTGAGTGGGGTTTTGCAGGAGGGTGTGTGTGTCAGTTGGGCGACGAGGACAGGACCAAATAATGCTGGAAAGAGAATGAGGTTAAGGCAATATTTGCCCTGAAAAAAAGTGAACTCATCGGCCAGGAAGCTAACGGGCACATAGTTTGAGAAAGGAGAGGGGGTGGCTGCCTTAGGTTTATCAGTGACTGTTGGATGGGGAGAGAATGAATGGTGGGGAAGATGCTTTAGATGCACAGAGCTTAGAAGGCAGGGGCCCCTCTAAAGGGAGCTTGTTTCAAAGAGATTTCCTCTGCAGGGGAAGAAAATCTCAATCTCCCTCTCCCTCCCTCCCTCCCTCCCTCCCTCCCTCTCTCTCTTTCTTCAGCTAGAATTGCCTAAAAAGAAATGTTTCTTGCTAAAGTTTCCCTCAACTATACAGAAGTGTCAGCCTCCAGATGCTTGGATTTTAATGTTTAATGTTTTTATGACAAAACACTATACTTGGAATGTTGCACTTCTGTGAGTTTTGCGACATGGTTCTCCCACCAGACAATGTGTACGAAAATGCATAGGTTTGTGAAAATCCGAGGCAAAAATGCTTCCCTTTGGGGGAAAATGCATACAAACATATGGGGGGGGGGGAGAGAATCACACTACGATGCTGACAAATTTCCATGACGATTTTTCTCCTTATATACACAAAAGTCACACTCTGCAGTTCATGTGGTCATGGAGAGGCTGGGAACTTCTCCCCCCACTCTGTGAAACAAGTTTAATGAAGGGAAGGAGGTGCTTGATACAGTGGTTTAGCAAGTAACTGTCTGGAGTGCCTCCCATCTTCTTTAAATGGGGGTGGGGTTTGGGGTGAGCTGTGGGGGGAGAGGTGAGGGGGTAAGTGAGGTGTAAAGGGAAGGTTGGTCAGGTGCAAAGGGAGGGCAAACAGGTTTTTGGGGTTGGCAGGCAGAGCAAGCAGGAGTGGCAGCCCCTAGGTTGTTGGTTTTTAAATATGCAGATTGCTGTGGGAATGTGAACTGAATTTAAGGCTGGAAGAGTGAGAAACAAAGAGAAACTGAAATTGACAGTTCCATTCGTCCCAACTTCAGTTATTATATATGATTATATGTACATATATGATTATATGATATATGTATATGATGATATATTTCACAATATATCATATAGTGTGTTATAAGAACATAGTGCATAAACAAACAAAAAGAACCATGTAATCAAAGCATAGCCGAATAAACATGCGTGCTTAAACATCAGGCGTGGCGATGAAAATATTTTATCAGGAGCCTGGAATGTTGGAAATTTTAGCAGGGAAAGTACATCTGTGCAAGATGGCTTTATGGCTTTGGGTAGAAAGCCTAGCTGAAAAGTGTTTGTTTATGTGTGAAATGTATGGGTAGCATCTCACTGTGAGGGAATCCGACTGTGCGTACGTGTTGCATCAAAGCCATTCTCCATCAGTGTTACCACTGACTTAGGGCACATCCAGGCATCCTTTTGTGTCCTGGCACTTTCCCTGGGGAAACCCACATTTTATCACTGAATCGGAGCAAATGGCAATCCACAGAAAACCTGATTGCTTTGATTCAGCAGTAAAACACAGGTTTTCTGGGGAACTCACTGGGACAAAAACCTCTCAGACATGGAGCATTAAAGCCTGGACTAGTGCCGAGAAACATGGTGCAAAAGGAAGTCTGGATGAGCCCTTAGTGTAGGCTTGCTTTCCAAAGGCCAGCTCTTTCCATTCCAGCTGCCTTGAAGAAGGAATGTCACAAGGTCTTTGTATGCAGTGTTGGCTGCAGCTCAGTGGTAGAGAAGTTGCTTTGCATGCAGACTGTTCCAGGTTCAAAACTAAGGCAGATGCTTATGTTTCATGTGCTCTCTAAGTCACTGTTTAAATGTTCAACATCTCAGATCCATCAGGGCTCATCTTACATTGTTGCAGCTAAATATCTTTTTTGCCCAACTCCATTCCCAGACCTCACTGATACCATTCTAGAGCCAGTCCAGCACCCTTGTACATGTTTTTCCCCAGCAAAGTGACATATAAGTAATAGAGTAAATAGGAGAAAATCCTGATGCTTCCTTTGCAAAATGGATCTTTCATTTGCTCTGATATTGCTGGTGACAGATTTTGGGAGCTGGCAGAGGGTTCTGCGTCTGTTTTTCTGCCAGGCAGAAACAGCTCATAGCTCATGGCTGACCTCTTCAACCTGGCTCTTTGGGAATGTCTGCTGTCCTTTTCCATTAGGATGGGATTCTTCTTCCATGATAATATTTGGCAGGACCACTTCTCCTGTCTGGGCTGGGCTGGCCTGGAAATCAACAGGGATTGGGGCTATTGAAGAGCTTATACAGGGTATAGATTGTAAGGGCATCTACTTTACAGGCAGAAGGTTCCAGGTTCAATCCCTGGCATCTCCAGGTAGGACTGGGAGTGATCCCTATCTGAAACCCTAAGACTCACTGCCAGTCAGTGTAGACAATACTACCAATGTCTAGGACAGCCTTTCTCAACCTGTGAGCCCCCAGATGTTGTTGAACTACAACTCCCATCACCCCTAGCTAGCAAGGCCAGAGCTCAGGGATGATGGGAGTTGTAGTCCAACCACATCTGGGGACCCACAGGTTGAGAACATCTGGTTGAGAACAGCTGGTTTAGGAGAATGCTGGCCCTACTGTTAGGCAGAGTGAAGCATCCACCTCTGGTAGCAGATGCTTGGTGCAAGTGGTAGTAAAATCTCAGAGGACAGAGTTTGTGTACCATGCAGCCTGCCTTTCACCTAAACTAGCTTGCTGCCCTCAATTACAGTAAAGGATGCTGTCATCAGTCTGGAAGTTAGAGCCCGTTGCTAGCACAGTTGGCTCCTGAATATGCCATGGGAAGGTGCCATCTACTCCTTCACCTCAGACATCAAAATGTCTTGGGTCAGCCCTGTCTGAGAGGAGAGGCACTGATGTGGGAATGAAACAAGTAATGGATTCCTCTCATGTCAAATGAGAATTCTGCCATTACCCCACCCCAAAACATAAATGACCTGCTCTGCTGAGGCCCCCATTCCATGCGGCTAATGTCAGAATGGGCAGCTAAATCTTATCGCAATAATAATAATAACAATAATTGGAAAAATGTAAGCTTTCCGTTTCATTTAATGGAGAAAAACATGACAGCTTGAAGGACCCCATTTTATAAATTGGGGTAGAGAAACTTTTTCTTTTCTTCTTTTCCAATTATTTTTTATTGAGTTTCAAAGATGTTAACAATTTAACTTCTAATTTAATACAAATTTAAAATAATTTTTATAACTTGATTTCCCACCCTTCCTCCTTGATGTTTCCATCCCCACCCTTTCCTGCTGCATTATATAACATACTTTTATCTGTTACATTTTCCCTTCATTACAACTAATTATTCATTAGGTTAAGGAAACTTTTCCAAGCCACATTCCCTTCTGAGGGAGACATGCCAATGGTGGGCAGGGTCAGAGCCAAAAGTGGATAGAGCAGTGGGTGTGAATTTTACCTTTTCTCCAGGACAGCAGTCCTAATTTCTTCACACTCTCACACCCTCCATTCAAGCGAGCAAGAAACATCAAAGTTCAAGGGCATGTTTCAGCCAGCCAGGGTGTGTGAAATGGGGATGGTGAGGGGTGTGGCTAGGAAGAGGGTGTGGCTTGGGTAGTGTCATGAAGGCCAGACAGAGAAGCCTAGAAGCCCAAGAGCTTGCCCAGTGTTAGGCTGAGAATAACTAAACTTTCTTCTTTTCCCCTCTTCATTTTCTAGATCTGTTGCACAGACCAGAAGACATCCCTTTGAGGAGTGTTTCTTCTCTCATCCCAAATCCACTGAGCAGAACATGGCCAGAAGTCCCACTCCGACTTGGACTGTCGTACCATTTGGGCTACTCTTCCTAGTCCATGGAATCCATTGCTTTTTCTTGCCCAATGCTACCGAGCTGGAAAGCATCCTCAGTAAATACCAGGAGGAGGAGCCCCACTCAAGGACCAAGAGAGCCATTTCTCGATCGGACAAAGAAGAGATTCTAATGCTTCACAATAAACTGAGAGGTCAAGTCTACCCTTCAGCATCCAACATGGAATACATGGTGAGTTCAAAACGATAAGTGAGGCTTAGCTCTGCCTCAGAATTTCCCTCCCACTCCTGCTCCTTTGTGTGCCATTTGTGCTTACTCCCCCAAGTTCTGGACATGATTTTTTAGGAAATATGCACCACAAACAGAAGCCTTCTTCTTGCACAGCTTGCAAGTAAAGACCATGTATTTTCCTTAGCTGCAGCTTTGGTGATACACAGACTTCAAGATCCTAGTCGTTACATTAGGATGACCAAAGATACGGTAATACACAATTACATGGAAGCAGGGCACAGGAAGGTTTTATTACACATTACAAGGGAGACTTAATATAGGATTGCCTGCTTGGGTGACAGCCACCCAAACTGGTAAGCAAGCATCAATATCCCCTTTGTAATGTGTAGTAAAAGTGTCCTGCTGTCATGATGATGTGCATTTTCGCATCTTTGCTCTACATCACTGGCTGCCACTACTGAGGGTGAATACACACACCATGGTTGATTCCTATAACTTTGCTCTTTAGCACTGCTAAGGAATTGCTTTTCCACAAGCAGCTGGAGGTGAAATAAAAATGATGCCTCCATGTATAATTTAATATAGTGCTATATTATCTAGTGTTGCCCTTTTCTGTGGCCAATTTTCTTTTATAATGTTGAGACTCACAGGTAAGTACTGTTCAGAGTATTATTCAGCCACCCAGCATTATTCAGCAAAAGGGCTTTCGGATGTTAAATGAAACTTGTATTGCTTCTTGTTGAGTGTGGCTGAGGGATTAACAATCATCCTTATTTTGCTATATAAAAGAGTGGGGAATGAAAGGTCACCAGTAATTTAACTGAACAAGGAAATTCACCCATGAGGGGGCTTTAATCACTTATCTCCCAAGCCACACTCAACAGGAAGAAATGAACTATGTGGAGCATGGCAACAGAAACCTTTTCCTTTTCCTATATCTAGCTGTACCACTTTCTGGTACCCAAAGTGTTTCCATCATTAGAAACAATCAATAGCTGGTTGTTAGCAGAATGTTAACAAGAAAGGCAGATGTTAAAACCAGACCCTGAAAAAACATTTCCAATATGTAACATAGGGTTAGGGAGGAATTCGTTTGGACCACCTTTTGCAGGGGACAGATGCAGCTGAAATATGCCCTTCACCAGATTTTGCAAAGCTGGTGTGATGCACAAAAACTACAAACCCCCACCCCCCAAATATGTATTTTACATATGTCACAGGTGATGCATTGGAAAGCACTGAAAAGTGGGTATTTTGGGCAAGAAAGTGCATACAAAATTTGTATATGTTAAATGCAGACTTTTCCTGTGTTCTTAAAAAAAGAAAGGAAAAACCATGGAAGATAAGAGTGTGACATGTGAATGTGGAGAAACTGGCCCACTGAAGAGAAGTAACATTTTTATGTGTTGCTCCGTCCACTTTTGTCTCTGGTCCTGGCCATCTATAGCATGTGGTTCCCAGAAGGTTGCTCAGAAGGGAGTGTGGCCCTCAAGCTGTGGCCCAGCTTCATAACGGACACCTTGACTTAGGATGGGAGGGAAGCATCACATTTTGGGTGCCATCCCTGTATTGACTGTATCTCCATTCTTTAGCCTGGCCCTGGAGACTAACCTATTTTTGGTCTCATTTAGGCCATATGCCTGTTAACAAATTCCCGTAACAAGGAGTTTCTCCTTCAAGTGGTTTCCTGAAGCAAATTCAGCTCAGATTGCAGCTTCTTGAGTCATTGCAGCTGGAAAGGAACTGTTAGTAGGTCAGGTCAACCCAGGGCTGCCCTCTGCATAGTTTGGTTATTCGCTCAACCTCTCTTGCTAGAAAAAAAAGAAGGCTCTTTTGCCAGGGCTCTGTCATGGCCTCGCCTGGCCAAGCTGTGAAACTCAGGGTGGAGCTATGCTGATGAGGAGGGTGGGTCTACACTTGGTGCTAAATGCCTCCCAATGAATTCTGGAGGAGAAAGTAAAGCTAGATGGGCTGTGAATATGGACCTGTTGAGCCCAATTCCCTCCCCAGAGGGTCCCTGAATAACACAGAGGGCCAGTGTGTAGTAGCAGCCAGAGTGCTGGACTTCAAATTCCTGCTCAACCATGAAGTCCACTGGGTGGCCTTGGGCCCATCAAGATGGGCGTCCCTGATTCAGAAATGACATATTCTGGAAGAATGGCATGTGTCTCAGCCGGCTTGTTTGAATGTCCGCTATTGAAAGTGATGATGCATAGAACATAGAAAGCTGCTTTATAGGGGCCAGACCATTGGCCCATCAAGTTCAGTATCATCTGTACTGACTGGCAGACGCTGTCTAGGGTTTCATGCTGGAGTCTTTCCCAGCCCTGCCTGGAGACGCTGGGGATCAAATTGGGGACTTCCACATGCAAAGCAGGTGCTCTACCACTGAGCCAAAGCCCTTTGATACACATCTAAGGCTATATACACCCAAGGTGCATTGCTCCTCACTCACCCTCCTCTCCCTCCCAGAGGCAATTTAGGTGGCACAAGCACCATTTCTCATGTTCCCTCATAAGAACCAGAGGTGAGTTTCTCACCTTCCGGGGAGAAAAGGAAGCACTGTTATTTTCTTCAAAAATAGCACCTTAACAATTAGATGTGGCGAAAACAGGAAAACAAATATTTTTAGCCCAGCAGCTTTCCAAGTCTTTTACTATTTGTCATCCAGGTTTTGTCAGTGAAAGAGGAATGTATAAATCCTTTCCAAGAAATTCTATTACACACAGACACACACACACCCCTTAACACATTTATGTGGAAATCCTAAGGCTTTGGAATGCGTTTGACATAAGTCCAGTTTTCCACAGACTAATGAGTCAGAATGTGAATAAGTGTCCATGTACCCTACCTTATAGAGAGCAGTTCTCTCTTTGAAGGTGTCCTCTGTTGGCAGGAGGAGACTCCTCTGTTTGATTGTCCTGTCTGCTCCATGCCTGGTTTAAGGTATATATTTTAAGATTTTATATATGGATGTTTTATGATGGCCTATATTTGTAATGCCAAATAAAGGTTTGGTGATGTAAGGTGGTTTAAGGTAAACAACACTTAAGAGGGGAGAGCAGGTGGGTCTTGATGTTGCCCACCAATAATTTGCAGCACCTTGCCAGCAGTCAACAAGAGCAGGCACACTGGCCGCAGTCTTCCTTGCTATGTTGCAAAGTCTCCTGTATGTATTTAAATAACTAATTCATTTAATTCATTTTAAAGCACTTATAAGCCACTTAATCTTTTTATAATAAGTGGCATACAATGTGAAACAAAGAAACAATATCATTAAAACAAAAGTACAACCTAAAACCAGCAAAACAGCAACATAAAAGCATATAAAAAAATAAAATAAAATAGGAATTGAGGGATTTATTTTGTTTGCATCTAAATATATAAATTAGCGTATGCCAATACTATGCAATTTGGCACCTTCTTCATTCTCTTTTTGGGGGTGGTGTTGATGTGTAAAGGACTACCCTAATTAGGAAGCCAAATTCTGTGATACTACAACAAAGAAGGCCGGTGTGCAGGAGTGGGAAAGCATTTTTTTGCTCCATGGCTCAGATCCTCCAAAAGATCTGCTTTGTGGGCTAAATTTGAGAGATGAGTGGGGTTGCCCACTTGTCAAAACTCCTTGTGCTTCAATCTGAAAAGGAGAGGGAAAGAGATTCTCATCTGTTCCCTTTTAAGCTCTAGATCTCTGCAGCCAAGCGCTTGAAGGCAGTCTCCACACTTCACCCACTTAAAGCAAAGGGCTTTAACTTCTGAGATTAAATCCTGCCGTCTGGGCTGCAGGATCCTGTTCCCTGCTGGAAGCAGGTACTGTGGCTGATACAGGATTAATAAATACACTGTCTTCCCACACATCAGCCAGTGTCAGCTGATGGGCGAGTGGGCACGATTTATTGCGTCAAAAGCAATTCAAGTGTTTCATGGAACCTGATGGGAAACATGGTCCAAAAACATCTGGAGGTCCACATGTTACCCATCCCTGGAGTACCTTTCAGGCACTTGGCATGGCTCTGCTAGAGTCTTGCACACACACACACACAATTATAATCTTTGCAATGAAAGCTAAGATCCTCAGGATGTTAAATTGGGTGTGATCTCTTGCTCTCCATAATTTGGTGGCCAGGTGCACGAAAGACATGGTGTCCCCGTCGTGTGCAGTCTCCAGCTGCAAATCTATTTAGAATCACAGCTTCAGTTACGGCTGGGCAGACAGCAGGCGGTTCCAATGCTTATGAGGGCAGAAATGGCTCTGCTGCTTCTCTGAAAGTCAACATGCAGCTGAGACGTATTTTCCTTGGCTTTTGGGTTCCTTGCAGCTCAGCATTGCAGCAGCAGCAGCAGCAGAAGAAGAAGACACTTCAGGCTAATGTCTATTTACTCATCCAGCATGGTTACAGCTTCATGTTTTGCTTTCGCTCGGTGTGCTTGTCTCATGTGTTCCCCGCCCCCCCTTTTTTCCTGGGGGCCATGAAGCCTATAAAAGAGTCTCACAGACCAAGCAGAAAGGCCAACTCTAAACGACTCTCCTGGGGCTGGCACATAATCCGCCTTTCATCGAGTCATATTTACCTAATAGGACTTGGAAATCATCAGCATTCACCTCTGGAATACAAACGGAGCTTTGAAGTCCTTTGTGTTTCAGTGCAAGCAACACACAAGCCAGTGAGTCCTTGGTGCTTTTTTTCAGTCCAGGAGCTGCTCCGGAGAGGGGATTAGCAATCGCAAATGATTTTATTTTCTGCACGCCCATAGCAAATGCTTCCAACTAGAGCTGGTGCTAATTTGATGCGTGTTGCAAGAACATGTGTTCTTGGCTCGAATTTAACAAATCCCCCTCCCCAACTCCTCACCATGCTTTGGCTCAGAAAAGTTACACGATCTAAGCATGGGATGTGCTTAAATGACCCAAACACAACGCAGGGTTGCCAGAAAGCCAGG
This sequence comes from Podarcis pityusensis, assembly GCF_964106645.2. Lineage (NCBI taxonomy): Eukaryota > Metazoa > Chordata > Lepidosauria > Squamata > Lacertidae > Podarcis > Podarcis pityusensis. The sequence continues at coordinate 52,271,835 of NC_138033.1, read as the reverse complement.
TACTTTTACCTTGTCTTGGCATGGGCTTGGTTTACATTTATGTTGAACCAATGATTCGATGCTGCACTGCCAGTTTTATATGCCTGTGAAACACCTCTTTTCTTCTAAAGAAGAAAACAGTCCCAGTAAAGCCGAACTCAGTGCTATGTCCCAATTAGCACTCTAGCACAAGCGTGATGATGATGATGCTTATAGCACAGGACTGGGGAGCCTGTGATGCTCTGGTTGTTGTAGGACTCCCAGCCAGCATGGCCAGCAGTCAGGGATGATGGGAACTTTAGCAGTGCACTAGTTTCCTCATCATCCCTGTGTTATCATAAAAGTCAGTTCCCTTGGGGGGAACCTTCCCATAATTTGCAACCTTCCCATAATTTGCATTGTAGTCACCATATGATGCCCATAACTATTTCATTATTTCTCCGCAATTACAATTTATTTCCACTAAAAAAGAAAAAGAAATTATGGGATGGATTTTTTTTTTTTTTTTTTTTGGCCAGCAATTCCTCCCTAATGCAATGCATTTCTGTAAGTCATTTTCACAAAGAGCCAATGGTGGGCAGGACCAGAGCCAGCGACAGGCAGAGCCAGCTGATTCCAGTTTTGTTCCAACCTGCTTCCTGCTGAGTTCTACAAGGAGTAGTGCTGAGACGGAGGAGGGGGAAACTAACAGGCAGTACCACCTCTGGACTGGTTGTTAAGTAAGATGGCTGGGCAGGTGGATGCAAACTGAGGGTGGACTGAGGTTGGTGGGTCAGTGCCCCATTCACACCAAAGGACCAGCCTCCACTGGTTCCAGTTCTTTCCCAGTCTTTCTGGTGTTCAGGCTGCAAGTGCTAGTCTTCCTGCATGACCTCTAAACAGTTAAAGCAACCTTTTCCCACAAACTGGACAGGATGCCCAATATGGAAATAACATCACGGTATAAGCACTTCTTCTTTTCCTGGAATGCAAGGGTGCTCTGCAACATTCCGTACTGAGGCACACTTGATGTGTTGCTTCTTTGGGTTTAATTCTGAGGCTTGGTTGGAAAATGCCACCATCTTCATTTTGCCTCCTCTAATGCCTTTCTGTCTTTCTTCCACATAGAGATGGGACGATGAGCTGGAGAGATCGGCTGAGTCCTGGGCCCATGAATGCATTTGGGATCATGGGCCTGCCACCCTCCTTAGGTCTATTGGTCAAAATCTGGCTGTTCACTGGGGCAGGTAAGATGTGTTAATTGTCTTATGATGTCTGTGCTTGCTGCCCTGAGCTCCTTTGGGAGAAAGGGTGGGATAAGAATTTAACTATGAACAGAGATAATGAATGAATCTAAGATGGCTACCAAGCCAAGCAAGGCACAGTTCTACACATATCTACTCATGAGCAAGCCCCATTGAATTCAATGTGATTTACTAGTATGTAGTTAAGTGGTTGTAGTATAGAAGCCTTTAGACCATGCCCATATGGCAAATTTACAAGTGTGTAGGCAGTTCGAAAGCACGTCAACGTGCAAGTAGATAAATAGGTACTGCTCCAGCGGGAAGGTAAACAGCGTTTCCATGTGCTGCTCTGGTTCGCCAGAAGCGGCTTAGTCATGATGGCCACATGACCCAGAAGCTGTACGCTGGCTCCCTCGGCCAATAAAGCGAGATGAGCGCCGCAACCCCAGATTCGGCCACGACTGGACCTAATGGTCAGGGGTCCCTTTACCTTTACCTTTAGGCAGGGGGAAATGCCATAGGAAGGTTTATTCTAAATAAAGGTCTTCTCTCCACACACTCTTCCTATCAAAAGAGCCTCTGCATGTGTTGAGCTTCACTCACCAATGGAAACTTGTTTAGTTTCCCACTGCCTATGCGCAGCTTTTAGATGCCCCCCTCCTGGTCTGTGGCGGTGGCTCAACCATGCAACAAGGAGCAGCATTTAAATGTCTGATATATATCCTGGTCTAAATGCCCAGACCATTCATACTCCAGGATTGCAGAGCTATTGTTCGCACACACATTTCCCATGTGTTTGGGTGTGGTTTTTTTTTTTATAAAAAAAATTACTCTGTGCTGCATGAATTTTCTCCATTAGGAAGAGTGCTGGTGATGTGTTGCACACAGGGAAATGGTCCAAAAAGAAGCAGAAAGTCAGTAGCAAGACAGAAGCCAGGGCAGAATCTTCTGTAACCTACAGAAATCCATATTTGGTGACGGAACACGACGTCCAAATGGCTAAGCTCCTTAATCCTTAGTGTCATCCCATGTCCTGCTAGGCTCTGTACTCCCCACTTTGGGTTCATTCCCTGATTGTGAGCACATAACGTGGACTAAAAGGGAGCGTACTTTCCATAATCCCAGTTGAAGGCTTCATCCTAACACTGCACTGGGCAGGGTAAGAAATCATGCTTGTTGATGCAGCTGAATGTTTTTGCCAGCTCCTAATTTGAAGAACTGGCTGCCAACTGGAGAGTGGGCTGAGCTCCACTCCCTACTTTCAATTCAGGGTTTATATCTTCCACTTACCACACAGCCTAATGGTGAAGTTGTTATTTATTTTGCTACACCTGCAGCCTGGTGAACAGAGAGAGTCCCTGAGTTTCTGAAGAGATTTCACTAATGTCCCCAGAGAATGAGAAGGCTCCTAAAAAGAAACAGCGTGGGAGATTTCATGCTCAGAACTTTATAATGCAACTCACTTTGAATCCCATTTTTTAGGGGGCGAAATTCCATTCTTCTCAGTTGCTAAAAGTCACCAGTCCCAACCTGCCCACACTTATACCATTTTGGAGTCAGTCCAGGGCTCATCTCCACTTCTTTTCCCAGCAAAGTGGCATATAAAAAAGCCTTGTGGAGAAATTCTTGGTGCATCTCTTGCAAGATGGGAAACAGGAGGCTAGGCTAGACTGGCCCTGGTCTGATCCAGCTGGGCTTTTCTTCTGTTGTGGATTCTTGGCAGTGCGGGAAAGGTACTCTGCCATAAATACTCAAGAGAGGCAATGGTATTCTCTGTCAAATTAAGAACACAAGAAGAGCCTGTAGGACCAGGCCAATGGCCCATCTTGTCTAGCATCCTATTCTAATGGTAGCCACCCAGATGCCTGTGGGAAACCAGCAAGCAGGACCTGAACACAAGACCACTCATGCAACATGCAGCAACTAGTATTCAGAAGCATGAGTGCCTCTGACTGTGGAGGCTGAGCATAGCCATCATGGCTGGTAACCATTGATTGCCTTCTCCACAAATTTGACATCTCCTCTTTGAAAGCCTTCCAAGTTGGAGGCCACCACTGCTTCCTGTGGGAGTGAGTGCCATAGTTTAACTAGGTGCTGCAGGAATAAAAAGTAAGGGACCCCTGACAGTTAAGTCCAGTCGCAAACTACTCTGGGGTTGCGGCACTCATCTCGCTTTACAGGCCGAGCGAGCCGGCGTTTGTCCACAGACAGTTTTTCCAGGTCATGTGGCCAGCATGACTAAGCCACTTTTGGTGAAACCAGAGCAGCGCACAGAAACGCCGTTTACTTTCCCGCCGGAGCAGTACCTATTTATCTACTTGCACTTTTGGCATGCTTTTGAACTGCTAGGTGGGCAGGAGTTGGGACCGAGCAACAGGAGCTCACCCCGTCGCAGGGATTCGAACCGCCGACTTTCTGATTGGCAAGCCCAAGAGGCTCAGTGGTTTAGACCACAGCGCCACCTGCATCCCTTGCTGCAGGAATAGGCGCTGCCTTTTATCTGCACCGAATCTTCCACCAGAACTGGAATATATCTTTCTTTTCCTTAGGTATCGCTCTCCAGCTTTCCATGTCCAGTCTTGGTACGATGAAGTGAAAGATTATACCTATCCCTATCCCCATGAATGTAATCCCTGGTGCCCAGAGAGATGTTCAGGACCGATGTGCACCCACTACACACAGGTAAGGGAAGCGGGACGGGGCTTCTGTTGGAACTTGCTGCTTCTTGTTGCAAGTCTGCCAGATGTGGGCAGATGTGAAAATGCTAGGGGACTGATCTCGTGTGGCAAGTGTTGACATAATTTGTGCCCTTGTGCCCATTTGCAGGTGGTCTGGGCAACGACAAATAAGGTTGGCTGTGCTGTGAACGTCTGCAAAAGGATGGATGTGTGGGGCCAAATCTGGGAGAATGCTGTCTACCTGGTCTGCAACTACTCTCCTAAGTAAGGAATTGGGAACAGGGTTATAGATTCCTTTCTGTTCTCCTTTAAAGGGGAATCTAACAAATTTGGGTTTTCTGAAACAACATGTGAACTGAAGCACAGAGATCCTTTGAAATTCAAACTTTTCTGAATGTTGCAATGCAATTCTCCAGCCAAGTAATATGCACAAAAGGAGGGTAAAGACTGCATATATTGGTGAAAATAATATGTAAAAATGCAATTTATTAGGTGCCAAAATGTGTACATTATGAGGGGGTGATGAATTTTCATGAGGACTTTTGTTTTCAAACAAACCACAAACAGATGTGGATATATGGAGAGCTGAACTAAAGGCTGGAAAGATGAGAATTTGATAGGCACTGATTCACCTGTCCCTATAAGGGATGCAAGTTGAAGTAATTGCAGTTTTGTGCATATTTTGTCTCAGTTGGCAGCAACTGGGCAGGCCATTTCCAACTGTCTTTCTGGTTATGAGTAATGCCAAAGCCCAATGGGTCAGTTAGGGACAGTGGCACTGCTGGTGACATAAAAGACAGGGGATTGTATCCAATGTAACGCTAAGTTAAAGTCACTTAGTGGTATACTTATCTGCTGGCCAAATGTGTTGCACCAGCAGAACATTGTTGTGCAAGCAGATAATCAGATTGCTGGTAATGTTGTTGCACAACAGATTGCACAATCCATTGCTAGAGCAACTGTTACATTCAATTTCTCTGTTGCACAATATTTAAAGTCACCTGTCTGCTGGAGCAAGAGCCCTCATGCTTGCAAACACTGGAGAACACTGGAGACATCCCCATAGTGTAAAGACCAATGTTGAACACCAGGCTGGGTTGAGGAAACGTAATCAGTTTTGGACCCCACCAGTGCTTCCATCACTTAAGAATATAAGAGGAGTCTGCTGGATTAGACCAATAGCCTGCCTACTCCAGCATCACAGTGGCTGGTCAAATGCCTATGGGAAGCCTGCAAGACAAACATGAGCACAACAGCACTCTGCTCACCTGTGATTCCCACCAACTGGCACCCAGAAGCATAATACCCCTGACAGTGGAGGTAGAACAGAGGCATCCTTAATCCGAACCTTGAACAGGCCCTCTTGTGGGCTTGTTTGTATCAAAATGGCAGCTCCTGCTCCTTTGAATGTTTTGAGAAGTGTGTTTCTGGACAGGCGTGGCTCAAACATAGGTCTCTCACCTCTCCTGAAGACAAATTTGGTACTGAGTGATTTCTGCCCAGTAAGGATGAGTGGGTTAGCATGAAGGAAACATTGTGTGAGTCTGATGTTCCCAGACACTGGCAATTTGTCTGGCTCACACATCACAGCTAGTATTTTGGATCTCTTGGAAGACTCTTCGGAAGCTCTCCAGGACAGGGAATGGAACATGTTCCTGAGTGGGGAAGACCTGAACATCCGTGCTAAGTTCCTCCAGCCACCTGAATGTCCTGTGAGGAAAGAAATGGAGGCAGCCTTGACTAACAGCTTTGTGGAACTAGTGAGGGGGAGCCAGTGGCAAAAGCCCGTCAGTGACTGGCTGGTTGTGAGGTATATAAAAAGGCAGCTTCACTTCTGAACTCTGCCAAGTTATCGCTAGAGTGCTGCTCAACTATACATTTGTGGAAGGGAGTAATCTTTTCCCATATTTACAGTAATCTATCAATGAGTAAGTACAGTAAGGACATTCAGTTCTTCCGTAGCTCCACGGTGCTTAGAGGCCTCAGGAGGGTAAAGATCCAGGCAACTGGCCTGGAACAGTCCAGTGAAGCAACTGCATATGTTAAAGTGTGGAACAGAGGACACTTGAGAGAGGAGGAATTAAGGAACTTTCAAAATGTGTGCTCACTTTTCAGAGGCAACTGGATCGGAGAAGCACCTTATAAAAACGGCAGGCCGTGTTCTGAATGCCCGCCTAGCTATGGAGGAAGGTGCCAGAATAATCTCTGTTACAAAGGTACGTGGTTAAGCGGTTTGCAAGATGTCAAGAGAATTGGCATATGCAGGACGCGGGTGGCGCTGTGGGTAAAACCTCAGCGCCTAGGGCTTGCCGATCGCATGGTCGGCGGTTCGAATCCCTGCAGTGGGGTGAGCTCCCGTCTTTCGGTCCCAGCTCCTGCCCACCTAGCAGTTCGAAAGCACCCCTAAGTGCAAGTAGATAAATAGGTACCGCTTTATAGCGGGAAGGTAAACAGTGTTTCCGTGTGCTGCGCTGGTGCCGGCTCACCAGAGCAGCTTCGTCACGCTGGCCACGTGACCCAGAAGTGTCTCTGGACAGCGCTGGCCCCTGGTCTCTTAAGTGAGATGGGCGCACAACCCTAGAGTCGGACACGACTGGCCCGTACGGGCAGGGGTACCTTTACCTTTTACTTTAGTGCATATGCATAGATACAAATGTAGAACTGTATTTCCCCCTTAAGGCTGTGACCAAAGGGAGGGGGATCTGTGTGCTTGCTCAGTTTGCTGTCCAGCTGCTTGCTGTTGATGGGTTAGCTTCAAGAAATGTTTCTGAATTCCATTCGCTGAGAGCCATGGATGAGAAGGGGCAGAGCTCTCTGCTTGTGCTCAGGTTTCTCACAGGCATCTGGTGAGCCACTGTGAGAAGAGGATGCTGGACTAGATGGGCTGTATCAATGTTAGTCCTACTCAGAGTAGACACAATGAAATGATTGGACGCAACCAACTCAGGCTCATCAATTTCAGTCGGTCTACTTTGAATAGAACTTTGCCAGTAGCAACAAAATGAACATCAAGGTTACTGATGTACAGTGGGTTGGTTTCTACACCCAACTCGCATACCCTACTCTAGTCCCCATCTAGGAAAGCATGAGTCACAATCAGAGATCCAGGGCACATTGCTGGCCAGGCAAAAATACTCCCAGAGGGTGTAAAGCGGGGCCAATAGAGATTGTGGCCTTGGAAGATAAATGGGCATGCCTTGAGGACATCTCATGGGCTGGACAGAGAGGCATAGAGGTCTCCATTTGATGCCTGCCCCCAGGTGTGAAGTTCCCTATGCCTGGGCTAATCAGATAGTAATTCTTATATTTGTACAGATCTTGTTTGTTACTTCATACTCCACTCAAAGCCACACTGTAAATATAAAACACATGGCTTTCCCCCAAAGAATCTTGGGATCTGTAGTGCACTCTCCACAGAGGTGCTGTGGTGGTGTGGATGTGACCTTTAGAAGAGAAGGACCCACTTTTCCCTTCTGTTTGCTTTGCATTTTAAGCTTTCAAGCAGAAGTGAACTTCTGGGCAATGCAGCCAACCCCCCTAAGTAAATTAAAGGGAGCAGTCACCTCCACCACCTGCCCCACTGACCTTAAATATTAACAAGATGCTTTTTCTTTCAATCTGCTGGGGTGAAAAAAGATGACGGTTACGTCCAAAAACCCGAGACCGAGGAGACCAACGAAGTGGAGACGCCCCAGGTGTCGGACAGCAAACCTGTGTGGAAGCCCAAAGCCACAAAACCTGTGAAAGAAAAGCCAACCGCTGTGTCTTACATGAGTAAGAGAGCATTACTGTCTCCCTCTCCTAAGTTTCAAGATGCTCCTGCAAGGGAATTTTTGGTCACCTGTAGCTTTTTAAAGAGAGAACCCCCTTAAAGCTTCTAGACCAAGACTGGGGAAGTTGTGGCCCTGCAGATCTTGTTGGACTCCAACACCCATCACCAGCATAGCCAATGGTCATGGATGATGGGAGTTGTAGTCTAGCAACGGCTTGAAGGCTTCATCTGCACAAGTGTGACCATGTGGATATCTGTTACAGTACTTGCCCTGCTGATGGTTCTATATTTTCTCTTCCCCCTCCAGCACAAGTGATCAAGTGTGACACCAAAATGAGGGATAAATGCAAAGGATCGACATGTAACAGGTAATCACCCCCTCCCTCTCTTTCCTTTCCCCACCTTGCTGGGAAAGCAGAGGCCTCACCCTTGGCAAAGTCGCACTATATTTTCAAAGCAAAAGATGGGCTGTGCTCTGTTTGTTGTGACACGGATCCAGTGGCTGTGTAGAAGCCCCTTGTCTATGAAGCCAGCCTTTCAGGGCCCATTCATGCAAATGACGCAGCCAAATTCAGCCAAGATTAAGGGGCCGCAGTTGATTTCGTGCAAGTGCTTGCGATGTGTAACCCGCAGTTCCCAAAGTGGCCGACACTGTTTGGCTAATGTTGGCACTGACCTTTCAGCACCCTCGCTCCAGCAATGTTTACTTATCTCAGCTGGACCATCAATTGCCTCCACCCACCAAGCCTGCGCGTGATGGTTTTAGTTTAAGTACAGTACAGTTTATCACTTGGGGTTTTTTTGTGCGGGGGGGGGGAACGGGGTCGGGGAGAGCAGCATGCCAAATCCAAACCAAACATTGGTATTAAAGAGAGGGTTGTTTGAAAATGTTGAGTGGGGATGGTGTCCCGTTTTTATGCATTGCTTTTTTTTGTTATTGTTTCTCCTTAAAAACGTGGGTAGTTCAAATGAGGTTAGTAAAGCTGCACAACATTTTATTTGCAAATCAGTGGAGTCTGAGTACTTGCTTTTGCAACATAGCCCACACTCAGTCTAGATCTATTGCATTTTTTTTTTTTTTTGCCCCTGAAAAGTGCTTCTTGAAAAACTGGTTTTGTTCCAAAAATAAAAACTCATTGCAGGTAGACCTTACCGTGGGTCCATTTAAATCACTGGTCAGTAAGACTTGATTTAAATCACTAGTCAGTAAGACTTGATTTAAATCACTGGTCAGTAAGACTTGATTTAAATCACTAGTCAGTAAGACTTGATTTAAATCATTTTTTTTTACAGAAAGACTCATTCTTGCTGGTGTAATCTTAATATTTACAACCAGATGAATGTTTCATTTTTGGAAAAATTAATTTTCAAAGTAGTTTTTACAGTTATATCAAAAATTACTGATTTGGTTATATTATTAGAAATACAAATACAGGTAATTATGAAATTATTATTTATATTTGGACAACTTTTCTGCTGTACTTTATTGGAAGGAGAAAAATAATCATTTCCTTAATAACAATTTGAACAACTTATTTAACTAAAACAATAGCATTATAGCATATGTATTCATGTTTGTTAACTGATACGGTTAAATAATTAAAAAACAAACAAACTTAGACTGAATTTCAGCACACATGAAAACTTAAAAACAAATTCTTATTTCCTGATGAATAGCCTTTGAACTATAACGTAACTTAAATAGTAAACTATCTTTAGAAAGATTTTCCCCCAAAAGCATTTTATTTTAGAGACCCGATTTAAATAAAATTGAATTTTTTGATTTTTTAAAATAATTTTATTTTTATTTTTATCCACCCTGGTGTGTACACAGCCCCTGTCCACTGTATGTTGATGAAGCTTGCAAAAGCCACTTTGGTGGTGGTGTTGTTTTGCGGGGGCAGGGGACAGATTTGATTATCTGACTCGGTGGTCTTCCTCATTTGTCTACCTCCATGGAACTTTGTCCATCAGCTCTATATACCTAAAAGTTCTAAAGACAGAGTGAGCTTGCAGTTTGATCCAAGTCATGATCCTCTTGGAATCCTAGTTTTGTGGGTTCCGCCTCTATCCCTAATCAAGACCCACAAGTCAAAGCTGGTAACAGGTGCATATCCATTCCTAACATGCATTGCACCCACAACATGACCCCATTTCAGGGGAAGTTTTTATTTGTTTGGGGTTCAAAGAAGGAGGAAAAATGAACGGAGGGAGGAACAAGAGAGAGACAGAGAAGAATGGGCAAGTCAGAATGTATGATAAAAATAAAAAGTGGCTTCTCTGTTTCAGGCTGGGTCTACAGATAGTTCCAAAAAGCTTGAAGACTATTACATGGCTAACTATACTCATTTTTTTTTTTTGCTAGATACCTGTGTCCTGCTGGCTGCTTGAACAATAACGCAAAAGTGTTCGGAACCTTCACCTATGAAAGCGTAAGTAATAAAGTAATAAACAGAGATAGTTGCAAGTCCCAAGAAATGGAGGATAATGATGTGCCTTAGTGACCTGTATGATGATAGAACCACCAAGCATAGTCACCCTGGATAAAAGCCAAGCACACAATCACAGCCTTGTGTTCTGTGTAGGTGGCTTTCAGTTCAACAGGGCCACTCCCATCATACAGTGTTTAATTAGTTCTTACCTGTTAAAAAATAAATAAATGCATGATGTCTGGCTTCCAAAACTGGGGTGTCTGCAGAATGAAGAAGCTCCAGATTCTGTTGGAGCTCGAAATTCTGCTAGACATCATGCATCACTAGCTAGGCCTTACCCTGGCTCTATCTAGACAGATACTGCTCTAGCTTACTCCTGATAGGTCACATTACTCTTGGCTTTGTCTCTAATAACAGCAAACATTTTATATATGAAATATATGAGCCACACCCTTCAACATAAACTTCCAGGGCAATGTACAATTTAAAGACTATTATTGTAATACTAAAACTAAAATTAAAAGATCAACAATAAAACCAAAGCACAGAAACAGTAGCATTCATTTAGTGATCAGCAAATAAAATCAACAATTTTTACATTCCACCCCTTGAAGTCCAGGTTTCCCTTGTACTCGTTCCAATCCGTGTGTGTGTTAGTATTTTGAAAATCAATGTTGTCAGCTATGCTCCATATTAATTGTGGCTTGTAGGCTATGAATGGCAAATGCCACTAGATCAATTCAGGATTTTGAGACAGCGCTGTGGGCATCTGTTACAAGATTGCTGCCATAGGGACATGACACAACACAAAATGGCTTTCAGATCTAAAAGAGCAGAAAAAGAGGGCCACAAATTGATGCAATCTTTGGAAAAAAGCATCTTCATCAATCACCACTACACTCACTCATAGAGAGAAACTCTTTCAGCCTCTCCTCTGTTCAGAACTAAAGGGAGGGAGGGTGTTCTGGAACCTGATGGCACATGGGCATGTTTAAGGGGATGTATTCAATGTGGGAGAAGCTGAGCCAGAACAAACAGAAACTGAGCAGGAAGAGCAAACAGTCTCCCATACATTACAGATTTTTTTGGGGGAGAATATTTATTGAGGCCTTTTCCAGGTGCCATAGGTGGGTACTGGAGGGCACTGTGGCACCCAGAGGCACTGCATTGATGACCCCTGCTCTGGATTAATGACAGACTGCTACCAAAAATGCAAGCTATTCCATCAGCTAGGAAGAGTCTTACAAATAAACTCTATTAACTGTCTTCTGTAAAAATAATGTTCCTTGCAGTCATCCAGTATATGTCGGGCTGCCATCCATTCTGGGGTGCTGGATAACAGAGGAGGCCTGGTAGACATCACCAGGAAAGGCAGAGCAGATTTCTTTGTGAAGTCTTCAAGAAATGGCATCCAATCATCAAGGTAATTTACCACGGGGGGAAATCTGAGCAGTAAATATTCTGGGTGATGGTTTTGGTGGGTTTTAACTTGGGCCTGCTGCGCTCACCAGTTGGTTTCTACATTTACTGAGCTGCCTGGAAGGCTCTGTAGTCAAGGGCATATGGACATCACAAGATCGATCTAGCCAGATCTAGCTCAGGATAGTGTTTACTCACAATGACTAGCCAGATGACTCTGGGAAGCCTGCAGGTAGGGCTTGAAAGAAAAAGCCTTCCCTTTATTCTGTTGCCCATGGGCAAATATTTGGAGGTATATTGCCACTGAATGTGGAGGTTCTGCTTAGATCTGATGACTCATAGCCTTATCTTCTGTGAATTTGTTTATCTCCCCTTTAAAGTATCTAAGCAATTGGGGGTGAATTCCATTGTGTTTTCTGCAAAAAACTACAGTGGTACCTCGGGTTAAGAACTTAATTCGTTCTGGAGGTCCGTTCTTAACCTGAAACTGTTCTTAACCTAAGGTACCACTTTAGCTAATATGACTTCCCACTGCCGCCGCACCACCACGCGATTTCTGTTCTCGTCCTGAAGCAAAGTTCTTAACCCGAGGTACTATTTCTGGGTTAGCAGAGTCTGTAACCTGAAGTGTCTGTTACCTGAGGTACCACTGTACTTTCATCTGCCCATCCAAAATGTCCTGTCATTCAGTTTCACAGGAAGATTTTGAGTTCTAGTATTAAGAGAGAGGGAATAAATCAGGATCTGTAGAAGTGAAAGTCTAACTCCAGGTTCAGCAGTGATGCGCTTTAAGGAAATGTTGAGTCATGGCTATGTGTGTGACTTCCATTATTCTGATTGGTCCCTTCTCCACCTATGAAATGGAGTTCCTGACATACTATTCTTAATCTGAGAAACCTGAAGTTCCAAACTTCAGACTCCTTTAGGGGTGGCCAAATGATCACAGAAAAATGGCCTGTTTACTCTTCTGCCTTTAACTGCAGTATAATTCAGAAAAATAAATAAATGCTGTTGAGTATTTTCATGGCATTAAATACACAAACACACACTCCTGCTGGTGGCTGCAGGTCAACTTGCGATATGCCCAGCAGCAGGGGCTTGTTTAACAGTTACAAAATCTGGAATTTATCCTGCCTACTTCCGATATCTAACAGATGCTGGTCCTCCTATAATGGTGCATGGAGATTTGATTTATTCAGTGCATATCTTTTAGTTAGAAACAGCCAGTTAATACTTTTTGTTTTCTGTCTTTTGCATTTCACAGCAAATTCAAACCTTCTAATTCCTTCATTGTTTCGAAAGTCACAGGTAAGTTTTCTTTATAGGGAGCCTATAATAGCTGAGAAGATACTATGCCATTCAGGGGTTTGTTAGGCATGGAAAAGCTTCTTAGAACTGTACATTATACTAGAACTGGCCTTTGGTTTACATCAAGGATGTGGGGGATGGGATCTGGCAGACAGGTCAGGCTGCTCTCTCCCCCACCTCTTGTGGGCCAGGTTTGACAGGTGGACTTGTGGGGGCAGAACATGGGATCTTGCAGAGGGCTTGGCAAAGCCACTCTGTAAAACAGCACTTGAAAGACAGCTTCTCTTGATCCAACAATCAACTTATTGTCAGGTGTTGCTGAACCCATTTCAAAGCTCCACTCAAGAATGCCACTTGGTGGATGATAATTTCCTCACAGAGTTGTAGTCCCCAGAGTTCTCTGTGAAGAGGAAATTACTGTTAAACTTGGGGGTTGCCATATTTCTAAACAAGGAAATCTAGACACAAAGGCTGTTGAGCCCAGGCACTGTTTCCTATTGCCATATTCTGGCTATGTCTGGGAAATTCCAGACGTATGGCAACCCTAGTTAAACCCCTCTGTGAATTGCAGCACAGTGTGGGGACCAGGGGCATTTCTATTAACTCGCAGCACCCTTCACAAACTACAGCTCCCAGAGTTCTTTGGGGGAAGCCATGGCTGTACTATCACAGTCCTTTAAATGAATGCTGTGAAAGTAGCCACAATCTCTTCCATTATATGATTTTCTGATGGCATCTGGCTGTTACTCATCTCTAAAATGAGATTAGGAGTGATCTACTTTGCAGAGGTGTTGCAAAGACTTACAGAAAACACGGTGAAGAACATTATAAGTAAAAATTGTTGTCTAGGTGAAATAATAATGAAAATAATAATACTAACGAACATTGCTAGTTGCATTGTCAATCTGTGACAAGAAACAGCAAAGGAGCTGCTTTCAAAATCCCGGTTTTGATTAGGTTGGTCCAAAATGAGTCCTGCAATTTACTTTGAACTGAAACAATCTCTTCCTCTTGGCTTCCCCCGCCACCCCAGCCATCAAGATGTGTGTCTCTTTCATGTGCCTGTAAAAACAATATTCATAATTATGACAAGAGCAAAGCATGAAAGCTCCAAGAAAACAAGAATACACACAAACACTCAAAGGCTAACTCTGGCATTGTCCTGAAACAGACCCATTTTCCATCCAGTTACAGTTCTGATCCAGGCTAAACACAGCTTTGTGTGTGTGTGTGTGCCAGACCCCTGTTCGCCTGAACAAAGGCATTAGAAAGTTAGAGATGAAAAAGGGGGGGGGGGAGGGACTTTCAAAAGCAATGCCATCAAAAGCCTTTTAAAGTTAGGATGCGACTTATAATCTGCCAGGAACAGACTGCAGACCGGACAGGACACTTACAAGGAAGAATGAGGCCACTTAAAAAAACAAAAAAACAACAACCTTGGATTCCTTCCCTCCTTTTAAATGAAGGAATCTTTTTGCAGTTTAGCCGATCTCCAAGATAAAGACTCTCAAAAATGTCTCCTTTGTGTAAAACTGTTTGAAGAGAAGGGACTTGGATGTGCAGGGCTGGCATCTTTCAGCACTCTGCCTTCCAGCTGCTTCCAGGACCCTAACACCCATTAAAGCACCAGCTGTCCTCCCTGGATGGCCCCTGAATTTTTCTTTGCTTCTGATCCTCAACAGTATCAGATATCTGGATTTAGCCTCCCTTTTAAATTTCCCACCATGCCCTTGGAGTTTGCGTCACTCTGGGGTCACCAAGGGAAATGTAAAGGGCGGCTGGACCCGGCTGGTTCACAGCAGCCAAGACAGGTTAGCTGACAGAAGGGGTCCACCAGAGGATGCTTAATGGTCCTCCATTACTAGTGATCCAGGGACAGCATGGGACGTTTCATTTATCACCGACTGGCTAGCAGTTCCTGACATCAACAGAGGCTGCTTTCCAATCAGCAACTGCAAGGCTTTCAAGGGGATGACTGAGCCACTCAGGAGCTCCTGCTCAGGATGCATATTTCCTCTCTCTGCTTGATCCGCTGCAGCAGCACCAGAGGACCCTTTTGCTCAAGGACTTCTCACCCTTGGAACTGGTCCTCTTAATATGCAATGGGTGGTGTGTGCATGGGGAGTCTGTCTTAAGTGCTTCCTTCCATCCCATGGACCTCACAACTTGACTTTGTGTTTATTTCCACAGTGCAGACTCTGGATTGTTACACCACAGTAGCGGAGCTTTGCCAGTTCAAGAAGCCAGCCACTCATTGCCCAAGGTAAATGCTGGAGTTATCCTTGGTGGGTATGAGTGGCCCAGGACTTTCCCCTGCATGAGTCCCCATTGCAATGAAAGGGAAATTCATTTGTTTATTTTACTCATATAAAGTATTTATATGCCGCACTCTTGCAAAACATCAGGGTAGTGTTCAGCAACGCAGAAACATTAAAAGCACTATGATGCAATCATAAAAATGAACAGCCACTCATAGGACATTTTAAACAATGGTATAAGCCTGTCAGCTTAAAAGAATATTCAAGAGACACCTGGAAGTCAAAAGCAAGACTGGTGAAAGCAGAGAGAAGGCTGGGAAAATTCACAGCAAACAGCAGTAGCTGGTGGGATGGTTCTCTGGTGGGGACAATCAGCACCACGGAGAGGAGAAACAGCTCCCTCACTGGGAGGTAAGTGAGTAGCAGGGGCTTTTCATTCAGTTCCTGATTGACTAGCAGCTCCCAATGTGGTAATATCATCTGAAGCTGCTAGCCGGTCAGTAGCCACAGAGCTTGGAAGGTGCTGACTGAGCCAATCCTGCCTCCCTGTTGCCTCTCACCAGTCAGTGGTAAGGATTTCTCTTCCCCATCTGGCCCAGTAACTGCAAAAAAAGTAGCTGGTGGCTCCCAGGAGCGAATTCCTTCACCAGCTGACAATGACTCTTGGTTTGATCCAGCAAGGCTGTTCAAATATATATATATATGTGCCAGGCAAATTTTGTAGGGTGGTGGGAGACGGAATCCGGAGCTTCCTGCCTAAAAGCTCATTGTTGTAAGGGGTAGTGAAGGTGGCTCTGTAGGGAAAGAACTATTCTCCTACAGTGCCCTCCTTATATTGCTGGGCCACAACTCTCTCATCATCCCTGACCATTGGCCAGGCTTCCTGTGGCTCACAGGAGTCCAACAACCTCCTAGGTGGAGTCCAAAAACTCATTGGCTATCTATGGTGCTAGATGCTCATTTCAATGCATTGCCTTTCAGGTCTTACTGCCCAGCTTACTGCAAAGATGAGCCATCCTATTGGGCACCGGTGTATGGCACCAACATTTACGCAGATGTAAGTAACCTTCTTTTCATCCTGCTTGGCAAAATGGGCTGTACATACACAGTGGAGCTGTTGTGGCATTTTCGGCTTCTGTAGTTTTATGAATGACAGGGCACCTTCCACCGATCGTGAAAGTGAGCCCGCTTATGAGTGCTGTATATCACATCCAGAGTGCAAGCCAGGCTGTGTCATTGAGAAATCTGAAGGCTTTTCTGAAGAGAGGCAGATAAAGCTGGATGAGGTTTATTCCTTCCATTTTTATTACCCAAACAATCTCAAAGTGGCTTACCAATAAATAAATAAATAAATACATAAAGGTGTTTTAACACATTGAGCTAAGACGTGGCTGCAAACCTGCTTTCCATGTGATAAATGTAAGGTGGAGGCAGACTCATAGTTTATAGGCAAGTGACAGAATTTGTAGTTCACCGGCAACCAGAGGATTGCCAGAAGAGAATTCTCAGCACTTTGGGAAGCCTACGGTTCCCAGGATTTCTTGAGTAAGTGGACAAAAATCATGATATAGTCAATGTTAGAAGAGTGGCATCCTCTGTATGCTAACAGCATTGAGCTGGAACAGCACTGAACAGCATTGAGCAGGCCCATGCTGACTGGGCCTGAGAGGAGTTGTAGTTCAAAGCACCCAGAGGCCATTCATTTGGTGAAGGTTGGCATAGGGACATTACAGAGCAGGCCTGTAATTCTTATGATTCCTTGAGCAGATAGAAAAACCATGAGATACTCTATACCAGAAGGTGAACATCCTCTGCATGTCTATAGCACAGAGGCTTAACACACCAGGAGTTCTTAGGACTCAGGAGAAGGAGCCAAAAACATTTATTCCCTGTTGAATTAGGGATGTGTTCAAGAACAACATCCATCTTGTTTGGAGACCAAATCTTTGCTCTCCAAAATTGTTGGCTGGCAACAGAGCCTGACAGTGTTTAATCAACGTGTGGGTTGGCAGTGGAATAAAGTTACTACTGCACAGCTAGAATGGTCCAAATTATTTGATGATTTTGTTCCTACTGTAGAGCTTCTTGAGTTGCGTTTTTAAAAAGGAGAAAAACCCAAACAAAAACTTACAGTTGTTTCCCTGCAAGGGATAAAGCTCATTTTGGACACTGTGTGGCCTTAGCATAAGATCAATTTCTTTGTATGAACTGGTTTCTTTTAAACTCCTCTTTAGATCCTAAGTTAGCACTCTTCTGCCAGATCTTCAGCAATGGGTTGAATGGAAGCATGGCTTCCCACCCAAATATGATTGCTCAACTGCCTTGGCTTTGGCAGTTATGAGTAGTGGACTTAATTGGATATAAGGTAGAAGGAGAGGATGGAAGGCTCGTCAGGGAAGGTTTGTGCTAAAGCAATATATGCCAGTGTGTATAGTTATCGCTTGATGCCTACAGGATGAACTGATGATTACACACAGTTTGGTCATGGTCTCATTCTGCCTTATGGGAGGGTTGGCTCTGGGATTTCCATTGCACTTCCAACACATAAAGATTGGCACTCAAGTGGTTGAGTTGATCTCTCTCTCTCTCTCTCTCCGATAAAGAATGAATGAATAGTACTAATTTACTTGAATTATTTTTTAGACAGCCTTTCATTAATAAACTAAAAGTGGTTTACAATAACTAGAAAAATAGGACAGAATCTACACATACAGAACCAAGAATTGTTAAAACAAGTATCAAAGGCCAGGGAATGCCTGGGCAAGAAGACTTGTTTTCAATAACTATTGGAAATTCATCACTGTTGACATACCCCCTAACTGTCCCATTTTAAGTGGGACATCCCCAAATCACAGAAAGCAACCCCAACCTCTGTTGCATCCTGGAATGTCCCAGTTTTTGGTCCAGTACTCTGGTGCGAGTCCTCGTGTCAGACTACTGGAGCAAAAGACAACTTACTCTGGCGTGAGTCAGCAAGGACGGGCCAAAGCTGAAGGTCCAGTGATTTTGGGGGATGAAAATGTTGGAGGGTATGAGTTGATGCCTTCTGTATCTCAGAGGGGAGACCATTCCACAGACTGCGTGGCACCATAGACAAAACTCTCTCTCATTATTACTACTGCTATTCCCACCACATGAGTAGTTAACCTGGCACTCTCCCACTGTTTTTGGACTCTTAACTCCCAACAGCCCCAGCCAGCACAGCCTGGGGTCAAAGGTGATGGGATTTGTAGTCCAGCAACTCCTGGAGGGCACCACATTGACTACACTATATTACTACTGCTTAGAAGCATGCAGTGATCAAAGCATGCAGAGACCGTGTGTGAACTGGTCCCTGTTCTTTATATGGCAGGTGACTTTTTGCAAAATGGAGACCAAGCAGATTTCCATATTGGTCCTTAAATTTTGCCCTTTACAGATCATTTAGCTCAGGGGTCAGCAATGTGTGGCCCATGAGCCAGATGCGTCCCACAAAGATCATTTTACTGGCCCATGAGCTGCCCGCAAACTGAGCCGCCCGCTTGGCAAGTCCCCCACGCACTGCACTAAAGTGGCACGGCGCAGCGCAGGGACTCACCGAGTGGCACCAGAAATGGAATCTGTGCACACGCAGATACCAGAAATCACTTCTGTGCATGTCCGACGCTGACAATCGCTTCTGCGCAGATGCGATTTTCAGCATCTGGGCATGCACAAAAGCAATTTTCGGTGCCGTGGACATGCGCAGACATGATTTCCAGCATTGCGCTGCACCAGTCTGGCCCACGGATGATCTCCATGGGAATGATCCGGCCCATGGCTGGTAAAGCTTGCCAACCCCTAATTTAGCTCATTTGCTTGAGTACATGTGTATCCAAAATGAACTCTGATCATGGCACAGGGCTATAGGGAAGTAGGAACCAGTCTTTGCAGAGGACTTTGGACTCGGCATCTTTCCCCTCTGCAGCCCCATAAAGACTGAAGCTTTTTTTGGTTCCCCCTCCCCCTGAGACCTGTTTGGTGTGCTTTCCTCCATGGGGATAAAGAACACTTAATTCTGGCCTGTGTGACTTGAATAATAATAATAAAAAAGACAAGCTCACTTTTTTCCCATGGAAACCAGCATACTATTTTAGCTGGCTCAGGACTGAAGCCTTGGGAAAGGTATGTTTGCAGGGAAAGAGGTCACGGTAGCTCTGGAAATGCTCTTGAGAGCTCAAGGAGCCAGAGTGCTTGTAATCAGTGGCAAAATAATGAGACCACAAATGTGCCGGAGGCGCACTCCAGGCTTGGATGAACTGAGGAAGCAAACAGTCGAAAGTAGTGAAAGCTTATCATCAAAGCCAGATGGGCCATCAAAACCCTGCATAAAAGTGGTTTCCCGAGTTAGAATGCCATTCTGCCACCCTGCAGAGAGCAAGGGATGGTGCTCAGCTGTTTCTAAAACAGACCAAGGGGAAGGGGAAGAAAAAGAAATGAAAACCATATTGAAATACAAGCTTACAACAGCTAAGGGTCGGCAGAATGTAGAGTGGGATCTGATTTGCAACAAGGGTTTCTGATTCCTGGTTGTTTGACAATAGTGACAATGCCAAGGCTCCCCACTCTACTGAACAAGCAGGTTGCTGAAATTAATAACTTTGGGAGGAGCATGGGAACAGGAGCAGATTTATATTCTATTATTCACTCATAAAGTTGATAGTGACTTTAAAGAATAGTAAAATGCAACACAGCGGACAGCAGCTGGAAGGGTGTGGCATTTTGTATTGCCAACAAAGAGAAAATGCAACCCCCCCATAAGATTAAAAAGGAGACATATTTGCATAAAAATTGCATGCAAACTTAGAATTAACAGGCTGCATGCTTGATTGTATGTCTCCCTGCTATGTACAAGGCTGGAACAAAGAAAGTCAAAATCTCTCTGTTCCTTTCTAGTGAACCTATATGCAGCCTTTGTTCAGTAAGATCAGTAAAGTGTTATCAGGATTTCTTTTCTCTCTTGCCTCCATTTCTGTTGGTTAAGTGGTTTTGCTGAAATGGTGCGCACTGGGTTTTTGTTCCTCCCGCAGCACTGTGCCCCAAAAATCATTTTTTCCCTATTCTCCATCAATTTACAAGTAAAGAAGTTATCAAATGCATGGTGTGGATACATTCCAGGCTAGGGATAGAGAGATTGAGATTACAAAGACTTTATTTGCGTAGCCAACAGGCCATAGCATCAAAGGGATAGAGAAATTGAGGCTGCTTGGCCATCGTTTTATATTATAATTGCTGTTTTTTAAGGAAGGGAGGAGATTCCTTCCTGTGCTGGGGCTTATCCTCTTTAAACAGTTTTGCAACTTGGTAGTGAAGATAAGAAACTCTTGCTGGGAGCAAGCGAAAGGCAACACCAGGGGGTGGAAGGGGTGTGCCTTGACCACACCGGAGGTGAATTTCGGAAGGCAGAACAGCCCGGAAATGAAGGCTTTGGAAAGAACTATTGGAAAGGGAGGCTTCTGTAGTGCATAGCTGCAGAATAATAGCCTGTCTGACTTCCTTGAGGACAGGGTGATATATTTTTTTTAATGTCCCGGTTTTAGATGCTTTGTGGCTGCATACTCAGGCAAATTCAAAGCATATCTGCTTCAGCTGTGTTCCTCCACTCTCCTTGACCATATATAGAAGCCCCCAAATCAAGCTGGCAAATGGGATGGGCAGAGCTGCCAGCACAGAGGCAGTGATAAATGTTAAAAGGGATGAAAGAGAACCTGCCTTTTATGGCTTGGGTGGGAGAGAAGGAGGGGAGACCATGATCTCCAGTGTGTGTGTGTGTGTGTGTGTGTGTGTGTGTGTGTGCGCGCGCGCGCGCGCTTTAGCTCTTTGTTCCTCTGTAGCTGCCTATCCACAAATCCTTTTGAATCCAAAGACTGGCTTTCCCTACAGCTTTGGTGTTCCATGCTATTTCCCTCTTTCCCAAATACCGTATTTTTCGCTCTATAAGACGCATCAGACCACAAGAGGCACATAGTTTTTGGAGGAGGAAAACAAGAAAAAAATATTCTGAATCTTAAGAAGCCAGAACAGCAAGAGGGATCACTATGCAGTGAAAGCAGCAATCCCTCTTGCTGTTCTGGCTTCTGGGATAGCTGCGCAGCCTGCACTCACTCCATAAGACGCACACACATTTCCCCTTACTTTTTAGGAGGGAAATCTTCTTATAGAGCAAAAAATACGGTAGCTTTTAAGATGCAGTGATCCATCAATGGCTGTTGCGATTCTCTCAAGTAAGGCTTGACATTTTGGTAAACTTTAATGTGATCTGGAATTAACCTGGTATAAAGGTATACATGGGCCTGTATTTTATTTTATTTTTAAAAATTAATGCTGCTTTTTGAAAGGTGCCGGGGTGGACATTGCTGTCACGGTTGATAATGAGGGACTTGAGGATTAATTTTGGACCAGGATGCTGAGCGCTGGGGCTGGTGTTGAATGCCCTGTGCCCTCACAGGCCTAGCGACAACAAAATGATAACCTGGAACTGTGTTTGTGTGAATAATGTCCCAGCTAATATGCAACATGGGTTGAGTTCCATGCGATGCCTCTGAGCCTCTGGGCCCCTTTGTAAGTGACTGTGGTTGTTCTATGACCTTTCAGAATTCCAGTATCTGCAAGGCTGCTGTGCATGCAGGGGTCATTGGGGACAACGCTGGTGGGTACGTGGACATGATGCCTGTGGAGAAGAAGAAATCCTACAGTGGCTCTTCAAAGAATGGGATCCAATCTGCAAGGTAAGGCAGTCACTCCTCTCCTGATTGGGCTCTTTATGAAATGGTTCTTCTGTTGTCTTCCTTATTCTGCAACCTAAGAACTGAAGGAAAGCCCTGCTGGTCCATCTAACCCAACATCTTACAGTGTCCAGTCAGATGCCTACAGGACATCCACAAACAGGAAACAATAGCAATTCTCACATTTGTTCCACACAATTGCTACTGAGAGAGAGAGAGAGAGAGAGAGAGCGAGAGCATATGAGCATGTGGACTCCATATGGCCACCATGACAAGTAGATCATAGACTGATAGATCATAGATTTGGACCTTGAGGACCATCTAGTCCAAACCCTATGCATTGCAGGAATATGCAGCTGTTCCGTACAGAACATCTTGGCATTATCAGTACCATGCTACCATCTGAGCTATCCAGACTAATAGTCACTGGCAAGACTTTTTCTCTATGAGTTTGTCCTTTCCTCCACATCTGATTTACTGAGCAGCACCACATCTTCTGACAACAAATTCCATAAATCAGTGATTGGCTGTATGACAAAGTATTCAGTAAGGAATTGATTCACAGTATTGTTCTTGAGAGTGATTAAGGGGGATAAAGAAAGGTGGTGTTCAGACATGTTCCATGTTTCCGCTTTGTCTGAGAAGAGAACTAGTAAGAGCAAGTATTTACAGAAATTTGGAGGGATTCATCACCCTGTTCTGATACTTCCTTTTACAATAGTGATGGTCCTTTGGCATGGATAGGAATCATAGGAAGCTGCCTCATGCTCTGAGCATCCGGCTCAGTGTTATATAGTCATACTGCCTGTGTTTCTCCAGGATTTCCAGTGGGATTCTTTCCTAGACTTACCTGGAAACAGCAGGGATTGAACCTGGAACCTTCTGCATGCAAAACATGGCCTTTACCACTGAGCTATGGCCTGTCCCTGGTGATCCTCAGATGTCTGGGGAGAGCATCTTCTTTGCAAGCAGAAGGTCCCAGGTTCAATCCACAGCATCTTCAGCTATGACTGTGAGAGAACCCTGCCCAAAATCCTTGAAAGCAGCTGCCAGTCAGACATCACTGAGCTGGATGGATCAATGGTCTGACTTTGTATGTTCTTATGTTGTTGGACTCTATTCCCATCAGCCTAAGCCAGTGCAACCAATAGGCAAGGGTGACGGGTGTTGTAGTCCAATGTTATCTGAAGAGCCACAAGTTCCCCATCCTTGTTCAATGGAACACAAGTGATGTCCCTTCACACCATTAGAAGAATTTTCCTTCTAGAAAGCATATAACAAGGCAGTTAAACACTGACTGGCTTTTCTAATTGGTTTTGGGTTTTTTACACTGACCCTGTAGGATGCTAAGCACACCTCAGTGAGTTAGTTTGTGGGGAGGCCCCTAAATTTCAGATGACATCAAGCAGCCAGGCATGGTGCCTCATCATTCTTGCCTTAGATCCCATGGGGGTTTCTGGGAAAGTACATCTTGGATAGCTCCCTCCCTGCTCTTCTCAGTCCTGCGTAAGCTTCACTATGTTGCTCCCTCAGGAGGAAAAAGGCTTTTGGGAATATCCCAAGATAGCTCACACTGGGACTTCTGTAAAAGCCAAAACTCTCAGGGCTGTGACTGGTTCCAAGACTGTTGCTTTTTTCTCCCTTTGATGGAAGCGAAAAGGGAGGGCGAGTCAGCAAGGCAACTTTTGAATTCTCTGAGCATGAAGGGAGAATCGTGTCTCTGTGAAGGGAATAAGGGATCTCCTTGCAGCTCTCAGCACACTTAACAAACTACAGTTCCCAGGGTAATTTGGGGGAAGCCATGACTATTAAAGTGGTATAACAGTGTTTTAAATCTATGGTGTGGATGGGACCTCAGTCAGCCAACCATGTTTTTACTGTTTGGAGCCAAGGGTCATTTTCAGTATAAATCATTAAAAAATCCACTGGGGATGTGGATGGGAGGAAGTAGCCTACCTACTAAAGCAAGCAACCCTATACAGTCATACTTCGGGTTACAGACGCTTCAGGTTGCGTGTTTTTGGGTTCCGGATGCACCGAAACCCGGGAGCACTGGAACTGGTTACTTCTGGGTTTTGGTGCTTGCGCATGCGCAGAAGTGCCGAATCGCAACCCGTTCGTGTGCAGACGTGGCGCTGCGGGTTGCGAACGCTGTGGGTTGCAAATGTGCCTCCCGCACGGATCACGTTCGCAACCCGAGCGTCCACTGTAAATAACAAATTTGTCTGCATCAGCCAGCCACCATCTCAATTTTGAAATTGGTTTCAGGGTTTCAAACACTGAATAAAAT
This sequence comes from Podarcis pityusensis, assembly GCF_964106645.2. NCBI lineage: Eukaryota > Metazoa > Chordata > Lepidosauria > Squamata > Lacertidae > Podarcis > Podarcis pityusensis. The sequence continues at coordinate 52,247,733 of NC_138033.1, read as the reverse complement.
CCCCATTGCCTTTAAATGAGTTTGAACAGAGGAATTAGCAAAGAAACATTGACTGCTATTCCCCACTGCCAACCTAAAGAGCCAAGCTTTTCAGATGCGGCCTGCTGGGTTTACTTTGAATCTTATCACCTCTCTTGTAGCCATTGGAGAGTCACCTGAGACCCCCCCCCCAGTCTTTTCAGGGTGGGGGAATCCATATAAAGAATTTCCTATTGGCTGTGAGATGGGGGGGGGGAGGACTGGACAAAAGTGTGGAGGATAAATGGATTCTTGGCCATCATAGATAAGACCAGAATATCCCTACTCAGAAGCTGTTCAGAAGACCAGATACTGGAGATATGGTCCCCAGGAGGCTTCCTATGAAGAAAATATGACAGGGTCAGACCTGGTTATCACTTTATGCAACTTTCCAACTATTTAAAACAATCAAAAGAAGATGTAGGGGCTTCCCCCCACTCCTGTAATGGAAAAACTGCTTATGCCTTCCCTTTGTCTTATTTCTTGTTTCCAGCTTAAAGACACAGACAGAAGGAAACGCCTTCCGAATCTTTGCCGTGAAGCAATAAATTTCCAAGAAGCGGAACCCCGTCTTTTGGGAGGAGGAGGAGGCGCTATTCGTAGGTGATGGGAAGCCCACACATGATGGTGGTCGGTCCTGGCATGCAGTACGACGAAGTCCTCTTGGTCAAAACTCTTTCAGGGACGACAAAGACTGCTGCCGGAATCACATTCTGACTTAACTATCCACATCCCATTGGTGTCAGCTCAGTGTCTTATTATTATTATTAATATTACTTTCAAATATTTAGGGTCAGATTTTGAGAGCGGAGTGTTCAACACCTTATTTCCTGGTGCACAGCTTATATTGCTCAAAGACAAGAGTTTTGCACTTCATGGAATGAACTTGCCGCTTAAGGGTGAATGTTAGCTTGAATAACTATGGAGGCCTTGCTATGTGTGTGATAGTTTGTATGTGTGATTGGGTGTGTTGGAGTGCAAGAGACAGACAGAGAGAGAGAATCCAAGTCTATCTGGATTCTTTTCTTGGGTCAACAACAGGTCCATTAAATGCAGTGCTGAAACAATATGTGGTAGACTGTTCTGTGGATAGTGCAAAAGACACACCTAGCTGTCGGAAAAACAAAGCTGCCTTTCAAAAGCGCACCATCTCCGTAAACCGGGAATTTCTCTCAAACAAAGGGGAAAAAATGTGGAATAGCTGGGTTTGCTGGCCAAACAATTGCAGGAAGTTAGGAAGGCTAGGGGTGTTAAAAATAAATCAAGGAACTAGAGCCCCTGTCCAGGCACATTTCAATTGGTAGTACATTAGACAGCATCGTTTTATTTACAATTACCTACAATTTATTTTATTCAGCAGAGCTGGTCATATCTTAATTATGCAGTGATCTCTAGAAGTTGATCTTTATTTTGTTAGAAACTTACAGAGCGTTTGCTTTGCCCCTGTTTTTGTACAGATGTGGGGCTTTATTTTATTATTATTATTATATATATTATGTATGTTGGGGTTAACCACAACATATATATTAGAGAACTAATAGATCTGGTTTGTTTCCTTGTATTCAGTAAGTATATATTTAGATCCCATGCAGATCTCAACTGTCTCCATGATGAATGGAGTTGTAACATTCACCCAGGTATTTCAAGGGTTGGATTTCAATCATTTATCATTCTCACCCCCCTGTTAAAACCTTTTAAAATCCACCCCAATCCACAGCTGGGATCCAAAGAGTTTGCTTTTGTCTGTCTGCTGGGAATTTGGACATAGCAGTTCCTCTAACGTCCAGGCTCTGAGTATCATAGAGAGCTTGAATTTTTATTTTATTTTATTTTAAGGAATTCATTCCAGTTCCAGTTCATTCCCTGCAAAGAGGGACAAATTCCATTCTGATTCAATTAACATATTTATAATAATTCATAATTCCTTCATGTAGTCCCAGGTGCTATTCTTTTCCTCTATCTCTCTAGACATCAGAATTTTAAAAAACTGCTCTGGACAGGTATAAAATAGAAGAAAACAACAAAACACACACACACAGTGCAATGTGGAAAAAAATTAATTCACATTTGGTTCACCTGGAAATTATAGGAACTGCTTTCTGGTGTAGTTCAGAGATAGCTGGATTAATTCAGTGAAGTAGTTCATTCCGAGCACTAATGTGATCACTTATGTAACCAAAATGACACCATCCATATATAACAGAAGTATCAGTGGATCTGGAGGGAACCCCAAAGTCTGCATAGGTTCAATATATCTTTAGGTTAAAAAAAAGTAGAAAAGAGGCAATGAGAGCTGGTCATGCTCATTTGCCATGGAATGCTGACTAAGAGCGGGTGGGTCAGAAAACATGGATGAGGGGAAATGGAATGGAGCAATAGAAATCTTGAACAGTGTCCCACGCCACAACATTTTATTGCAGGACACTCTGAATATTGGTGTCTCATCCTATGCCATATCACATTCTGCCAAAGATTATAATCTGAACATTTACTTTCTATTTATTTAGAGTGAATCTTTACAGGAAGCAATAGTTGTTTCTTTGCTTTTTAAAAAAATAGTGATGCAGATGATTAGATAAGTCAGCGCCTTGGTGAGCTTTGGGATCCTAGACTTCAAGGAATGCTTGTCAGTGGTGGTGCTAAAGTGGTGCTAATTAGGGATAAACAGAATTACATCCCACCCCCATATCTGCCCCAGGAATTGTCCCCCATAAACTGATTTAATATTCCAAAAAGTCTTTTGAACAAAGGAGGGGGGATGTAACGCACAGACATTGTTATTTTATCCAAAATATACCAGTGGGTGCATTCAGATATAGAACAACTGCAACAAAGAATAGCCTTTCCATTCCTGGGTTCATGATTGCCTATTTTGGATGCGTGATCTGAATAGATCTCTTCTCTGTAGGCTGCAAGGGCCTGCAGGGTTGGTTTTTTGTATATTTGCTTTTTTTCTATGAAAAATGATGTATTTTTTACTATTTCCTTTGTAAAAAAAAAAGTTTACTGTAAATGACTTTGTTTTAGCTTTGCATGGTCTTCTCGATGGGTCTAGGATTTCAGACTGATTCTCTAGCACCACAGCAAAGTATCTCTACAGCAAAACAGACTGTTTTCCGGCTGTTTTGGTTTATGACATTTGTGGAAATAAAACTCTTGAGAATTAAATGAGACCATTTAGCACAGAGCTTGTTTGTTTCATATCTTGTCTTGTTGGGTTTGTTTCAAGGCTTTTGCAGAATTGTCACACAGAACAAAATCAACTCATCTTCTTATTTCAGGGGTGTCAGCCCCCAGGTCTGGGGAATGAATTCAGTTCTCCAGACCCCTCAGTCTTGCCCTCAGAACTCTTCCCCAGACCACATCCTTCACTGCCTCTGCTTTGTGCCTTCCTTGAGAGTTTTTGTCATGCTGGAATATGTCCTCTAATTCTAGTGACAACCCTTGCTTGCAGGGTACAGAGGGGAGTGGTAGAAACTAGTTTACAGTATACAGTGGTGCATCGCAAGACGAAAAGAATCCGTTCCGCGAGTCTCTTCGTCTTGCGGGTTTTTTCGTCTTGCGAAGCAAGCCCATTAGCGGATTAGTGCTACAGTATTAGCGGCTTAGCGGGCTTAGTGGATCAGCTGATAAGCGGCTTAACAATAAGCTGATAAGCGGCTTAACGATAAGCTGATAAGCGGCTTAACGATCAGCTGATAAGCGGCTTAACGATCAGCTGATAAGCGGCTTAGCATCAGCTGTTAAGCGGCTTAGCCATCAGCTGATAAGCGGTTTAGCGGCTTGGGAAAAAGGGGGGGGAAAGGAAAAAAACCCCGCAGGAACTCACAAGACATTTTCGTCTTGCGAAGCAAGCACATAGGAAATTCGTTTTGCGAAGCACCTCCAAAACGCAAAACCCTTTCGTCTAGCGGGTTTTCCGTCTTGCGAGGCATTCGTCTTGCGGGGCACCACTGTAAAAGGAACATTTCCATGTGTTGCTCCACCCAATTTTGCCCCTGGCCCCACCCACCACTGGTATGTGCCCCCCCCCAAGTTCACCCAGAATGAAATGCAGCCATCAGGCTGAAAAATAGTTTCTTCTTCCTGACATACAGTATTCTTATCTATTTACTTTTGGGGGGCAACAGGGCATATATACTTGTGATTCAAATTCCAGGAGGGTGTCCTCGCAGTTAAGAAATGAACACACACGCGCATTCAGGCAGGTAGTGAGCTGTAGCAATCTCCTCTTAGAGATACAGAAACATGTAGCATAGCAAGGATGTTTTGGACTAATGGAGCCTGAAGTATCTAGTTGTTTTGCAGCATTGATAAGACTGAGCCACACTGTTTTTGACACTTGTAGCCAGCTTTGCTTTGTCTGGTCAAGCAAGGAATGAATTTCCACTTGTTTTGATCATAAGAGCCCCGGTTCATCTGAAAATTTCATGTAGTCCAACAGGAAACAAAGCTATCCCAGTAAAAATGTATCACCTTAGTTCAGGTGGCTGGGGCTGACTGGCACTGTAGTTCAAAACATTGGATTAGCAAAGGTTTCTCTGGCTGTTTTATTTCCTAGCTGCAGTGTCCTAACATGAACTCCTTATTATATCTGGATCTTCCAGTTTAACAGATTTATAGATTGCCTTGTTTATATCAAGTGGCAAGCTTGCCAACATTTAAAAAAAAAAAAAGTGATTTCAGTAAATAAATGAAGGGTTTTTCTGTGGTCTTTTTTGCAGAATGTAGCATTCAGCTATGGCAGAATTGCTGGCAAAGCTTTTGCTTTGCACCCCTTGCTTTGCTCTGTGATCCATACTTTAAAATTAGCACCAGGGGAAATTCACAGAGAGGTTTGTGCATGCCTGTTCTTAGGGATGTAGTGTTTAGAAATGGGGTCTCCTGCAAAGAGCCAGCAGCCGAAATATAAACAGCAACCCAGGAAGATGGTGCAGGGAAGTGTTCCCTGACTGTGACAGAGAAGGGCTTCCTTCAAGACTCTCAGTGGGCAGGCTGGTCAAAGTTTATAAAAAGAGCATCCTTCAGCAAACATTTGATCCTCAAAGCCAAATATTAGCAATTCATAAATTGAGAATCTAAATATGAGTCATTTTCCCATAACCAGCCATTTGAAAAAGGAATGTTGCATGAAAAAGTAAGAAGAGCCCTGTTTGATTAGGATGAAGGCCCAATTAAGGGAACCTGAACACCATGCATTTAAAGCACTATGATACCATTTTAAAAAGTCATGGCTTCCCTCAAGCAATAAATCCTTGTTCAGGGTGCTGTTAGGAAGGTTGGACTAGATGACGCTTTGGGTCCCTACAACTCTTATGATTCCTTGAGTCTATGAAGTTATATCCCAGAGTTCACTGGGAAGAGGAATTGATTGGTACACCACTCTTGATACATCAACAAAACTTTACACATTTGTGGGATGGGGGAGAGATTTACCACCATTTTCCCTTTCACAAAACTCCACTTTGACTCCTCCCTTTGAAAGCAGTCATAGCAATGAGTTCTGGAGAGTTTTGTATTTAATTTAAACCTGGGAGACACACAAGCCTTTCAGCTCAGAACGCTATGGAGTAGAATGTTCGTAAATCTTTGAGGGCTGGGTTTTTTAATATAGAACATTCAGAGAAGCTGAGCAGGTGACAACCTCTCTCCTTCCAAATTGCAGGCTTTCCCTTAATAGTGTTCTTATTTTGGAAGGTGGATTCTTTCCAGCCGGGAGAGAAAGGGCACTCTGTGATCCACTGTGCAGCTGGTCCCTAGATGCCAGCGCAGGCAGTCAAACGAATGCCAACTTGTACCTCTCACGGCCAACCCATCCCTAGGAAATGGAGGCAAGAGTTCTCCTCTGCCTTATACCAGGTCTGCTATAGGCACTTCCAAGTGAGACGACCTGTTTACTGAGCATTCATCCTCATTTGTCTGCAGAGAGACTAGAAAACATTGGCTATTTGATTCAGTCTCATTTGTTTACAAGGAGGTTAGATCTCACTGGGGCAGGGGGAAACCTCATATTTAAAGGTGACCTATCTAATTATCACTTCCTGAAGCAACATGTAAACTGAAACACGGCCGTTCTTCACAATTCACACTCTTCCATATTTTGCAATGGCATTCTGCAGCCAGAGAAATGCATTTGCTAAGGTAAGCTGTATGTTAGCAAAAGAAGCATACAAAACCGCATTATATTAGAGGAAATAATATATTAGACAAAATACATTTTGCAAATATGTTACATTGTCCAGAAGTGCACACAAATCTGTGTATATTAGGAGGATTTTTTACCAAGATGCTGAAGAAGTTTCATGAGGACTTAAAAAAGAAAAAGCAAGTGGATGTGGAAATGTGGAGAACTGAACTTAAGAGTGGAAAAATGAAAAATGGAGAGAAATTGAAATGAACACATTTGCCCATCCCTACACCAAAGCAAATGCTATTCCAATTCCACCCTTGTCAATGCATTTCCCCATCACTTATTGCTAAAAGTTTGATCATTAGGGAGAAGCAGGTTTGCTGTGCAAGATCTCCTGATCGACTCTAATTGCATGACCTGAATTGCCAACATATGACTGAATCCCACCCCAAAATAGCGATGGTTTGGAAAGAATTTGTGTGTCTGTGTAGCCTAGTGTTGTTCTATTCTGACTGGCAGTAGCTCTCCAGGGGCTCAGGCAGGCGGTCATTCCCATCACCTGGTATCTGATTATTAATTTTTAGAAAGATACGTAAACTCATTATTCAAATTTCTGTCTAAGTTTTGTGAATTATAAAATTGTTGATGGAACACAGGTAAAATCCGCACAACTTTTTCTTAAAGAAAAAACCTAGTAAGATGTAAAATAATAATTAAAACACAAAGAAAACCAGTATATATTTAAAAATGAATGTAGATGACTGTACTATTTATCTGAAATAAGGGGGAACGGGGAATCAGCAGGCATCTAGAACAAGTTGACATGCCTAAGCAAAATTAGCTGTGAGTTCCAAAGCATAAGTGCTGCCACATTGCCACGCCTTACACTTAAAATAGGGTGACCATATATACCGAGGGGTCTCCATATGTCCATGGAGGGTGGTGGGTTGGAGACCGGGGGCAATTTTCAACATAATAGTAAATGGCTGGGATTTTGTCTGTTCCCTGGCAGAAACAGAAGTGCTCTGCGGCGGTCGCTTCCTTGTTGCCTCCTAGATGATGATTTATGAAGTCCGCTCACCACCCCAGCATCCGCCAATGCCAATCCCCCCCCCCAAAAAAGCTCAAGAACTTTTTTGGGAGGAACTGTGTTTGGATCTGTACTTCTTGAAATGTGGCAACCATAACTTAAAGCACATTTAAGCCACAAAGGCTTCTGCCTAGAGAGAACTGTAGTTTATCCCTTTAAGGGCTGCAGTTCCTAGCTTCCTTAACAAATTACAGTTCCTAGGATTCTTCAGCAGAAGCCATGCACTTCAATGCCTTTTGTGGATGCGACCTTCAGTAGGATGGCCTGTTATGGACCATCAAAATGAGGTCAAAAAGAAGACTGTCCAGAAAGTCTGGTTATGAAAGATTGCTGGTTACCAGAAGCCAAGCCCAAATTTCAGAGGGCCTTTCGGCTCAGCTCATAATGAGCTTTGCTTTACCCTCCCCAAACTGAGAAAGGTTATCTATTTTGATTGATCGATTTCTCACATATATAGCCCTCCTTTCTACCCGAAGGAGCCCAGGGTGACATCTCTGTAATAATAATAATAATAATAATAATAATAATAATAATAATACTACAATAAAATTAAAAAGTTCATTTCTCAACCAACCCCAATTCTGAATTTTGATGCCATCAACTAGTTAAGTTATAACTAGGACAATGTTTATTTTATTTCATTTTTTGAAACTCTGCAACAGGATTAGTTTAGGTTTGCTTATGTAATTGTGAGTGTTGTTGTGTGGTCCAAAAGAGAGACAGCCAAGGATGCCAAGGCTCACTGGCATGGAGGAAAAGGCATCTGTTCCTTACCATTACTTTCAGAGAGAAGAATTCTGCTTCATCCATCCTACATTGTTTTGAGCATTCAGGCTGGTGTTCTTTTTCTTTAACCCACACTAGGGTAAGTGGGGATGATTTATTCCTTTAATAATAATAATATTAAAAGAAAAAACAACCCAGGAACATCTCATCACTTTGCTTGGACACGATTCAACTAAATTAACATGAGTGGAATGACTTCCACTTGAGCAATGGGACTTCCCCCCTACTTGTGTGAATGTCCTGTATCTTCCGCAGATCTGTTCCAGATAGTCGGGGGAACCTCTTGGGGGGGGGGTGCAGCAAGGGGCAAGGCAGACAACATTCCATTATCCAATTCCCTCAACCGTTCCTCATAAGGCGTGGTTTCCAAACCCTTGATCATCTTGGTTGCCCTCCTCTGCACATGTTCCAGCTTGTCAACATCCTTCTTAAATTGTGGGGTGCAAAACTGGACAAAGCACTCCAAAAGGGTATTGTATAGTTAGAAAAGGGCAACCAAAATGATGAAGGTGATGGAAGGACTCCCCTGGGGGGAAAGGTTGACATGTTTGGGACTTCTTCGTCTAGAGAAAAGGCAGTGAAGTGATAGAAGTATATAAAAATATGCATGGCATGGGGAAAGAGAAAAGTCTGCCCATCCCCCTTATTACACCAGAACTTGCAGACAACCAATGATGCTGAATGTTGGAAGATTCAGGACAGAGAAAAGAAAGTACTTCTTCACAAAGCACATAGCTAAACTATGGAACTCACTCCCACGTGAGGCATTGATGGCCACCAACTTGGATGGCTTTAAAAGAGGATTGGACAAATTCATGGAGAACAAGGCTATCGATAGCTACCAGCGATGCTTTTGAATACCGGTTACTGGACACCACAGGAGGGGAAAGTGCTCTTGCGCTTGGATCCCACTTGTGGGTTTCCCATGAGGATCTGCTTGGCCATTGTGTGATGCTGAACTAGATGGGGCCTTGGCCTGATCCATGCACCCATGACAGACTAAAATTCCTAAGATTCTTTGGGGGAAGCCATGCCTGTTAAAAGTGGAAACTGCTTTAAATGTATAGTGTGGCTGTAGTCTGCATCACTTTAAGGGTTATATTGCCAGTCCGTGTGATTTCAGCTTCTTCTGTTGCTGTTTCAGATCCCGAAATGGAGGCTATCATTATTGTAACGACCCATCTGTTCCTCTTCCTCCTTTCACCAAAGGCACTTTGCAGGGGCCAGCGCTCTTGGCAGACAGAGAATCAGAAAGGCCACTCTTAATTACATCAGGTTGATTTTGATGTCAGTGCCCATCAGGAAAAGGGTTTGAAGTGAGCTGAGGACAGGCTCTGCTTCTGGCTAAGGAACCGGGCCATGTCTTGGCTTCAAAGTCTCTGGTCCAGATTTCCAGGACCAAAGACTACGAAATCAGGCAGGAGAAATGAGGTGGCAAAGGACTGCAGCATGCAGAAGGTCCCAGGCTCAGTCCTCAACCATGTATGGCTGGGAAAGTCCCTGGAGTTTGGTGGTTGGAACATTAGCTTTGCATGTGGAAGGTCTCAGGTTTAATATCTGGCATCTCCAGGTAGGGATAGGAAGGACCCTTGCCTGTAATCTTGAAGAGCCACTGCCAGTGGTATGAGGCAACGTCTTATGTTCCTACAGCTGTTTATTGATTTATTTTTTAAAAAAGGGATTGCAGAAAGGAAAGCCAGGAAAGACACCAAAGAGCAGGACAAAGGACACATCTGTATGAAACATGCATGTGCTAATTCATAAGCATAGATGCCCATGGTGAAATAGCAAGGCAACCAATGATCCTTGACATTTTGCATGACTGTTAAAGAGTTTTAAGAACACTTTGAATATATGGTGTGGCTGTGACCCAAGACCTGCTGGCTACTATTCAATAACCGACAAGCAGACAAAAGAGAACACCAGAAGGGGGAAAGCTGGGGGGGGGGACCCCAGGTTGTTTAGTATGATAGAGGGAAACAGGTCACCCTCTCCTGAAGACAATAGGCTGTACCCAACATAGCCCTAAGCTAAAGTCTTTGCTTTATACTTGTTGCGCTGATGGGATGTTGACGTGCAAAGCAAACAAAAGTGCACAACCAGATATTGTTGCACTTCAGACTGCATGGCAAGAACAAGCTTTTGCACTACAAGAATCTTACCTAGCAACCTATGTTTGGCTACTACATTTCCCCATGTCACTGGTGCCACCCAGCACTGTCATGTGGCCCCTGGAAGGATTTCCAGACCGGAATGTGGCCCTCTGGCTGGAAAAGGTTTCCCACCCTTGTGTTAAGAGAAAAGAAACTCTGCACGACTTTCCTTTCTTGCTGCCATGGATGCTAATGAAGAGATCTGAATCTTGCACTGAAAGGAGCTGGATCATTTGCATGTTGGGAGAAGTCTGGAAAGGGGCCACCTACCCTTTCTGCGAGCTCTGATAGGTGCTGCTTTCCTGTTTCCATTGGAAGAGGGCGCAGAAATGGCACAGCTTCGCGAGGCAGGACAACAGAACTGAGCAGCATCTGCTTTTTCTTAGCTGTCTCTTTGATCTCCCTGGAGTGCAAAAGGATGCGAGAGGCCAAATCTCAAAGAAGCCAAGAAGCGTCTTTTTCATTCCCCCTTCTCTCCAAACTGATGATGGTGATGGTGATGGTGCTGATAAATATGAAGGGTAATTATTTTCTCATTTTGTTTTTTATGAACCTTTTGCAAATTATATAAACTCCAGGAATCAGCTCTACGGATGCAGCTGTTGGACAGATGTTTCCCTATTAAAGAACAACAACTTCCATTTGTCTTTGGATTATTAGTTTTATAAGGAAAGGGCTGCCATGGCACGTGGCTCTCCTTTTGTTTTAGTCCAGAGGTTCTTAGGTAATGAAGGAAGATCTGCCATACGCATTGCAACCCTGGATTGCCCCTTTTATATGAGGATATTAGCACCGTGCTAAAGAGGGACTGACCTGTCTAGCAGCCTGTCTTCTGACTTGTCACTATTCTGTAGGAGTTGTCTCTGGTTAAATCACTGCCCCCATTTTTCATCCCCCGCTTTTTTGCCTTTTGGAAAAGGGCCATAGCTCAGTGGGGCAGAGTGCTTGGACTGCTGAATTTGCAATGAGTTTTAGATACCAGAAATGGAAAAACAGGGTAGATACCTGTCCTTCAGAGTGAGGGCACTGGTGATCCTACTCACATTGACCTCAGTCTGAACTGAATTTAAGATGCCATTATATTGCCAAGTCTTGTTGGTTACTTAGTGACTTTTTCCACGCCAGTGTGTAACCCTCAAATTCCCAAGGTGTAACAAAATAATGAAACTGGGCTTTCAGGCTTTGGTTTGTAGACAGACAGTACCTCCAAAGTGATAGGGCAAAGCCCACAGTGTTTACACTAATCTCACTGTTATGTGTAGTTTAACAGTTTAGGAAAGTTGCACCAAATACCTGCAAAACCTAATCGTGTATGTATGTAGTTATCTATGTATGTATGTATGTATGTATGTATGTATGTATGTAGTTAGTTAAAAATGACTATTTCCTACATCAGAGACAGTGAAGCCTCAACAGCGCCACCTTCAAAATTGTCTCCAGCCTCCCCCTGCAATTGAGAAAGTGAGTATGTAGTTGTCTCAGGCTATATGTGACTGAGGTTATTTCTCCCTCTTTCATAATACTAGAACCCAATAAGACCATCCAACGAAGCTGAATATTGGAAGATTCAGGACTTCTTCACATAGCACATAAACTATGGAACTTGCTCCCACAAAAGGTAATGATGGCCAGCAACTTAGTTGCCTCTAAAAGAGGATTAGACAAATTCATGGTGAATTAGGCTACCTAACTATTAGCCATGATGGCTCTTCTCTACCTCTACTGTCAGTTGCCTGGTTGCACAAGTGGTGAAGTTCTGCTTGTGGGCATCTGGTTGGCCACTGTGAGAACAGACTGCTCACCTAGATGGACCTTTGGCCTGATCCAGCATGGCCCTTCATACATTCTGTGTATGATTCTGCCTTGAGCCATTTCTCTACACCTCTTTTTCATGAACTTTACTTGTGGCCTGTAATATTCCTGAAAAGATACAGCAAAATGCCTTAGATTTTGGACTTGCAGGGGCAGGAGATCTGTTCCTTTTTCAATTTGTTTAATTCCAGATTTTGCCAGTGCATGCTTAAAATTCTCTTCTTGATTCCTATCCCTTCTGAGTCACCTATGGGGGCAGAAGTGAAGTCATGGAGCAGCTTCAGAAGAGGAAGAGGAGAATATGGTTTGCATTACAAAGAACCTCCTTCCAGTGCTGATTGGCAGCCCTACCTCAATGTGTGCTTTCAATTTCCCCCCTGAAATATGAACCAGGTAATGCTGCCAACACAGACTCTGCCCTCTTAAATGCCTCGCCTATTCTAGCAGTTCAAAATAGTTTGAAGGGCAGTTCTTTCACTGTATTGTAGTGATGGGGAACCTCCAGCCTGCAAGGCCAATTTCAGCCATGGTCAACTTGCCCAATACCTGACAATTAGCTATCAGGCTTTGCAAAGCACTATGCAGTGGTGGGGGAGACGAGTTTCATCTACAGTGTTTTTGGGTTCTGTGCAGCAGGATTGCAAAACTTGGCCAGTGGATCATTGGTGCTTTGCAAACTGTGCCTTTGTCTGTTGGTGTCAAACTATGTGGGCAAAAATGGGCCACCTGACATTATTCTGGTGTCAGGTGATTGTCTAGTTGGCAGTGCTGCCTACTTGTCAAACTTGTCTGTGGAGGTTGAGGGAATGACTACTTCTCCCTACATGGGATTTCCCCAATTTTCTGGGGATCCCAAGAATAATATTTTAATCAAATGGCACAGGAGGAGCAGAAGTACATCAAGGAAACCAAGCAAGGAGGGGTAAAGGATCAAAAACCTTAGTCAGAAGAACCTCAAATAGAGTTAGAAGAATTGCTAAAACCTCTCCCCTAATAAATGCATTTTGGTGTGCAGTTTTGTCTATATACACATTTGTGTAATCCGCTTCCCCTAAAACGATTCAAGTTTGTATGTTATTTTCCCTAAGGCCTGCATTTCCATGCACATTTCCCTCCAATAATCCAACCACATTTTGAGGGGTTGCAAAATCCGGAGAATTACAAATTTCAAAGGATAGCTATGTCTTGGTTCACATATTGCTTTGGAAAAGGCAACAGCACTCAAATTTCTTTCTGCAGCTTGGCACCCAATCAACACTTTCAGAACAGGGGTGGAGTGGGGGGAGAGAATGGTGTTTTGCTTTTAACATGTGTACAAATTTGCCCTTGTGTTTGCCATGCCAACAAGCTGCTCTAGGTCCAAAGTTTGGGCCTCTGAGGGAAAGAGGAGGGATTTTGCCAAGTCATTTTTTTTTTAAAGGAGCACCCACTCATGTAAGCATGCTGGGAAATAACAGTTCCCAAGTCATTTGGAGCTTACATAGAAATATAGGAATCTGCCTTAACCGAGTCATACCACCGTCCCATCTTGCTCAGCATTTTTGACACTGATTGGCAATGGCTGTCCAGGATTTCAGGCAGGATTCTCTCCCAGCCCTATCTGCCAATGAGTGAACCTGGAACCTTCTGCATGCAAAGCAGATGCTCTAGCACTGAGCTATGGTCCCACCCCAAGTGATAATCATCCTAGGGCAATAGTGAAATACACTCATACCTAGGAGTGAATCCCATTGAACTCAATGGGACTTAATTCTGGATAGATATGTATAGGATTGCAATGTGAATTGCACAAAGTTGGATTAAAAATAATTTTAAAAATAGGCTAGTATCCAATTAAGTTGTACTCAGGATATATCTATTGAAATTAATGAACCTATGTTAGTCATGTCCATTAATTTCAATGGGTCTATACTGAATAAAATTTAGCTGGATGCAATCCATGACTGATTCTAAATTGCTATATATATATATTTCTTGTTTGCATACATTATTTTTCTCACACCACCCCCTCATAAATGACATTTTTTTCATGTTTGCATGCTTCCAAAATTGGATGAACTGCTATTTCAACAAATATCACCTTGTTTCAAATAGTACAGGAGTAGAGGACCACTGCACTTTTTAAAGCTTCATTAATTAAAGAGAGGGAGAGGTGTGTGTGTGTTTTTTTTTTTTTTTTTTTGTTCTGCCTGGTCCTTGTTGTCCTCTAGAAATATACCCACAAAATATTTTTTGCACACTTGACAAAGCGTGAAATGGCATGCAAGGTTACAGACTCTTTGGCAGTCTTTTACTTGCTTTTGGAAAATATTTGAAATTTCTCTCTCCCTAGTTCTCTCCCCTTCCCCGATTAAACTAGGGGGAAAGCCCCTCCTGAATGAGTCATGTCAAGCTTGGTTGGTTACCTCAGTCAAAAAGGTAGCGTCCTGACTACAGGTTTATTTTGGAGGGCCTCTTAACTGTTTTGTGGGATTGTTTTTGGCAGTAAAGAATTCAGCAAGACTATTTCAGTCACAGCCACTCTGCAATCCTGAATAACCCAGCTGTATTTAGTGGGGTAGAGTGCTGAACTCTGATGTAAGAGGGTGGCATTGACATTGTATGGATGAAAAGAATTGTAATATTTTCCAGCAGCAGTGCAATCCCAGTCACCCCTTTCTTCTCTGGAGCTCAGGTCTGGGAAAACAACAGCAAAAGAAAACAAACTTTTGCAAGTTTGAAGCAAATGCATTGCGGTGAGGGGGCAGGTGTGATGCTAGGTTATTGCCTCTTTTGCAATGATGTCATGAAGAAACCTTCTCCAATCCATGAAGCAGTTTTGTATCTTTAAAAAGGGGCTCTTTGCCAAAAACAGGGTTTGCAAGCACCACTCATCGCTTGATTACTGCCGCCTCCAAAGCCCTGTGTCCTTGCCTGCCTGGTTTGATTTCATGCTGTTAGGCCTATGTAATCCCATTGAAATCTTATCTTGCAATGGTACAAGTCAACTTTGGCATAGATCAGCCGTTTAGTATGCTTTGAGGTAGGGATGGGGAGAAATTTGGTTTGCATTTTTTTGACCTAATTTGCATTTCCTGAAACAAAAAACAAGCCAAAATGCAGCCATCCTTTGAAATTGGCACTTCCCTGAATTTTGCGGTGCGGTTCCTTGACCCGAAAGAACATGATGGGAAAGTGTGCATAAAAATGCATATGATGGTGAAAACAAATGCATTATATTAGGGGAGATGGTTTGCAAAAGAAATAGGAAAAATGCACTCTATGGTGTATTTTTATAAGGTCTTTATTCTTCTTCCACCCCAATGAAGAAATGTAGCAAACTAAAATGAAAATTGGAAAAATGAGAAATGGTCTGCATTGACATTCTTGGCGAAGTCTCATTCTCGGAGGCTGCTCTATCTTCCTTATGCAAGCTATCTTTCCAGAGCCCTGTATTCCTTAAGTTGTTTTGTGCCCTTTTGCAGATGCCAGTGGAACTGTAAGATTTAGGGATTTCCTTTGCAATAGTTCAGAAGACCTGCTTTTCTAAGCAACTTCTTGTAGCACCTGTTGGCTTTTGCTGCATTGCTCATCTGAGACTGGGACCATCTTGCTCTGACCAACACACCCCAAGGCAGTTAGATGATTCATATCATCAAACTGGGATTAAATTAAGCTGGACAAACAGGTGTTCTGGTCTCCAGGGGTCAAAAGCATTGCTTGCAGCCTGACATATTGCAGGCACATATTTCATTTCATTTCATTTATTGGTGTTTCTTTTTTTAATTGTTACTTGCTCTCCATAGTCACAGGCAATCCCAGAACAGGGTACAAAACTTACACTGAAACAATACAATAGACATAACAGTAAAAAGTACATATCAAGCTACAGTGTGCTTTCCTGTGCTCAAAGGAGACATGACCTTGCATCCTTTGATGTGCCATATCAGAGTAGTCCTTTGTCTGTCATAAGACCCTGTCAAGATGCAACAGAGCTCATGGTTATTTGTGCTCAATAAGCAAAATTTATTCTTTATTTATAGTTTATGTTTATGTTCCACCTTTCATCTTACTGGATCCCCAAGGCAGCCTTGGTTCAATGTCAGGGCTGTGTTGAGTTCAAGATGGCTTTGATTCCTTGGGATCTAAACACGGTTTCACCATGCATTGGATTTTTCTCCCTCCCTCATATATTTTTTTGTTTCATTTAGGTGTCCCATTTTTAAATCCAGGAGCTGGTCTTCCAGATACTCTTCTTAAGCGTAAGAGCATAAGAAAAGCCTCCTGAATCAGGCCAGGGACCCATCTAGTCCAGCATCTTGTTCTCACAGTGGTCAAAGAGATGCCTATGAGAAGCCAGGAAGCAGGATTTGAGCACAAGAGCCCTCTCCCCTCCTGCACTTTTCAGCAACTGATATTCAGAAGCATTAATGCCTCCAATCATGGAGGTAGAGTATGGCCATCACAGCTACTAGTCAATGACAGCCTTCTGCTCCCTGAATATGTCCAATCCTCTTTTAAAGTCATCTAAGTTGGTCGCCATCACTGCCTCTTGTGGGAGCGAGTTCCATAGTTTAACCATGAGTGAAGAAGTACATTTTTTTATCTGTGCTGAATCCTCCAACATTCAGCTTCACTGGAAGTCTGTGAGTTCTAGTGTTAGGAGAAAAGGAGACACCCCTCCGTTCTCCACCCACTTTCTCAGGTTCTTGGATATCTCAAAACAAAAGAAGATTATGATTTACTCCCAGGTCAAAGTTGTGCTTGAACAAAGAAGGAAGCACATCAATGTTTCCCTTCATTTAACATTTTAGGAACTGCCAAAGAAGATAAAACGCGCTGGTATCAATTGTATAGCTACCATAATGCTGAAGACTGACTTTTTGCATGATGGTGACTTTCTTGTGTTAATGGACTTCTAAATGAAGGAAGGAATGAATGCCATCAATGCATTTCATAAAGATACTTAAAGCAAGGTTAAGGAACCCTTCTCAACCTGAGGGCCACTTTTCCTTCTGGGCAATATTCTGGGGGCCGTAGGCCAGTGTTGGGCAGGGCCAGAGGCAATTAGTATGGATTTTTCTTTTGCATAATAGGCTAGTTTCTGCACACGCCCTTCTCTAAACTCCACCCAGACAAGTAAGAAGCAGTATCAGAGTTCCAAGGAAACACACCAGCTGGAACAAAACATTCAAGGAGGGTGCAATCAGGGCAGGTGAGGTATGCGGCCTAGGAAGAGTCCCACAGGCCAGATACAAGGTTTTTGAGGGCCCAATTCACCCCCCAGGCATCAAGGAAAAGAAAGAGGCATAACACACAACAGAGGGCTTTGTTTTAAATGTGCCTTTTGAGGCTGACCACTAGTAAGGAAAGCATAAACCCCAATAAGAAGTAAATTCATGTGGGGAGTTCTGAAATGCGACCAAATTTCAGAATCTGGAAACATTTATTGATGGAACAACCCAAGCAACAAAAACAAGATCCAAGGACATGTTGCCTCCTGCTTAATATAGGCATGGAAAACAAGCCCAGATGATAATGGGGAATTAGTACAATGGCAACTACCCATAACCCATCTGTGATATCACTTGTAAGAATGGTGGGTTGGGCGTTCGCAGGGGGTTGTGGAGTCGTGTGGCTACCAGTAGGTAGAATGCCAACCCCAGCCAATATGTATCCTGATCCTGGGTACATTGAATAACATTAAGAACACACTGGATCGAGCCAGTGGCTCCTCTAATCCAGCGTCCAATTCTCATGGTGGTCAAGCAGGTGTCTGTGGGAAGCCTGGAAGTAGGACCTGGAATTCCAGAAGCATATTGCTTCTGACCAGTGCTTTTTTCTAGAAAAATAGGTACTGGCACTCATAATGAAGTTTTTATAGTAAGTGCCACACTTTTTAACAACAAAAAAGAGGTGCTGGTACTATGTACTCTTGGGTATCTTTTGGGGAAAAACTCTAACATTGGATCTGGAACACAGATACTGAGATAAACATAGGCATAGTGGTAAGTTAGTAGCCACTGAAATGCACTTGAATCAACTTGCCTGATATATGGAGCAGCCTTCTGTAGGATCAGATCATTGGTCCAGTGCTATCTATTTTGGCTGGCAGTGACCCCACAAAGTCCAGTTTTTTGGTTGCAAAGTTCTGATACGTAGCCATAGTAATAACCATAAGAATTATAATGCATTCACATTTTTCACATTTGGTGGGTGTGCAAGAAGGCAAAGCAATTCTGGAACCAAATACAGTCATACCTTGGGTTACAGATGCTTCAGGTTGCATTTTTTGGGGTTACGGATGCGCTGGAACCCAGAAGTACTGGAAAGGGGTTACTTTGCGCATGCGCAGAAGTGCCAAATCGCAACCCGCATGTGTGCATCCCGCATGGATCACGTTCGCAACCTGAGCATCCACTGTAAGAGATGCAATAAAAAGACAAGCAGAAGTGCAAATAGAACTAGATCCAGTCTTGCTTTGATTGAGTTGCACAAAATAGCATTTGTATAATTAAGACAGTTACTTTGCATCTCTCAGCGTGGTTACTGAGAAGCCACAGCACAATCCTAACCACATCTACTCAGAAGCCCTATTGAAGTCCATGGGGCTTTGAGCCAGGTAAGTGGGGCCAGGATTGCAGCCTACATGCCATTGAACTCACTAGGCATTACTTCCTTGTAAGCATGCTTAGCATTTATTTAATTATCTTCTACAATTCTTACTGCCAGACTTCGTTATGCAAAATATTGGAGACAGTCACATTCTGATAATAATCGAATGGGAATCAAAGTTGTATGAATGTGCCATTCTGGCAGAACATCCTAGTTACATAAGAGTAAGATAGAGGTGAAGACAGGCCCTCCAGATGTTGTTGGACTCCAGCTCCCATCAGTCCCAGCCAACATGACCAATGGCCAGGGAGGTAGGAATGGTAGTCTAGCAACATCTGGTGGGCTACAGGTGACCTACAAATCTGCTAGACCTACAAATTTTAATCTCTCTGAGTTCTTATTTTTATTTTCCCATCTTAAGCTGATTTTGTCCCATTTCTGCACCAGTTTGTTAATTTTTCTTTAAAAGTAACCACAAAATTTGCCAGCATTTTAGAATACACTTCTCATTTTTGTATGAATTTTTGCCTAGGTAGGAAAGTGTTTTTCAAGCAATTTCTCCTACTATGATGCATCTGGAGGGTACCTCTTGGAGTAAGAGAAGGTAGACAGAAGTGAAAATAGTTTCACAGAGAACTGGAAAGCCTTTATTATTATTATTTTGCACAGTAGTGCACATCCTCTAGAAAATCTAGGCTGTTTATTTGCAATGCTCTTGACTTAGAGTGATTTTTGTGCAACTTTAAGAATAAGAACATTAAACAGTGTGCAATATTCCTATTATGAGTATTGTCAAATGCAGGCTTCCTCAACCTCGGCCCTCCAGATGTTTTGAGACTACAATTCCCATCATCCCTGACCACTGGTCCTGCTAGCTAGGGATCATGGGAGTTGTAGACCAAAAACACCTGGAGGGCCGAGGTTGAGGAAGCCTGGTCAAATGCTTACTGCTTATTTTCAAAGTTATTTGATTAATTCTGAAAGCGAAGAAATGCTTAGTAATAATTCTCCTTTTTGGTACTTAAATTTGAAAAGAGATCCCACATGCTTCATGCTTTCTCTAAACCCTTCTGCTTTCCGTTCAGAAAAATCAGATGCCAACCAGGAAGCAAGATGGAGATTTGGGTTTATTGGATTATTAGCCCTGGAGCAACATGAAGCTTCATATTTTTGCGATATGACGTTTTGCAGGAGGAGAGATTTTGCGAAAGGTCAGTGGAAGTGTCAAACCTCAAGAGCATATTACACAAGCGAGTGCTGAACTGCTGCTGCTTCATCTGACCTTTTTACCTTTATAGTCCACAGATATCTGACAACTATGATTCTATGGTTCTAACAGACTTGGTTGTTTGGGGTGTGTGTGTGTTATTTAACCAAGAGTAAGTGGTCTCCAATAAGGACCAAGCAGAAATGACTCAGGGAGGCTGGAACCCATTGAGACTGATAGGGCAGAAGGCAGGGAGGCCAACAGTGGGTGAAGCCAGAGGCCACATTCTCCCCATACATTTAAAGCACTGCAATGCCACTATGAAGTCCCCAAAGAATTCTGCAGTTTGTTAAGGATGCTAAGATTTGTTAGGAAGTCCCTATTCCCCTCAAAGGGCTGCAGGTGCTCTGTGGAGCTACAGCCAATACCTCTTCCCAGGAATCTCTGGGAATTGCAGCTCTGTGAGGGGAAGGGGGTGGTCTTCTAACAACTCTCAGTGCCAACAACAAACTACAGCTCCTATAATTCTTTGGGGGAAGCCATGATCACTTAAAGTGGTATCACAGTGCTTTTAATGTATGGTGGGAATGTGGCCAGAGTCAATGGCAGGCAGAGCAAACTAATTTTAGTTTTGTTCCTGTTGTCCCCCATACTGAGTACAACAAATACAACTTTGAGACCAAGGAGAAGGAGGAAGCTGACAGCTAGTGCAGCCCTCTGGTAGGGATGGTGGTGGGAATTCAACTCAGTTCACATTTAAGGGTGAGCTTTTCGTATTTGCACTGTGTGAAATAATATGCAAGACAAAACATAGCCACCTTTTGAAATTCACGCTTTGTCAAATTTTGCAGCCAAGCAATGCATGCCAAAATGTATATATTAGGGGAGAGTGTGCATATATTAGTGAAAACAACATACAAAAGGCATTATGTTAAGGAAGATTATTTGTGAAAGTACATATGTTAATCAATGTGATTATTAGGAGAAATTAACACTAAAATGCTAAGATATATATTTTTTAACCACACACACAAATTGCTGGAGAAATGTGAAGAAGTGAATTTAAGATGGGAAAAATGAGAACCTGGGAGAACAAAAAATGGGTTGATTTGTCCATTGCTCCCCTCTGGATTGGTTCTAAGTAGGAAGGTGGCTGGCTGGCTGGCTGGCTGAGGCTGATGGAGGTGCATCCCCTTTGCCCTAATGTGCCAGCCTCCTCTGCCCCTAGTCTTAAACTGCTGCATTGTATACAAAGCTGTAGCATATGGACTTGTGGCTTGTCTCACTATAAGGCAGCTTCTTACATTCCTAAATGGAAAAGGGAATGGAGGAGGAGGATGAGGAGGTGAGCAAGTAAGAAGAGGTGTAGGAAAATGAAGAATGGATTCCGCCAGGACAATTCTGAGTAAAACAGGGAACAGGGTAGATCCCAAAATATTGAATTGGACTGCAAACTGGTACATTCTGTCCATCTGCTAAAATTAGGAGTAGCTCCAGTGGGAACACAGTTGTGTACAAGAATGTCTTCAGCAAGGTCTTTTGCCAAGCCACTGACGCCCAGAAAGGGAGAGATCTGTCATGTAAAAGCAATCTCAAATGACAGATGGTATAATTATTATTATCTGCTGTACAAGAATGCCTGAAGACCACACCGAACTCTCTGCCATTCACAGGTCTGCCAAAAGGAGCCCTTTTCTGTGCCAAGAGAATTCATATTCCACGCTCATAATAACTCCAAAGAAGGAGGGCTGGCCTAACCTTGAAGTGGCAAGGAGCCGGTGCTCTTGGCAGCAGGTTCAAGAGGACAGACCTTCAGCCTCTTTCACTTTGTCTTTTGGGGTAGGGATGGAGAAGAGGGGGAGAGTATTTCCCTCTTTTGCCCCAGACGCCCAAGTGCTCAAGCTGGTTCTGAGATGAAGTTCACATATGGCACTCAGTTATATTACCGTATTTTTCCATGTATAACATGCCCCCTTGTATAACACGCCCCCGAAACGACCTATCGTCACAGCCAGCAGCCACAAATCACCCTCCCAAATGCCGCAGTGGGAGCCAATCGCAAGCAGCACTTGCCATGGTAACCTAACACCCGCCCAATCACCACTTGCAATCTCCTGCTCACAGTGACAACCATTCAACCATCCACCAAGCCCCAATAAGACTAGCCCCAATTTTAAACATAATTTTTGGGGTAAAAAAACTCATCTTATCCATGGAAAAATATGGTACTTTTCAGATTTTTAAAGAATTTGAAATGGCTTTGATCAATGCTTTTTTTTCTGGGGGTACGCAGGGTGTGCACATACCCCTAAACATTTTGTGAATCTGATGGTGGCTTCACTTCCTTTCCTGGTGATTTTCTGGAGTCCAAAGGCAAGTAACCCTAAACATTTTAAAAGAAAAAAAGCACTGGCTTTGACTAGAATCTGGGTTGGACCGAGGCTATCTGAAAGACTGCATATCCCTATACAAACCTGCCTGGGTGCTAAGACCCTTGGCATACCCTCCAACATTTATCTGATGAAAATAGGGACATCCCATTCCATAATCTTACTGGGTTGCCTGAGCTACTCTGGGCAGCTTCCAATATATATAAAAACACAACAAAACATTAAAAAACCCTTCCCTATACAGGATTGCCTTCAGACAGCTCGGGGTTGGATAACTCCATACCCTTCAACATTTCTCCAATGAAAATAGTGACATCCTAAGGAAAAGTGGGGCATTCCAGGATCAAATCAGAAACTGGGATGGCTTCTTTAAATCAGGGGTGTCCCTGGAAAATAGAGACACGTGGAGGGTCTGTCTTGGCTGAGCACATCAGGGACATGGCTGGAGGCGATAGAGAGTGAGCCTTTTCTGTGGCTGCTCCCATACTGGGGAATTCCCTCCTGAGAGTGCTTAGATTGGCTCCCTTGCTGTTTTCCTTCCACCAGCAGACTAAGCATGCTGATCACTGGGCTGCTGTCAGGGCAAACTGTATTTTAACTTCTGGTTCTAAATTAAATCATCACCATCAGTATAGAGGGCAGGGGTTGAGAGAGGGGAAAGCAAAGAAGCCCAACCAATGTCCAAATCTGGTGAAAGCTGGTTCATTAGGGTAAATGGGGCAGTGCCCCACTAACGTCAGCCTGCCCTCAGCCTACCTATTGTTTAATTAAGATGTTTTGGCACTGAGACAGACCCCAAAATGGTGCCACCCCTCTCTGCCAGTGAAGAAGGGGTGAGGGAATATCTACATCAGGAACAAGGGGGATGGGTGGAAAGAAAGACCAACATTGGGATCTGCTGCCCCATGGATCCTGCTGCCTGAGGCAGTCACCTCACCCTGCCTCATGCATAGGCCAGCCCTTGCAGTTGGGCTGCTGTGGGTATTTCTGCTGCTGTCTCTGGAGCCAATGTGGCTTCTGTGTTGTTGTTTTTATATTGTTGTTGTTGTTGTTGTTGTCGTTGTCGTTTAGTCGTGTCCGACTCTTCGTGACCCCATGGACCAGAGCACGCCAGGCACTCCTGTCTTCCACTGCCTCCAGCAGTTTGGTCAAACTCATGCTGGTAGCTTCGAGAACACTGTCCAACCATCTCGTCCTCTGTCGTCCCCTTCTCCTTGTGCCCTCCATCTTTCCCAACATCAGGGTCTTTTCCAGGGAGTCTTCTCTTCTCATGAAGTGGCCAAAGTATTGGAGCCTCAGTTTCAGGATCTGTCCTTCCAGTGAGCACTCATTAAACTAATGTGTATTTACATAGAGTCTATTATTATTAACAAGTAGGATCTGGACAGCAGATGGAGTAATCTTACAAGTTACCTACACCACTGGCTTCCCCAGGGTGAGTTTATTGAATTTACAGTGGTTACCTCAGGTTTACAGACGCTTCAGGTTACAGACACTTCAGGTTACAGACTCCACTAACCCAGAAATAGTGCCTCGGGTTAAGAACTTTGCTTCAGGATGAGAACAGAAATCGTGCTCCGGCGGTGCGGAGGCAGCGGGAGGCCCCATTAGCTAAAGTGGTGCTTCAGGTTAAGAACAGTTTCAGGTTAAGGACGGACCTCCAGAACGAATTAAGTTCTTAACCTGAGGTACCACTGTATATTTAAATGACAGGCATTCTAAATCAGCCCCTCTATGCAAATTAGTGTCCTCTTTTGTCCTCCTTTTTGGGGAATGCATTTCCTCTTTTTAGGACCAAAGCATATGTGGCTGCTGTTAATGAAATGAGGCTCCATCATCTTAACAGTTCCTCTAAATATATGTGCTTGAAGCTCAGGGTCTCAAACAGTCCATACTTTGAGAAGTCAGAGTTGAAACAGTCTCTCTAGGCACCTAAGCAAGCCTTGTGTGCTGTTTATGTCTAAGTAAACAGAGGTTTATTGAGCCAGCAGTGCCTGGGTGGCTTCTTAACTTTGGTATTCTGTATGTGTGTGTGTATTTGTACATAAGGAACAGTTACACAACGGTGATGTAATATTACACCACACAGCAGAACGAAGCTGTGTTATGATGCACCAAAGCTCATGGCTCTGTTTTCCAGGAGCCTTGCCACTCTCCTAAACAAGTTCATCCTCTATGCTAGACACTTTTTCCAGTAATATTTGGCAGAAGGAGATGGGCAAGATTGCATAATGATCTGACAATGAGTCAAAAATGGGGAGGGAGGAGAGATAGAGATTCCTTCCAGAAGATACTATTTCTTTCTATATTTTCAAAAAGGTTGTTGTTAGTTGCACAACCTGCAAGACGCAAACGTCCCGAGACCCTCGTTCCCACCCTTTAACCTTACATTTGCAATATGTGGTTGCTTTTAATTTTCTACAGTGCCTTATTTCCCGCCACCTTTTAGGGTAAAACTCTCACAATGTGACTCACAGCAATGAATAAATACAATATATCAAACGAATAAAACTTTAAAGACAAAACCGGTCCATTTAAAAATCAAAACAGTCATAGCTCAAACTTGAAGCCAAATAAAGCCATCGATAAGAAGCTGAGCTGAATTTAAAATGATCTAATATCCAACAGTGAAAGGGCTGTTATACATACCACCAAGGAAGGGAATTCCAAAATGTGGGGCCACCATTGAAAAGGTCCTGTCTTTAGTATGGCAATGGCAATGATTGTTTTTAGAGGCAAATCAAATAGTAGAACCTCTGATGATGATCCCAGGTCTCAAATTAAAACCCGGATGTCTCCAGTTAAAAGAACCAGATACCATGGGGAAGGGAAATACCTCAATCAGAAAGCGGCTGCTAATCCAGATAGACAATACTGGGGTAGATGGACAAATAATTTGACCAGAGGACTAAGGCAGCTTCCTATGTTCTCTGAGATTAGATGTGACTGAGAGAAGTGGGAGTTCCTGTGTTTGTGTATTCACATGCCAGCAAATAATCATTTTTAAAAGTCACGTACAGCCTCTTAGCACATTGTAAAAAGTTGCTGATAGTAATGGTTTCGTCACTGCCTGTTATGAATTAAATTATTTGCTACCCTCTGTGTAGCTGCTTCTGATTATGTTTCCATTTGCTCCAGGCTGCTATGAACGGAAAGCACTCCGCATTTATATAGAGCCACCCCCTGCGGATTCTGGGCTGTTGTAAACTAAACCATTTAGCGCTTTATATATAAAAATTGCTGCTAATCACCCCTTCCGCCTGGCCTGTTCTAGGCTATGCTGTGTGTGCTGAGGAACTCTAGAGGAGTAATGAGCTGGCAACTGAAACATACCAAAATTTAAAGATGTGAGCAGCCACCATAATCACAGATGGTATCTTCTATATCGCTGAGTAAGAATGATTATTTCATTAAGACTGACAGCTGGTCTTGAAAAATGCCTTGCTGGTAATTGGGTTGAGCACTGACAGCTAACACTGTAGAACCTAAAAACAACAACCCTGAATCAAGTCCTATATTGGGTGGTTTGTATGCATTAGTGATTAAAAAGGATTGAAATCACAGGTGAGTAGGAGGAAGACCAGGATTTACTGTTAGGTCTCTGGGTGATATGAGAAATATAATTCATTGATTTGCATTTATATCCCACCCTTTCCCCTCCCTTATTTAACCCTCACAACCCTGCAAGGTAGGTTTGGCTTAGAGGCAGTGAGCAGCCTTTGGTCACACGGTGAGCTTCATAGACAAGTGGAGGATTTGAACCCTGGCCTCACCTGATGTGCACTACCTGATTTGTTGCCCCATGCCTGCAACCCTCCACACTTCTCTTCCTTTAAGTCACCACCTACCTGTGCACAAGGGACGCAGGTGGCGTTGTGGGTTAAACCACAGAGCCTAGGACTTGCCAATCAGAAGGTCGGCGGTTCGAATCCCCACAACAGGGTGAGCTCCCGTTGCTTGGTCCCTGCTCCTGCCAACCTAGCAGTTCGAAAGCACATCAAAGTGCAAGTAGATAAACAGGTACCGCTTCGGCAGGAAGGTAAACGGCGTTTCCGTGCATTGCTCTGGTTCACCAGAAGCGGCTTAGTCATGCTGGCCACATGACCCAGAAGCTGTACGCCGGCTCCCTTGGCCAATAAAGCGAGATGAGCGCCGCAACCCCAGAGTCAGCCACGACTGGACCCCTTTACCTTTACCTTTAGCTGTGCACACACTGTCATCTATGCACATGCAACAGAGGCAGGGCCATCTTTACCTGGGGATGCAAGGAGTGCAGGGCACCCAGGCGCTGAATTCTAGGGGGTGACAGGTGCCTGCTGCTGAAGCCGCCTAAGCTCTTTATCTATCTACCCGTTATGAAATAATAAATAATATTGATCAAGCTAGAAAAACAAAATACATATATACCTAGGTATTACCGAAATATATACCTACTGTTTCACTAAAGGACTTCTGACTTTGTGAGCTCGTTTACCAAAGACGTGCCATGCCAGCGGTGGCGCTTGTCATTCACAATGGCAGCACTTGTCAGACTTGGGGGCACTGGGCGGATCTTTGCACCCCAGCGACACATATGCTAAAGTCTCCCCTGAACAGAGGTCTGAAATGCACCCACTTCCGCTTAACCACGGCTTACTTTTTCAAAGCTGATGGAAGCTTGTTTGAGGGGAAATGCATGAAGCCCCTGCATGCAACCACAATGATCAAGGAATGGGGAAACTCCCCAACGGAGAAAGGTTGCAGCAAAGGTGAGTAAGACAGAAGCTTACAAAATTATGCACGGCATGGAAAAAGTGGATAGAGAAAACTTTTCTCCCTTCATTTTGAACCAATGAAGTTGCAACTTAGAAGATCTGGGACGGATAAAAGAAAGTGCTTCTCCATACAGTGCATAATTATATTATAACATTCAGTCCCACAGGAGGCAGTGATGGCCACCAACTTGGATGGCTTTGAAAGAGGATTGGACAAATTCATGGAGATCAAGGCTCTCAATAGCTACCAGCCACGATGGCTATGTTCTCCCTCCACTGTCAGAGGCATCATACCAGCTGCTGGGAATTGCAGGTGGACAGAGTGCTCATCATCATTTTTTCATCACCATTTTTAATTGTACATCTTATAACAATCTAATGCAATACAAAAATGTGATAATAAAAATAACTTTAAAATAGGCAGCCTACATCAAAAAAGTAACATTCAACAATCATTAGAATAGTATAAAATAATAATATCAACATATAAAAGTTAAACAGAAATCCACTCAACAGTTACAATAAATAATATCTAAACTATAATCAATAAAACAATGGCAAGCCACAGTACATAAAACAATGCAATACACATTGAGAAGCAAAGACTAGAGGGTAGAGCAAGGCAGGTGGAAGGAGGCCTTCCCTGATGGAGTCTCTCCCCTCACAGTTCTTCCTCCAGGAACAGCTCCCTTATGAGGACTCCTAGGGTTGGAGGGTAGGGTAAGGCAGGTAGAAAGAGGCCTTCCCTGATGGAGTCTCTCCCCTCACAGTTCTTCCTTCAGTAACAGCTCCCTCTTGTGCTCAGGTCCTGCCTGCCGGCTTCCCACAGGCATCTGGTTGGCCACTGTGAGAACAGGATGCTGGATTACATGGTTCTTTTCTTATTCTTATTTCTCAAGACACTACAGGATACATATTGATGGAGGCTAACGTCCTGTGTACTTGGCTTCAAACACTGGTAGTGGGAGTGTGCTGGAACTGGAGTAAATGGTAATATGCACACAGCTTCAGTTTTCCCCCTGGTATTCAAAACAAATTCCTAGGTGGAGAATTCTTTAACTCTAAACCTATATTCATGTTTTCTTCTACGCATAGGTAGAACTGGCCTGCAAGGGGCATGCACTTAGCCTCACCCCTAATATCATGTGAATTTCCCTGGCACTTAGTGTTATAAAAAGTACACTTCTGCGTCGGGGTGGAGGTTGGGCTCCCCATGCAATCTAGAACCCTGATCTTCCACATGTATGAATGATCAGTCCATCTGATCAGCATGGTGTTTATTTGACAGAGTGATTAATGCATGGCTCTGACCACTGTGTACGTACACACAGTTGGATCGGGGCCAAGAAGCTTAATACAGCAATAAAGCACTAAAAGTACAGCATTCCAACTTATGCAAGTCAGCCAGAGGTTACATTAGGAACTCACTTTGTTTATTTTCTAGGGTGTCTTTTCTCTTGCATCTCTGTTTCATGTGGTGGTTTTGACGAATCCTGCTTTTACACACATACACACACATTTCGGCCCATGATTATTCTCTGCACCTGAAGCAAGTGGTTTACTGCCAACAATATTCAGCTCAGCAGGCATTTCATTTAAGATTCCTGCTCTTAAATGTTTGCAGAAGGAATCACCCATAAATTCAGGTTGGTTGTAGTTTCACTGATGTTTTCTAAATGGTGCATTTTATGCCTCATTTCTTGCTGGATTTATGGCATTTGCGCAACTGGCTTAGCCTTGTTGGCTCCAAGCTCTTCTCGTCAACATCTGCAGAAAGTTCTCTTTTTGTTCTTCTGAATGTTGTTATTGTGTGGAGAGGACGGGTGTGTGGGGAGCGTATACACATGTTTTTGTGGACATAAAGTTAAGTGCTATTTTGTGAATCAAATTGAGTAATGGTCACTTTGGGGTTTGCTGATATCAAACTGGAAGAGATTTCACAACGCTGTTCATGAAACTGGTCACGCTTGAAGTGGATAAGGATTTCCAAGGAGGCAGATAAGGCTGTGAGAATCAACTAGACCACAACCCAAGGGCAAGATGCTCTGTAGCATGGCATGCACACCAAAACACATTTCCAATTCAGTGGATCAGGATGGGTAAAACTGTTAGGTAGCAGCAGTGTTAAGACTTCTAGATCAAATTGATTCTGGGCAGCCAAAACTCTGGATTCCATTCTATTCTGGAGCAGAATCCAGAACAGCCTTGGCCATGGTCTGCTAACATCTAGAGCATGGAAAGCTTTGGCCCTCCAGATATTACTGAACTACAACTCCCATCACCCCTGGCCATTGGGAATTGTAGTTCAGCAACATCTGAAAGACCAATGGTTTCCCAGAATTGTTTTCAGGTAAGAAAGAGCAGGAGACAAATCCCTGCTCACTCCCTTTCCATAATCAGGGATTATGGAAAATAAATCCCTTTTATTTCCCCCCCAGATAGACCCTGGACCAATCTGTCTGCAATCTGACAGGCTTAATCCACTCTGGAGGGGCTCCTATGCCGGTGAATTTCATCTACTTTGGCCAAAAGAGGAAACGTTACAGTTGCTTTCCCATTATACTGCACGGGAAATACAAACCTTTGTTTTATACAGAGTGGTTTGGAATCAAAGCAGATTGAAATCAAGAGAACACAGATCAACTCAGAAATAGACTAGACTTTTAAAAGAAAAGAAAACACAAAGATGCAGATACAAGGCAAATCTTGGTGCCCATTCACTCCCCTGTTTGTAAACCCGTCTCAGTTATATACATCTATGGTTTTTTGTGCCTAAAATTTAATTGGATTGATGGCCTTTCCCCCCTTTGTTTCAAACCTGAATTGCCTATATTTCAATGAGTCTAAAGCTATAAGTAGGAGCCAGGAAGGATCTCCAACAATGACAGAAGTGAGAGATGGAGAAAAACAGGGAAGGCCAATAAAGGTCATCCAATGAAGGCGAACATTGGAAGATTCAGAAATTTGCTCCCAGAGGAGGTAGCGATGGCCACCAATTCGGATGGTTTTAAAATAAGCTAAGGCTATCAGTGGCTACTTGCCCCGATAGCCATCCCTCCACTGTTGAAGGCAGTATGTCTCTGAATACCAGTAGCCGGCAACCATAGGAGGGGAGACTGCAGTTGTGCTCACATTCTGTTTGTAGGCTTTACATGAGCATCTGGTTGGCTTCTGCAAGAAAAGAGTGCTGGGTTAAGGACTTAGGACATGGACAGGGTGATAAAGGGGAGGGACACATTCTTCCCCTCACTTCCTTGCAAAAATCAGTGATGACTGTCTAAAACATGCAAGCCCTCACTTGCCACAGCAGTCATCAAGCCTTCACCATGCATGTATAAACTCAAACAAGAGTTTTCTTATTGGTGTTTTGTCAGCAATGACTGTCTTAAACATGCAAACCCTCACTTGCCATTGCAGTCACCAAGCCTTGGCCATGGACCTGTGAACTCAACTCTAGAAGTTCAGCACTCCCTGAACTAACCTCTTCTAGCTGATAGAACAGACTGCTACAACATACAGAAATGTCTACCGTTTTCACCCTGATTAATATGATGAAGGTTAAAAACACTGTACATTTCCACCAAGTCCTATGAATATTTTATTTGTTCCAACTGGCAGGATGTAAGGGAGGAAAAGTTCCTTCCGTTCAATAGCACTCCACTCATGGTGGTCTGGCGCAAGTTTAAATGATAGTTTTGAAGGTTCAGAAGACAGCGTCTTGGCGCCTTTCTTAGAAATCAATATGTGCGATGCAATTAATTTTCTCTTCTCTGACGATGACAAAAAACAAACAAACCACACACTTGTAATAATAATAACAATTATAGGAAAATCCAGGAACATTGATTGAAGAGAACTGAAAAATGCAATTGAAAGCCAATTGCAATAGATATTTGTAAGCAAAGCTAGGGTGGGTGTGTTCCTGCCTCTTTAATATTCTCAAGAAAACATAAGAAGAGTTTGCTGGATCAGAACAATGGTCCATCTAGTCTCAAAGTAGCCAACCAGATGCCTGGTGAAAGCTGAAAAGCAGGACCTGAGCACTAGAGCACTCTCGCTTCTTGTGATTTCCAGCAACTGGTATTCAGAAGCATTACTGCCTCTGGCCATGGAGGCAGAGGATAGTCATCATGGCTAGTAGCCATTGAGAGCCTTGTTCTCCATGAATTTGCTGAATCCTCTTTTCAAGCCATCCCAGTCGGTGGCCATCACTGCCTCCTGTGGAACATCATTGTTACTGGGATGGAAAAATAAAATAAAAATAAATAAACACCCACAAGAATAGCAGCCAAACAAGGATGTGAATAGACACCTATTCATTTTTGTTTGTTTGTGCTGAAAAAGATCACCAAAGGATATTCAGCTCAATCCCACCATTGAGTGTTTGTCCAAAAGTTGAAGATGCCAAACTGAATGCACAGCTGAGCTGTCCGTTCAGCACTATAATCTCCAGGGAAAAGTGGGAATCATAACAGCTGACTCTGGTTTTTTTTTATCTGGAAGATTGTACAGTGCACTTGAAAAGTGAGTGTTTGAGTTTCTGATTTGAACTGACTTTATCTTGCAGGTTTCCTGGCCAAGGGTCGAAGAGCAACCAGTAACAGGGGATCCAGAGAAAATATGTTGGAAAGGTGAACAACAAGGTAGGAAGCTTGAGGAAGCAAGGGTGAGGCTAAACTGGTTGCAGAACATTTTACAGCCTGAAGGTCACGTTTGGTGCTGGTGGGTGGGGCTAGAGGCAAAAGTGGGTGGAGTAATTAATGTAAATTTTACTTCTGTACCATAGGCCAATTTTACACACAGTTCCACAATGCTCTCTTGCCCATCTGGACAAGAGTTCAAGGACACATTTCAGCCATACAAATACACTCAGAAAAAGTGCAAAGCACAGTCAGTGAAGGCATGGCTGGAGATGGGGTGTGGTCTGGGGGAGAGTGCTGAGGGTTTCCCCATCCCTGGGTTAAAAGGTAATGCAGCATATAGTTGGAAAGACCTCTGTCAGAGCCCCTGGAGTGATCCTGCCATTCACAGTAGGCAATTGATGGATCAATGGTCTGACTCAGCATAAGGATATTGTCATATATCTTCATATGCTGCCATATGTCCACCTGCATGCTGGCCATAAACATGAGTTTGGGAATCCTGCGTTTGCTACTGAACATCTCCTTCCATTATGGGTTGCTGTGCTACACTGGAGGCATTACAAACATGTAACTGGTGACCTGAGAGGGGCAGAGGGGATGAGTGTACTAGCTTCAGCCTCCCCTGCCTGTTTTCATTGCCTTCCACAAGTTGGAAGCTACATACGGTGGGGAGCCTTTTGTATCAGTGGAGACTCCCTGCATGTCTTGGAACCTTGGTACAGGGAACCTCCATGGATACAAGAGTCCCCCCTTTTTAGACAGCAGACTTCCAGTGTGTGGAAGGCAATGAAAACAAGCATGGAGAGGGCAGTGTGATCGCTCCACTTCCCTGACTCACTCAATGGCTGCATTCACAGGGCACAGGAGCCGGTGTGGTGTAGTGGTTAAGAGCAGTAGACTCATAATCTGGTGAACTGGGTTCGTGTCTCTGCTCCTCCACATACAGCTGCTGGGTGACCTTGGGCTAGTCACACTTCTTTGAAGTCTCTCAGCCCTACTCACCTCACAGAGTGTTTGTTGTGGGGGAGGAAGGGAAAGGAGAATGTTAGCCACTTTGAGACTCCTTAGGGTAGTGATAAAGCGGGATATTAAATCCAAACTCCTCCTCCTCCTCCCCTTCTTCTTCTTCCTCTTCTTCTTCTTCTTCTTCTTCTTCTTCTTCTTCTTCTTCTTCTTCTTCTTCTTCTTCCTTTCCCCCAATGTTTCCCTATCAGTTTCCTCTCTATATCTGAGCTTTCACACCATGTAAAAGCCACTTCTGCAAATCTAATGGAATATAGCACATGTTTAGCACTCATTTTCTTTTTCCAGAAAAAGACCCATTTACAGCTCCTTTAACCCAGAAAATTATGGCAGTAAAGTGATGTGATTTTGAGTGGTAGACTGGCATATAGTTCTTTCCTGCTGTTTCCCTGGGGGAATCATGGAAGAACAGACGTAAGAATGTGCAGAAAGGGTCAGGAAGCTGTGACATTGCCCAATGACATCTGTTTTGTATCACATCATGCCCACTGGTATGAATGACATTTAGCATGACATGCTGGTATATTGGTCATAAAGCCACTGTTTCAACATTCAGCTTTAGTGGATGTCCATGAGCTTTAGCGTTAGAACAGAGGGAGAAAAACTTTTCTTTCTCCACTTCTATCATGTCCCCCTTTACTTGCATTTTCTATAAACCAATCAATCTGATGGTTGGGGACGTAGCAATTTTCATCTCCATCAAGGCTTTGGGTTCAGCCTACTCCAGCTGTGTCCACTTTAATTTTTGTTGCCTTTTTAACTCCTCCACCAAAGTTGGCAGCGGCCTCGAAAAAATATATATTTGGGGGGATCGATCAAGCTTCCAAACTGAGCGCTAATCGCCCTGCCCTAGATCAGGTCCCTTTCCAGGTTACACCCCCTCTCTCGAGGTCACAACCCTTAATGGCTCTGCGCTGCACCTCAAATAATTTTGCATGGCAGGAGTGTGTCCTTGCACTGTGATAATGCCTCTTGCTTGCCTGAATGAAGAAGTGTGTGGGTATAAAGACCCCTGGATTTCACATTGCTAGAATGTAGCCTACTTTCTGTTTTTTTTTTTTTTAAATGATATTTATTAAGATTTTCAAAAATACAGAAAGTAAAGATTAAAGTACATTCAACGCCTTATTTTCATACATCCACTTTCCAGGACTCCCCCCTTCCCCCACCCCTACCATATTCCCCTTTCATATTATTGGCTCCACAAGCTCTCAGTTCTAATTAAAACTTAATTTGTTTAGACCATTATTCGAATTTAAAATTTATACACTCCTCATCAATACCCTTAATAAAAGACAAAAGTTCTCTCCCCAGGGCCCACCCCATTTTCATTCCACAATTTCCCTTTTTTTAAAGATAAGGACACCCCTCACAATAGAAATATAAGAAATAAGAAATAAAAAGTATAGTAGGTGAAAAAGAGCCAGTTCAGAAAAAAAAAGTTGACAAGCCTTTGGATTTTAGTTCTCCCCCCCCTGTCCCCGGTTTAATTTCCCCCTGACCGCCAAACCATGTTATCTGCCTGGAATTCTTAAAATCCATAAATCACCTATTTCCCCCAACTCCTTGCTGGCTTTTTCTTTTTATAGTTATTTTTTTAAAACATATAACTTCAAATCTTTAATAAAACTCCCCCCATTGTTCTTTCCAAGTTGTAGTCCAATTTCCTCTTGTTCCGCTGCTGAAACGTTCTAATTCAGAAGTTTAGTAACTCTGCAGGGATTATTATTATTCAGGAACAAAAACTTGCGTTCAGTCCCTTCCTTTCTTCAATAGAAAATTCTATTGTCTCCTTTAGCTGAACACCCTGTAGACAAAATATTATTTCTGTTTTGCAGCTTTCCCAGAAGATAACCAGTCCTGTAAAATTCCAATGGTATTTTTCCACTTACGACCATCTTTGTAATGTCCCAAAACTCCTCTAGGGGGATTGTTGTAACTTTGTTTTCTCTAGTCCAAAAGTCCGATTGTTATCCATGTTTTCGCCATTTTGTATCCAAGTTTTAACGGGTTATAGCAAATTGTAACAAATTTAACCAGCAAAGTTCTCATAATAAAATCCTCTCTGCTTTCCGACTTTGACAGCTACTTTGACAGCTGTCAAAATCTCCGACTCTTTTCACCAGGCTCTCTCTTCAATCACCCCGGTTCCCAGGGGGGGGGGTCACGTTTCCCTTCTCCCTCAATTCTTCCTCCAGCACAGTTCTTGTAGTTCCCCATCGTGGAATTCTTAGTTTTTATCAGCAATACAAATCTTTTTGGACCTTGGTTTCCCCGTCCTTGTTTTGGAAGGTTTACAGTAGGGAGGGGGACTGACTTCCTTTTTGGATCCCCCCCCGCTCGTGTCCAATCCGGAAAAAAAAAAATTTTTTTTCTCCTTTTGAACCCGGTTTCCAAATTACTCACGGGTTGTTGTTAAGAAGTCCGAATTTTCAATAGAAGAAGTCAGCGCTCTCCGCCGGATGGCATGCGGCTGCGCTCGGCAGGGATAGCAGAGGACTCAAAGCACCACGCTTCTCCCCGGCACCCGATCCGTAGCCTTTAAAAAGGCTCCTTCACGAGTCGGGAGGGCGCTAGCGGTGCCAGCCGAGTCTCCATGTCCACGGCCTCCGTGGCCGTGGTTTTTAAGGGTCCCCGCATCGCCGGTGCGGTAGGACCCAGCCCCTGCCGAGCAGGCTCCCTCCGGAGCTCGGAGGGAGTCCGCCATTCGGCGATGGCGCCAACCCGGAAGTCCCAGAATGTAGCCTACTTTCTGGAGGGAAAAGTTGCACCCCTTTTTGCTCCACCCACATTTGCCTCTGGCCCTGCCCACAGTTTGCTCCAGCTCTGCCAACCATGCAGCCTCATTGTAGCAATACCTGTACAAAGGGAAGGTGGGCCTCAGGTTGAAAAAGGTTCCCCACCCTTGTGCTTGAGACAAAACAGGAGCAAATGCCTCTTGATATTGAAAAAAAGTGGTTGGAAAACCCCAATATGGAAAGCTCTGGGAAATGTGCATCAGACACTTCCCTGAATCTCTCTCCTCCAGAGTTTCAACAGATGACTGAAATCACAACATCCCCAGTCTTTAGAAGCCCTTGTAATTTTCCCCTGGACATTTGCCAACTCCAGTGGTTAACAAGAATGGGCTCCATATTTTGCAACTAATAACATTTCACCCTCTGAGTCGGGCTTTTTAGGGGAAGATTGTGGCCTTTGAGCTTGACTCTGCTTGTTGATGACTTAACAAGCGTTATTGTCTTCAGGCTGATTGCATTGCAATCAGTTTATTCCCAGACTGAGTCATTTATGTGATCATAGGAATTTTACCATTAAGCTTCTCCTCTTGGGCTCCTAGAGCCAAGATGCAATGAAACACAGCGGTGTCAGGGCAGCTTCCCCAGGTTGTAACCCCACATTGCTCTGTGAATGTGCATATAAAATCCTTCTTTTCCTGCCACTTCTGCATCATGGGCCACTTTAACACATGGGGTGGAGCCACTCTCTTGTCAATCAACTGGTGTCAGGCAATGGAGGCCTTGGTGGTGGTGCTACCACCAGAGGCTCCTGGTTGATGCTGATCTGTGACAGGGCCTTTTTAGTGGTGGTGCCTCGGTTGCAGGATGCCCTCCTTAGTAAGGTGCACCTGACTATTATTATCAACTTTCAGGAGGAATTTGAAAACATTTTTGTTTACCCAGGCTGAAGAATACTGCTCCTGACATTAAATGTATGGAAAAAGAAGAACGAACAATTGTCTTTTTAATCGGATTGCATGAAAAAAAGGAACTTCCCAGCCAGAGATGGAAGATTCCAGGCTGGCTTTTCGTAGGTGGAAATGTTCACAGGGGCATCCCATCAGGCAAGAGGTGAGAGGGAAGAGAATGTTCAGCCCATCCCTTGCTCCAGCTTAGAGCAAGGAAACAATGGTGACTGCTGGTAATTCATAAAGAATTACTAGCCTACTTTTCTCTGAACATTTTCTGCGAAAAAATAGATGTATTTTATATTGTGTTTTACTCCTGGTTATTCCAGACAGTCCATTTATAGCACAAGAAATGCAAAGGTGTTGCTTAATTTGTTGTTTCGGTTTCAGAGATCATCTGCTTCAGGGAGATCCTATGGAACTCACTTTTCCAGGAGGCAATGATGGCCGCCAACTTGGATGGCTTTAAAGGAGGATTAGACAAATTCATGGAGGAGAGGGCTATTGAAGGCTACTAGCCGTGATGGCTAGGCTGTGCCTCCACAGTTGGAGGCAGCAATACTCCTGAATGCTACTTGCTGGACATCACAGGAGGAGCACTGGCGGAGGAAGAAGAGTATGGGGGGGAGCGCACTGCCCTTGGCAGCGTGATCCCGGTGGGGTGCCATCGCAGCTGACCCCTTGCCCACGCTGGGCAATGTCCCTGCAGGTGATGTGCCACACCCCCAGGATGCATGCCACGCCCCTGCAGGTGACGTGCCACGCCCCCAGGACGCGTGCCAGTCCTGCTCCCACCTGCTCTCCTCCCTGCCCCATGCTGGAGCATGAAGGAGGAGGAGAGAGCACTCTTCTGCTTAAGTTCTGTGAGAACAGAACATTGGACAAGATGAGCCATTGGTCTGATCCAACAGGCTCCTTTTATGTAGTGCTCAATCACATCACATAGGGTGCTCCCAGGCTCTCATTCTTTGCTGTTCTACAAGCTGCAAGGAGAACAGAAACTCTCCTTGTAGACCTTTGGCACACCAACGATATTTTGTAGCTGGGTTAGTGGTGCATGTTTCAATAGCTTGTTTCAATAGGGGTTGGGTGATTATTATTATTTTTTAACAGTGCCAGGGTTGTGGGGGTTTTTTTTAGTATTTATTTAAATAATTTATACCTGACTTAACTGCAATCACATCTAAGCTGTGTGCATAAAAATAAAATACTGAAAAAGTATACATCAGTTTAAAATCTCATTTCAGGTAAAATCCTGGTTGGAAGCTGGAGCTCTCAGATAAACTCCTTGTCAGTTTAATCGCCGACTTCAATCGCTCTTTAGACTTTGTCTCGAGTCTGCTGAGCCTGAGAGTGAAACTAACATGAGCTTTCTCCAGATTTCAGAATACTTAGTTTCAGCTCTGATGTGAACTTTCTCTTTGAATGATGAGTGCTCCCTCTCTTGGAGAGAGGGAGTACATGTAGGTCTTAAAAAAATTATAGGGAGGCAGAAGACAGAGAGAGAAACATGCAAAGAAGATGATAATTTTTTAAGACTAGGTAGACTAAGGTGGCATGTAACATTATACTGCTAACTCATATAAAATATCAAGATAGTATACAGCTATATACAATATATCAAGACAGCTGTATATAACATATATTAAGAGGGTATAAAGCTATATACAACAATAAACATAAGCACCATCAAAACAATACAAAATTATCATTAAAATGACTGGTTAATATATAGGAGGTTACATGTGTTTTATCTATGTTTAGCTACTGTTGATTTTAATAATCTTTAGACTGTTTTATACAAACCTGTGTTTAATTGTCTTTTTAACTGAGAATTGTAATTAAAAAAAGATTATTGTAAACCACTTACAATCAAGTGGCATATAAATATTGTTAAATAAATATAAATAAATAAATAATCATGTTGTCCTTTGAATGCCACCCAAGTAAGCAAATGCACGTTGTTACGAGCAAAAAACCCCAAAACAAACCAAACAAACATACAAAAAAACCCTAATTTCATTATGGCTGTAATTATGTACAGTAATTTTTTTCATGTTGTAAGTCACCTTGAACTGTGGAAAAGCAGCATACAAATAAAATATGTATGCATTTATGTGTTGCAGAATCTGTTTCTGCAAGAGCATGTTGCCGAATCTGAGATTTTTAAATAGAGAAGCATTAAAATGAAGCTGATTCTGTTTCCTCCCCCTCCCCCTGACCCTGCTGCCTTTTGGTGTTTCCTTTCTACTAAACCAAATCTTTGTGTTCAGAATGGCTTTGTTTTAATAGCAAGCAAAGCTGGAATCCCAGAGACTTCTTGAACTGATTTCTCAGTTAAAAAGGTCAAACAACAGATGTAGCTGTTCCTCATGCAATGTTCCATGTCCTGTTAACTTTGGAAATGTAACCAAATGTTCTGCCTTTCTTGAGTTTGCAAACCATGATCTGTGAGCAGGTCCAGTGAATGGTTTAGGGAACCTACATCCTGAAGGATAATTGAAACTTAACAGATTTGAGCTTGATTAGCAAGCTGGCTGAGAGATCCTTAGGAGCCCAAAGGAAATAGCAGGGTGAGCATGCAATAAATAAAAACACAGTCAGTCAGTGAGCAAATCCTATGTGGTGTGAGAATATATTCTGAGCCGGCCCATCCATGGGGGAACTGAATCATTTGGCCTAACTCTACAGGATTTGCCAATTCAAGTGTAAGCAACATTCTGCACACTAAAATACTTTTGGTGTTTTTATAAGAACACAAGAGTTCTACTGCAATCAGACTAAATATCTGTCTAGTCCCAGCTTTTTGCTTCCTAGAGTGCACAACCAGAATATATGTACGAAGATGAAGACACCTTGGTTGTCTATAGCTGGTCTCTTCCTTGAATTTGCGATGACCAGGTTAAATATTCCTCTGGCTGAGTTCAAGCACTTGAACAGACTGAAAACAGCAACAGAGGAGTGCAGGGGAGCGTGCCGGACGCCAAGAGTAAAGCAATAAATCTATACTTAACAGTATCTCTATAATGGTCTATAACATTGGCATCTTCTATAATCATATTATAATCTGCCCATTTGCTTTTAACCCCTGAACAGTTTTGCTGGTGTGTTCAGGAGGCAGTTACAAAATGGGGGAAGGTAATGGACTGTATATGGGGAAATGTTATCTAGAGGGTCCAGAATGCCCCATGCCCTCTAGAAGCCGCAGTGGGAAATAGCTCTGCTTTCTCCTGATTCTAGGGAGGCACCGATGTCTTTGTGACATCATCAGATATGACTCCAATCCCAGTCCTCAGACCTGTTTGCATGTCTAGCAATCAAGAAGCTGAAAGGACTCAAAGTTGGACATATGTCCTGTTTTACAGTAGGACAACTTCTTTATTTAAAGGCCTGTCAGAAGATAGCCTCAATCTGAAGGGTTCCTCTAGGTAAGCAGGGGGAAATAATCTGGTCCACCATGGCCCCTCAGTCCAGGCCAGTCTCAACAAGCCCCCACCCTCCACCGGTCATTCAGTGTTAAAGGTAAAGGTAAAGGGACCCCTGACCGTTAGGTCCAGTTATGCCCAACTCTGAGGTTGCGGTGCTCATCTCGCTTTATTGGCCAAGGGAGCCGGCGTACAGCTTCCGGGTCATGTGGCCAGCATGACTAAGCCACTTCTGGCGAACCAGAGCAGCGCACGGAAACACCATTTACCTTCCCGCTGGAGTAGTACCTATTTATCTACTTGCACTTTGGCGTGCTTTCAAACTGCTAGGTTGGCAGGAGCAGTGACCGAGTAATGGTAGCTCACCCCGTCGCAGGGATTCGAACCGTGACCTTCCGATTGGCAAGTCCTAGGCTCTGTGGTTTAACCCACAGCGCCACCCGCATCCCTTCCATTCAGTGTTACTTTATTGCATATTCCATCAACTGGTGCACCCACTATGTTCTAATGGTGAGAATCTAACCATTAGACATTGGCAAACAGACCTTGAAAGAGCAGACATAGGGTATCTCATCCCTCCATTTTTAGGGCAGGGGGTTATTGTGTGAAGTACGAATGTGGGTTGTAGCTTGATTTGTTTACTAGCTTCAATCTCATTCAAAAACACGCACACTTAAAAGTTCCCCTTCGGAAGTTCTGCAGCAGAGGCCCCACCTCCCTGTCACAATCAAACATTATGTCTTTCCTCTCCCTTTTGATCTCTTTGGACTTTTCCTCTGTTCTTTGCTATGGACCCCAGCGGCGTTTCCACATTTTACATGGAGCCAGCTGACAATTGTCATTTGCCTGAGAGGTCAGTGATTGAGTTGAAACTGAGATACGTTGGTTTGTTATTTTTTTAAAAAATCATCCATCTCCATCCCTGGTGGGGCGCTTCCCATGGAAAGTACAGCAAGGAACTCAGCTAATGGCAAGCATGGAATCTGTTTCAATTGAGTTGGCAATTTCAGCTGGCTGGCAGGTGGCCTGAAACAAGCCATTAAAAAAATGTGCGTCATTCCTGCAGCTTTCTTCCTTTTTTTTCCTGAGGAGAAGCACATCCGGAAGTTTCTTAATGCTTCCTATGTTGCAAAATGGAGAGAAACTTGAAGATCCTCTAGGCAGAACTAGAATTGAATACATAAATTTATAAAGAAAGCCCAAGCAGCATGGATTGCACAAACGTATTATTAGCTCCATGAATTGTCTTTGGGGCTTTGCTGGAAACTCCCCAGTAAGTCATGATAATGGACTGAGATATTGAATGTACTTTTTCCTGGACACCTTGCAAATGGCATTTGATGTGTTTTTGGAAGTCAGCATCAAACACAGATCATTATGCTTGACTCAGTTTTTTGTGGGGGGTTTTCTTCTGCCCATTGACTGATGGCTGCTTTTCTAGAGAAAGAAAAAGGCCTACACAGTGATAAAAAGAAATGACTCTAAAATAAATTGCTGGGAACTTCCAGCAGATGACTGGTCTGTTACCCCAATTGTAGAATCATCTCTAGCTAATAAAAGGGACATTGTAGCTCATCTGGCAAATTGCCAAGTGACTGTTAGTTAAAACCCGCTATGCAATGCTTCCCAAACTTTTTCTGGCCACTGCCCCTTGGTACCATAAACTCACCCACTGTGTCCCCTACCCAGTAAAAAGCATGATTTGGAATAGGAGTTTGCACAACCCACTAAGGAAGTTATTAACACAATAAATTTCAAAACATTAATTAATTGCACATTTTTCAAAACCCAATTAATTTAACTAATAATAAAATATTTTTAATTTTTTAATAATAATAATAATAATAATAATAATAATAATAATAATAATAATTGCCATTTACACCTCCAGCATCCCTCTGCTGCACTCTGGCCTCCTAGTGCCCCCCTTGGTAATCCCATTCCCTTCCACAGGGAATGACAACTATAGTAATCACACCATCAAACATACACAACACTCACATTACGAACTTGTGCATGTCTACATTGAAGTAAAGCCCCACTGAGTTCAATGGGGCTTATACTCATCTAGGACTGGTCCTACCATTAGGCAAAGTGAGACAACTGCCTCAGGTGGTGGATGGTGATGATGTCAATCTTCTTGAGTGTGAGAGCCCTCTCCCCTCTTGTGTCTCCCAGCAACTGGTAGTCAGAAGCATTGCTGCCTCTGACTGTGGTGGCAGAACATAGCCATCATGGCCAGCAGCCATTGATAGTACTATCTCCATGAATCCAGCAGTTTCTAGTGTAGAGAAGCATCAGCTACATCTGAAGGCCTCCTGCTCTGGATTCTTCACTGCAACTTTGGCTAGTGTTCCTCTGATGCCCAAGAGATGGCAGCACACATTTCATTCCTGGGTAAATGGAATGTTCCATGAGCTACCAGAGGGGCTATTGCGAGTAGGATGAAACGCTAGTAATCTAGAAGACAAACGGCTCATATCGTCCTTTCTGGTTTATTTGTTAAAGTCAAATGGTTCAGCCCAAATGGTTTTCATGGCTCCCTACCCCCCACAAAGTACAGGTGGGAGAGGATGACTTTTTATGCTAGACAGACAAAGGATGAACCTTGACAGGAAGCCAATGAGCACATTTGCAGACACTTTGAGAGAGGCTGTCTGGCAATCTTGTGCGGGAATCTTATGATTCAGCAGCAGTTTCTGGTTAATTAAATTATGTCTTATCTCACCAGAGGAGAAAAGGAAGGGCCCCCCAGTTCTCTGGTGGTGACTCTCCTTTGGAGAGGCAAGCACAAATGAGCAATTTCAGAGGCAAAGAAGAATGCCTTTCTTTATTAAACCTGAGTGGGAAGCCAAAGTTATAAAATGACCACAGTGTATCCATTCCAAAGATATGTCTACAGGGGCAGTAGCTTGGTGGTAGAGTATCTGTCTTGCATGCAGAAGGTTTCAGATTCAATCCCTGGTAGGGAGGTAGGGCTGGGAGAGACTCCCATTCTAAAGCCTTGGAGAGATGTTGCCAGACAGTGTAGAAAACACTGAGCTCAATGGACCCAATGGTCTGATTCAGCATAATGCAGCCTCCTCTCTCCCTATGTTTGAATGAATGAAGAATTAAAACCCACCACCTAAATCATGGGTTGGCAAACTAAGGCCCGCGGGCCGGATCCAGCCCAATCGCCTTCTAAATATGGCCCACAGACAGTCTGGGAATCAGCATGTTTTTACATGAGTAGAATGTGTGCTTTAAAAAAAATAAATGCATCTCTGGGTTATTTGTGGGGCATAGGAATTCGTTCATCCCCCCCCCCCAAAAAAATATAGTCCGGTCCCCCACAAGATCTGAGGGACAGTGGACTGGCCCCCTGCTGAAAAAGTTTG
Source organism: Podarcis pityusensis (assembly GCF_964106645.2). NCBI lineage: Eukaryota > Metazoa > Chordata > Lepidosauria > Squamata > Lacertidae > Podarcis > Podarcis pityusensis. The sequence goes on along the minus strand of NC_138033.1, from coordinate 52,204,643 downwards.
CTGACCCCTGACCTAAATCAGAGAGAGAGAATCTGCTCAGATGTTGTTGGAGTGAATCTGCCATCATACCCAACCATGCTGGCTGAGGCTAAATGGAGTCCAACAACATCTGGAGGGCCACCATGCCTGAGTTATTAGACCAGGCTTCCTCAAACTTGGCCCTCCAGATGTTTTGAGACTACAATTCCCATCATCCCTGACCACTGGTCTTGCTAGCTAGGGATCATGGGAGTTGTAGGTCAAAAACGTCTGGAGGGCTGAGTTTGAAGAAGCCTGTATTAGACAATGGTTTGAATCAGGGTCAAGGATTTCTGGGGAATTCAACTCAATAGTACTCAATCTGAGTATTACAAGGGTGTGATTCCAGAGTTTTCCTGCCATGAATGCCACTCACAGCTCTGTGCTTGAATTTCCCAAGGTCTGCTATTTGGAACAACGTTTTTTACAACCTGAGGTTCCCGTGTGGCAACTCAATCTCAACCCCAAGTTGATGAATTCTGAAAGATCTGACAACTGCTAGAGATGGATTCCTGGCATGGTTCACTCATCCCCTGGTATAAATTTCCAGCTGTTTAAAAGAATGAAACTGGAGGGGTGGATGAAGAGAAGCCCTCCCCCCCCCCGGCTGCGTCCCTCTCCATGTGCTTCAACAGCCCCAAGCGGGATCATTTAGAATGAATTTTGGTTTGACGTCTTTTGGCAATCCTGTTGCATAGAGAGCAAGACAAATGGTCCTCTTATCTCAAAAGCAGCAACCCACAAGCACTCCTGTTTCTAATTGGAGCCTGGCAGAACTTCTTTCTTCCATCCATCAAGCTGGTGAATAAAAAATGAGTAACCTTACAGCTGGGACTCGCCAATGGTGAGTAGCAACGTTTGGGGAGGAGGTAGAGAAATCCAGGCCATTCAGTACCGTCATTCCTCTCCTTGGCTCAACATTAACTTGTTTTCCATTGTAGTTTTTGAAGAACCGGGTTGACTTTATCTCTTAGATGAGGGAGGATAAGAAGCACTCCTCTCCCCAGGGGCCTTTGATAGTTGGTCCAGCACTCCAGAAGGGGCCAAATGACAAGGCAGGACCTGAAAAATGTGGCTCATTTGGAAGGCCAGGAGTACAAATCTCTTTGGAAAGGGGGTGTTAGGTTTTACTGGGGGTTTTTTTGGGGGGGAGGGGTCTTCATCTGTATATTTCTTGCATCCCTCTTTTGATGAAAAGGGATGATTTTAAGAGTGTATGTGTGCTCACTCTCTCCCCTGCCCACCTTCTTAAAACAGCCAGAGGCAAAATGTATACGAGTGGCTATTTTATTTTTCTTCATGTGCTTTCTAGGATCACATCCTGTTGCACACACTCCAGCAGGAAGAGACTCCAGGAGTTCTTGCACTTACCCAAGGCTCTGTTCCCTTGGAATGAAGGTCAAAAGAGACAGTGATATTGTGATAGGAATTTTGAGATCTTAGATATATGTTAAATGTTCATAAGTGTACCAACCAAGCACGTACATAGATCAGCACAGGAAGACCAACCTGAAACCATTTTGATTCCCAAACTGAGCAAAGGTTTTCTCTGCAAGGTCAAAGGAAAATGGAAAAGCCTCCCATTGTCTTTTCCTTCACAAATCCTGTCTTAAGGGTATGTCTGTATTTGAATAGGGTGAGCCTGTGACCTGACTCAGGAACTAAGTATTTATCATTACTAAGTATTTATCATTACAAAAGATTGGCAGGCTCCCCAGGGTATCCAATCAAGTAAACACAGAATCCAATCAAGTGACCATTAAACAGGTAACCTCTCAGACGAGATAAACAAGTCACTCAGATTTCTGTTTTAGACCACCTTTTCTGTGATGTAGGTATGATGTATCTGGGGGTGGGTGGTCTTGAGTTACACCCCTTCTGTGATGTATGTGTGATGTTTCTGGGGGTGGTCTCGAGGGCAGGGAATTTAAAACATCTATATAAGGCCTTGTGCACCATTGTTCTGGGTTCCTCCTCCCTCCTGCGTTGTGGTGAGTGAGGATCCTGTTGCAACAAATCAATAAAGATCAGGCTTACTAGCTGCTTTGCTTCTCAATATTCTCTGGTTGGCCTCTGTTATTTTCTCCTACCAATAGGGAACCTATGTAAGGACTCTATATGGGCTCTATATGGGAAGCAAGCAAACCCTACTTTAATTTTTAAAACATATGCCCCTCCTTGGGGTCAGATCAAACCATCTGTCCAGCTGCTGTCATCACAATAAAACAATTACAAATTTGTAATTGTAAAAAAGCAACAACCCAACACTGCAAGTATAAACAATAACAGACAAGGATGGCAGATTCTTTCCCGGACTGCACCACACACACACACACCTACCTATACCTTCTGCCTGAAATAGGCCACACACATTCTGCTGAAATCTGGACTTCAGACGTGCACATGGGGGCATGTGGTTTCAAGACCAACTTTGGCCATGTCATCCAGAACAAAATGGCCTTTCTTAAGTTCTCCTCTCTGAAGCCCTGGGCTGATCAGGGTTTATGGGAACTGTAGTTGAAAACAGCTGGAGGACAGCAGGTTACAGAGCCAACTGAATGTCCAACGGGGCATGATGAGCCTGCTGCAGCCTTCAGGAGGGTTTCTCCTGCAAGTTCCAACAATCTCAGAAGGCACAGCGACTCAGTTCTGGACTTTTAGTGTGGCTGCCCCTGCTCTGTGGAATAGCATTCCTGTTGAGATATGACAGGCACCCACTCATTGCACTTTCCAGAAGCAGCTGGATAAATGAGTCTTTACCTGGAGCATCCAGTTGTTAGGGTTTGGGCCTTGTTTTAAAGATATTTGTTGTTTTTAATTTAATATTTTAAAAACTTTGAGGTGGGGGCTTTAAAGGCAATTAATAAATCAAAGTTAATTAACTAATACATTAATAAGCTCATTTGTTGGGGCTCATTGCATCACTGAACTCAATCCAGATTTGCATACTAATACTGCATCTTCTTTTTTCTGCTACTTCAATCTATGTTTAAGTAACATCACCACAAAACCCACCTGGGTAACTCCCACCTCCCATTTAAGGCTTAAATGATGGATCTGATTACTCTGCTGATTCAGCAGCTTGACATATTGCATTCCTTCAGGCTGGGAGTCTGAATGTTCAAAAAATTACGAAATGCATTGCTCAGCAAAAGAGAGGGGTGAGGAGGGTGGAGAGAGAAGACTTTATGGATGCCTATAAACCGGTGGCCATATTTGTTTGGTTTCATGGAAAGCGCTCTCGGAGCGAGTCATTTCACCGAAGTTCAAAGTGTATGGTTTCAAAAGGGTTTCAACGGTTGCCAAAACCTTCCTGGTTCCGAGGGTCTCGTCATGCTAAGTGGTTGTCATGGGGACAATTCTTTCCCATTATTATGCCTGGAGTCTTTCCTAAACCACATTAGAAGTGGATACTGTTACAAAGGTTTCAGAATCAACAATGGAAGCTCAGAAGAGGACAAATCCTTTCCAGATGTTGTAAACTAAGAGCAGTTTACCTTTCATGCAAAAGGGAATAATTTTTGGAATGATTCTTAATGCCTGGGGGGCAGGGGTAGAATTCCCTCTAACCAACCACCTGTTATATCCTTGTAGTTAAGATCGGAAGTACACATTTTGGGATAGATCTTCCTTTTAGCATGCTTCTAAGAAGTTTACATCTGAGCTGCAAAAGGATATATTTGAATTGGGAAATAGCCAGTGGCTTGTTCCTTCTTCACATTCTGTTTCAATATAGGACATCTTTTCAAGATGTAAATGAATTTGTATATATTCAAATTCACCAGGGATACAGAGCGATGCAAACAGTGGCTTGTTTCTGTATCATATATTTTTATCAGACATTTTGCTTGTTTTCTATATTGATCCTTTATCCCCTCTTGTTGGCACAGAAAGATTGGCCTCAGTCTTGCCCCAGTAATGCTCCTTTGAAGATTTGAATTTTAATTAAAACCTGAGAACTTGGGTTGTGGCCAATGTTAGCCTTACTTTGGTTAGATGAAAAATTCCTGACATCCGCAAAGTTGCTGAGCTGTTTTTAGGAAGTGTGATTTTTTGCTGAAAATTCCACCCTGACGCCATTTTTACACCAAGAAGCCATTTTGGGAATTTTCCTGATGTTTGGCAAGCCTAAAGACTTGGGTCCGTGTGAACACTGTATACTTAAAGCCATAGCTGTCAACGTTTTCCCTTTTTTTAAGGGAAATTCCCTTATTCCGAATAGGATTCCTCGCAAGAAAAGGGAAAAGTTGACAGCTATGCTTAAAGCACTCTGACAATGTGAATAGTCATGGCTTCAAAGAATTCTAAGAGCTGTAGTTTCTTAAGAGTTGTTGGGGACCCATATTCCCCTCACAGAGCAACAATTCCCTCAGTGGCTTAACAATTAATTGTTCTGCACAGTGAACTCTGGGAATTGCAGCTTTGTGAGGGGAATAAGGGCCTCCTAACAACTCTGAGCACCTTTAACAAACTACAGCTCCCAGAATTCTTTGGGGAAAGCCATGATTATTTAAATGATGTCATAGTGCTTTGAATGTATGGTGTGAATGTGGCCATAGTTGGATGCAGCCCTTAATTAGTGGCTGTTAATGAGTCAATGCATGCTATGTTAATCTTTGGCTTCTTCAGTTTAATACATGGTGGGAGAAATGGCCAACTGCTATCAACAAGAGTGAATCAGCTGGCGAGAGGTTGACTAACGGTTAATAGAGGAATCTGCACTAGACAGTTCATGCTCCACAGGTGATCTTTTGTAAGATGCTCCCTTCCTCTTATCTTTTCCAACAAGGCAACCTTGAGACAAGTCATCCCTCTAATCAGGCTGTGCAAATATTACTGGGCAGGAGGAACCAAATGTTCTTGTCAAGAGTGGTGTATTTATAGACCACAAGGGCTCAAGATTTCCCCTGTTCTATTATAGAAATTGAGGCATCTGCTCCTAGTACTGACAACAGCCTTACTCTGGTTGTAGAACTGATCGACGCTGATTAAGTTCCATGCATAGAAAGCCTCCATAAATCAACACAGGAGTTCAGAACATAATGAGAGCCCTGCTGGAGCAGTCCAAGGGTCCATCTTGTCTAGCATTCTCTTTCTCATGGTGTCACTAAATGCCTCTGGGAAGTCCACAAGCATGACACAAGCACAATCATCCTCTCCTGCTGATGTCACCCCAAATCTGGTGTTCAGAGGTCTTTGATCCTGGAAGTAATATAGAGCCATCAAGACTAGTAACCATTTGTTGATCTATCCTCTATGAATTTGTCCAGCCTCTCTTTAAAGCCACCTAAGCTGGTTGCCACATCCTATGTCAAAGAGTTCCATTGTTTAACCATGAGCATACTTGAGCTTCAGGCAAGCAGGTAAGGCAGAGTGCCTGATTGCAAGCAGCAGGGGCTACCACACAAAAGACCCCGGTCTTAGGAGACATAAGATGGACCTTGGGAGCATGTGGCACTACTAAGAGTGTATTTCTCAAGAATCAAAGGCAGGGATATGCATGGTAAGGTGTTCCCAGAGGAAACTGGGTTCCAAGTTGTTCAGAGATCTGAATCTCAACAACAAGACGTAAAACTCACCCTTAAAGCAAATTTCCCCCCTCAAACAATTCTGGGCACTGTAGCTTGACAAGGATTGCTGGGAATAGCAACTATGTGAGGGGTAAACTGCAAGGCCCAGAATTCTTGGGGTGGGGATGGGGGTGTGTTTCAAATGTTCTTCAAAGTTATAATGTTTACGCAGCCTCTCTCTTCATAGTGGCTTGTTCAGGTGATCAACCAAGGAGCGATTAAAGCAGTTCTAAACATGGAAGCCAGGGGGCAATATATAATACCATGCCCAGTTGGGGCGGAGGAATTGGTGGCTTTCCTGACTTCTAAGCGCCGGCATAAAACAATCCTATCATCAGGGTTTTTAATAGATTATGTATTTATTACTCATTTGCCATCTTAATTTTATTGCTGTGCCGTGGGTTGGCTTTTACTGCTCTCGCTGCTTCTCTCCCGTTCCTTCTTGTCACCTCTGCTCTCAGTGCACTTTGTCTCAATCATCTTACTTATTGGATGGTTTACATTTTTGGCCTGTCCAGGGCTGAATTAAGACCTTTAGAAGAGGCCCTAAGCCCTGAAAAGAGTATGGTCCCCCCCCCATAAGTAATTCAAAATAAAAAGAATATTGAACCAGAAAATATTTTTAACGTTTTTATTTTTTGAATGTTTTAAATAGTTGTTTTAAGAACATATGAAGAGCCTGCTGGATCAGGCCAATGGCCCATCTAGTCCAGCATCTTGTTCTCACAGTGGCTAACCAAACGTTTGTGGGAAACCCACAACCAGGATTCAAGCTCAAGAGCACTCTCCCTTCCTGTGGTTTCTGGCAACTGTTCTTCCAGCAACTATGGAGGCAGAGCATAGCCACCATGGTTTACTAGACACTGATAGCCTTATCCTCCATGAATCTGTCCAGTCCTCTTTTAAAGCCATCCAAGTGGGTGGCCATCACTGCCCCATGTGGGAGCGAGTTCCATAGTTTAGCTATGTGCTTCATGAAGAAGTAAAGTGGTACCTTGGGTTACAGATGCTTCAGGTTACATACGCATCAGGTTACAGACTCTGCTAACCCAGAAATAGTACCTTGGGTTAAGAACTTTGCTTCAGGATAAGAACAGAAATTGCGTGGCGGCGGCGCAGCAGCAGCAGGAGGCCCCACTAGCTAAAGTGGTGCTTCAGGTTAAGAACAGTTTCAGGTTAAGAACAGACCTCCAGAACGAATTAAGTTCTTAACCCGAGGTACCACTGTACTTTCTTTTATCTTCCAAAATTCAGCTACATTGGTTGGCTATGAGTTCGATGTTATGAGATACATTTTCTCCATGACATGCATAATTGCATAAACTTCTTCCATGCCACTATCATTTCCTTAAAAATCCCTCCTCACTATTTCTTTAATCTCTAACGTATTTGTTTTGCAACCCAGGATTAGCTTGCTGTCTAGGATTCATTTCTGAGGTTTCAGAGTCCTTAACAAGATCTCATCGGCAAGACATACTACAATTGCCGGTTGGCCTCTCTCCCCACCCTCTTAAACCTACACAGTTTCAGCCAAATATTGGCCCCAGTTCTGAAAATAAATCAAGAGAATAATGCAAATGGTTAGCAGCCAATTTATGACATACTCTGAAGAAAGGACTGGCTAAGATTTATGCATTTTATGACACTGTGTCAAAAGACACACATCTCAACCAAATAGTAGCTAGCTAATTATTAAACACAAAATATCTATCAATGATCTGTGGAATGGGATGGGCAAGTACAGGGATTTTCTCAAAGCTATGGTATCCCTTCTGACAATTTGCTGAGGTCTAACATTTTCTAAGGTTGAGTCTCCATCCCAGTATTGATTTACACACACACACACACACACACACACACACACACACACACATTATAATCAGTGCTCTATGTTTTCTGTGGGGCTACAGAACTCAGCCTTAGAATTAATTCAGGTTAACCAATGTATCTTGAACAACATATGTGAGGTAGGAGCTAAATGACTGAATGTTCCATCACTGTCACAGTCAGGCTGCAAGTAGTGGTCTGAGATCCTTCGAAAGCCAGCAGCCAGAACTAAAGAGCAAGTCAGGATTGAAGGGGAAATCAGGGACAACAGGTCAGGAAACAAGACCAAAGGACACAGGAACACACCAGGGTTCAGGAAGACAGTGGTTTCAGCAAGCTCAGTTGAAAGAGGAAGTCTTCTTATACTCTCCCCTGTCCAGGAGGAACCAATGGCCAGGCTGGGTGAGCAGAGTCATTCCAGGACCTGATGGTATTTCAGGTACACACACAGTTTCCTTGCCAATGGAAAACAAGCATCTTGGAAGGAAGATTAGCTGACTAACTTTGCCTAGATGTTCTGCAGCCTGAGGGCTGCCATTGCCTCCTAAGCAACCTTCCAGGGGCCGTTTGCTGATGGTAGGTGTGGGCAAAAGTAAAAGTGGGTGCAGCAATGAATGGAAGTGTTTGTACAGTGTGCAGCATTTGAGTGTTGCAAAAGCCATGCGCCTCTCCATCCTCCATCCAGGCAGGCAGGAGACATTATCAGCAAAAGCACTGATGCAGAGCAGAGGCAGTGGGGATAATAGCCTAGGAGGGGAGTCTCAAGGGCCAGATGGGGAAGCCTGGAGGGCCACATCTTGTGCCTAGACCTGAGCTTCCCCAATCCTGAATGTGCAGAGATATTGTTTTTAAGGAAGAATCGTTGTGGCATCCTCATCCAAAGCTTGTGTCATCACCTTGCTCTCCTTATTTATTTATAAGCCTTTGTGGACAGAATATTGTGGGGGGGGGGGGGGATAAATCCTGGATTGGTTGAGAAATAGTTACCTTCGGTGAGTCAGTCTCAGGAACAGCAAAGCAGAGCTGGTGTACCCAAGATACATATGTTTTCCATTGATGAGATAAATCTCCACACACGTCTTGGCTCCCAGAAACTGTTGATCCTCCACATTGCATAATATTATTTTGTGGCTGATTTAATTCTCCTGCTTTCCACCCTGACACCTACCTTACAGAGAAAGCCAGCACGGCAATTGAAATAAGGGTAAGACATCTGTGATTTCTCAGAAATGACTTTCAGCAGAACTATCTATAACCTATGAAGGGAAAAAAATATGCTAAAAAGTTCTAAGCAGTGCCACAAGTCTATGCAGCAACCCATCTAGCACATTCAGCACCAGTATTTCCCCAGCCATAACTCAGAATGTTCCACTGAGTCAAATTGTTGTGATTCAGCTACAAATATTGTTTCTAGTCACATGAAGAATGGCAGATGCAACCAGGTAAACTTAGCGAAGGGGAATCATTAGGTACTTAACAGACTTAGCAGACTGGCCTATGACACAACTTTGCACATGTTAATTTATGCATTAAAAAATCGCCAGTGTGGTATAGTGGTTAGAATGCTAAACTGAGACCTGGGTTCAGATTCCCACTTGGGCATGAAGCTCTTCTTGGGCCATTGGGCCAGTCACTGCCTCTCAGCCTAACCTACCTCACAAGACTGTTGTGGAGATTAATTGAAGAGGGGAGAACCATGTATGCTACCTTGCGCTCCTTGGAGGAAAATCAATAAATAAACAAATATGCAGACCTGGCATACAGTTACATGTACTGAATTATATGTATACATGGAAATTTAGGCTGACTTTCAGCACTTGCTGTCAGGCCTTATTCTGAACTATGAGTTCATAGGTTTGGGAACCTAGTGCATTGTATGTGGGTTAAGCAGGTCCCAAGGAGCTCAAAGTGACAGTCACATGGTTCTTCCCCTCCCTTCTTTTATCCCCACAACAACCCTGTGAAGCTGCGTAGGCTGAGAGCTTCCTGGCCAAGTGGGAACTTGAACCCTGATCTCCCAGTTCATAGCCTGATACTTTAACCACTACATTCCTTCTCTCAGTTTGGCTTTCTCTGTTGGCATTGATGAAGAAATAGCACTTTCTGAGCACCTGTTTACAGGGGTTGACATTCTGTCCCTTTTTGATGATGTCTCCTGTATTATGGTGTTGGTCATTGAGCAAACACAAGTGTTCTGGGGAAATATATTCAGGGAAGTCCTTAGTGGAGTAGACTGAGGTCACATCCACACCATACATTTAAAGACCACGATCCACCCCCACCCTAAAATTACCTCCTGTGGAATTACAATTCCCAGCATCCTTAACAAACTACAGTACCAAGAAATCTTTGGGTGAAGCCATGAGCTTTAAATGTGTATTGGGTATGCCTTCAATGTATGGTGTGGCTATGACCTGGAGCCATAGCAGACTTTCAATTTTCTTTTGGCCCGTAAATTAATGTTTGACAAATGGGGTGTAGGTTTGTAGCAAGCAGAGTGAGAGGAAGCTCACCGGCAGACGCAGCCCCCATGGAAAACTTCCGTCAACTGTGTCTGAATCAGTGTCTGTGTCTCCCTGGCTTCCAGTTGTGTTTTTCACTACTGTATCTTCTGGAAATTCCTCTTAGGCAGAAGTGTTACAGAAATTGCCAAAATCAGGCCAAGAAAAGAGAGCAGGCTGCTTTCTCCAAAGCTCATGTTTTCTTTGAATTTCTTTGGACTCTTTGAAGAAGAGTTCCTCTAGCTCAGTTTTGTCTACACAGACTGGCAGCAGCTCAGTATTACTCTCTCTCAACCCTACCTGCAGGTGCTGGAAATTGAACCTGGGAACTTCTACATCCAAGGCAGTTGCTCTACCGCTGAGCTATAGCCCTTCCCCAAAGGCAAACTGTACCAGCTTCAATGCTGGAATTAATATTTTTTGACATTCTTTTATTTAAAATGGCAATTGGAAGGGGTAGAAAGAAGAGGGGAGCAAACCAACAGAACAATGAAGTCACAGGAAGAAGGAATTTTCCTCAGCATTGTGTACACACAGACACACATGCAGGAACCATAGACTCGGCACACTCTTTTACAATCCGGATCATGACTTGAGTTTAACGACAGCTTTGCTAGCGATGGGGGAGACATAACTAACAACAGCAAGAGATTACTGGCTGCTAAACAACATTCCAGGATGCAATACAATGCAGGACGTTCAAAATGATGCTACTGAGACAAGGCAACTGATTACCCAGCCATCTGGTTTGGGTAAATGTGTTACGGCTGCAGTTATAAGATTAGACTCTAATGATTTGATTTCACACCACTGATTATCACAGGCAGCACACTGTTTCTAATTATATGTTTTTTCCCCAAAGACATCCATTGGCTTCTGTATTTCAGCTATTGAGTTTATCCAGAGAAGATCTATTAGATTATTGACCTTGCCAATCTTCTGTTCTCAGCCATCATCTGTAGTAAGAGTGGGGAAACTGCAGCTCTCCGGGTGTTGCTGCAGTCCATCTCCCATCAGCCCCAGCCAACATGGTCAATGGGCGGGAGTAATGGGAATGGTTGCCCAGCAACATCTGGGGGCCAGAGGTTCCCCATTCCTGATCTGCAGTAAGGATGGATGAATAGGGAGTTGGGTACATTTAGCTTGGAGAAGAGAAGACTGGTCGGTGATATGATAGCCACCTTCAAATAGCAGAAGGTCTGTCAAATGGCAGATGGAATGAGCTTGTTTTCTGCTGCTCCAAAGGGCAGGATCCAAACCAATGGATTCAAGTTACAAGGCAGGAGATTCCGACTAAATGTTAAGAAGGACTTCCTGACAGGAAAAGCTGTTCAACAGAGAAATGGATTACCTCAGAAGGTGGTGGGTTCTCTTTCATTGGTGGTTTTTATTTTTTTATTTTTTAAATGATATTTATTAAGATTTTCAAAAATACAGAAAGTAAAGATTAAAGTACATTCAAAGCCTTATTTTCATACATCCACTTTCCGGGACTCCCCCCTTCCCCCACCCCTACCATATTCCCCTTTCATATTGTTGGCTCCACAAGCTCTCAGTTCTAATTGAAACTTAATTTGTTTAGACCATTATTCGAATTTAAAATTTATACACTCCTCATCAGTACCCTTAATAAAAGACAAAAGTTCTCTCCCCAGGGCCCACCCCATTTTCATTCCACAATTTCCCTTTTTTTAATGATAAGGACACCCCACACAATAGAAATATAAGAAATAAGAAATAAAAAGTATAATAGATGAAAAAGAGCCAATTCAGAAAAAAAAAGTTGACAAGCCTTTGGATTTTAGTTCTCCCCCCCCTGTCCCCGGTTTAATTTCCCCCTGACCACCAAACCATGTTATCCGCCTGGAATTCTTAAAGTCCATAATTCACCTATTTCCCCCAACTCCTTGCTGGCTTTTTCTTTTTATAGTTATTTTTTAAGACATTTAACTTCAGATCTTTAATAAAACTCCCCCCATTGTTCTTTCCAAGTTGTAGTCCAATTTCCTCTTGTTCCGCTGCTGAAACGTTCTAATTCAGAAGTTTAGTAACTCTGCAGGGATTATTGTTATTCAGGAACAAAAACTTGCGTTCAGTCCCTTCCTTTCTTCAATAGAAAATTCTATTGTCTCCTTTAGCTGAACACCCTGTAGACAAAATATTATTTCCGTTTTGCAGCTTTCCCAGAAGATAACCAGTCCTGTAAAATTCCAATGGTATTTTTCCACTTACGACCATCTTTGTAATGTCCCGAAACTCCTCTAGGGGGATTGTTGTAACTTTGTTTTCTCTAGTCCAAAAGTCCGATTGTTATCCATGTTTTCGCCATTTTGTATCCAAGTTTTAACGAGTTATAGCAAATTGTAACAAATTTAACCAGCAAAGTTCTCATAATAAAATCCTCTCTGCTTTCCGACTTTGACAGCTACTTTGACAGCTGTCAAAATCTCCGACTCTTTTCACCAGGCTCTCTCTTCAATCACCCCGGTTCCCAGGGGGGGGGGGGTTACGTTTCCCTTCTCCCTCAATTCTTCCTCCAGCACAGTTCTTGTAGTTCCCCATCGTGGAATTCTTAGTTTTTATCAGCAATACAAATCTTTTTGGACCTTGGTTTCCCCGTCCTTGTTTTGGAAGGTTTACAGTAGGGAGGGGGACTGACTTCCTTTTTGGATCCCCCCCCGCTCGTGTCCAATCCGAAAAAAAATTCTTTTTTTTCTCCTTTTGAACCCGGTTTCCAAATTACTCACGGGTTGTTGTTAAGAAGTCCGAATTTTCAATGGAAGAAGTCAGCGCTCTCCGCCGGATGGCATGCGGCTTCGCTCGGCAGGGATAGCAGAGGACTCAAAGCACCACGCTTCTCCCCGGCACCCGATCCGTAGCCTTTAAAAAGGCTCCTTCACGAGTCGGGAGGGCGCTAGCGGTGCCAGCCGAGTCTCCATGTCCACGGCCTCCGTGGCCGTGGTTTTTAAGGGTCCCCGCATCGCCGGTGCGGTAGGACCCAGCCCCTGCTGAGCAGGCTCCCTCCGGAGCTCGGAGGGAGTCCGCCATTCGGCGATGGCGCCAACCCGGAAGTCCCATTGGTGGTTTTTAAATGGAAGTTGATTGGCCAACTGTCAAGGATTCTTTATCTATGAATCCTGCATTGCAGGGGTTTGGACAAGGTGACCTGTGGGGTTCCTTCCAACTCTACAGTTCTGTGATTCTATGAATAAGTCAATAAATTGGATTTTTTTTCTTTTGAGGAGGAAGGGAGGGTCATTTCCCCCCATTTCCCCTCTTCAGGTTTTCATTTTTTAAAACTTCCATTTGCAATATTTCCATGTTAGTTTATGAAGTTGTTTTGGGGTTTTTTTTAAAGTCCTGGCAGAAAGAATTCCAGCATTTTAGTGGGCAAAATATGTACATTTTGTATGCAATTTCTCCCAAATATACACATTTTTGCAAGCAATTTCCCCTAATATTTTGCCTTTTGTTTATTTTCATGGCTACATACACACTGTCCCTCAATATATGCATGCTATTAGTTGGAAAATAGCATCATAAAATGCAAATTTCAAACGGTAGCTTGAATTTTGGGTTGTGTATTGTTTCAGGAAGCATCAATTAGTTAGGTTCACATTAAAATGCAAACAGGAGGGAATTTCTTCCCCATTCCTATTCTACAGAATATGAAGTTTTTTTGTGAAGGTGAATGAGTTCACCATTTTCTTAATGAATGAATGGAGGGAGAAGGAAGGAAAGGGTGGTTAGGCTTATTTACAACCCTGGAATCTCCACGAGGTGACATCCACCTGAAACAGAGACTTCCAGGAATTTTCGTTTCCCCAAGGCATGGATGGTACCCACAAAAGCTGTGATCTTATTTTTATAAGATATCCAGTAAGTAAAAAAAGGTCAAAGTTCTGTAGAATGACTGCAAACAGATCACATTGGGTGGCGAACTTTCTGAATTAGCTACTGGATGCAGTCTTTTCCATGTGGTTAATTTCAATGATTTTGGCTCAAGACTTAAGAGGAATGCGTAGAGGATAGGGATTGGGAAAGTATTTTTCAGCCCAGGGGTAACATCTCTTTGTGGGTAACCATCTGGGCCTGCAGGCCAGCCATGGGCAGGAACAGAGGAAAAGCTGGAGAGATCAATGTTTGTGCAACAGGGTAGATTCCATTCATGCCAAAGCTACAGGTTTTCAGTCCCACATCTCTTTGTATCCTCCATCTAGGCAAGAGCTTAGCAAGCAAGAGGCTTGGTAAGTATTCAGGGACACAGTCCAGCCAGGCAAGCAAGGGTATGAAGCAGAACTAATGAGGGATGTGACCTGGAGAAGGAGCGTGAGCTGGTGAGAGTCCCAGATACAAAAGCCTAGAAGGTTGCGTTCTGCCCCCAGGGTTGAAGTTCCCCATCCCTTAGAGAATATACCCATCAAAAAGCATTGTTGCAACATTGTTGTCTCTTGTCACAAAGAACAGAATAGTAAGAGGAAATTACCGACTCCCTCCAAATACAGCTAAGTCCTGTGTCAACACAGTATATTAGTGTGATGCCACATCAAAAGTTCTTAGAAAGATGTGGGTTGGTGGTGCTCTCAGGTTTCCCTGGGCTTTGTTGATGGTGGAAAGAAGAAGAGAGCTGATATAAAGTATGAAAAGGTAATGTTGGGGTAGGCATCCGTCTTTGAAGATCCTGTGTCCCTACTCCAAAATGGGTTTACTGTTCATAGTTATAGGATGCATTTGGTACCCATTTAGCATGCTGACACTCCAAGAAAGGAGACATAATGTCTGTCTTTAATAGGCCAGCCTCCAGTGTTCTTCATGTTTTAGAGCTAGGAATGTTTGACTTTTGCAATGTTTGTGTTTGGCATTGACTGAAAGAAAACTCAAATGTCACCACCAGCCATCTTCAGGAAGCTGTTTCTGCTCATGGTACTGGGAAGTGGGAATGTTTTGATTCTGCACACTCTAACTTAGTTGGCACCAACCTGGTGTCCTCCATATGTTGTTGGACTACAACTTCCATAAGCCCCAGACAGCATGGCCAATGAACTTATGGGAATTGTAGTACAAGAATATATGGAGTGTCCCAGGGTGTGGAAAGCTGATCTCATAGTCAACTCTAAAAGGGCATAAAGAAAAATGGGTTAGCAGGTCTTCCATAATACTGTGCAGAATCCATGTTGGACAGGCAAAGCAGGAAGTGTTAGCAAATCCAACTTCCTATGTAATGTATCAATGGGAATCTAGGCATCTTCCTTGTCATAACATTAGTGAGTTGTCCATGTGTCTGAAAAATACCCATTTCCTGGTTGGTTGCTTTGCTGTGACATAACTCTCCAAGACCCACTATGAGAGTCACAAGCAAAATCAGAACTACTAATTAACGCCTAATTGAGCTGATGCTGGCATTTCTGGAAGCCTTGGTACATAGTCCAAGGATAAAAAAACATAAAACTCTTATCTTTCCAAGGAGTCTGTGCTGTGCTTATTCTTTGAAACAAAAAGGGAATTGATTGCACAACTTAATTATTTTATATCTTGCACATGATAACAAACGTTCTTGCTTGAAGATAGATTTTAGGGGTGGTCTTTGTTTCAGTTTTCACACTGGCTGATGGCAAACCAGACAGATCCAATCTTGTGTTTTCACAGGTCACATGTTGACGTGGTAATGCGGGGTCTGCAAGTCAGAGACAACGATCAGAGGTTGAGCCTAGTGACCTCCAGCAAAAGGTTAGCCAGTCTGAGGACTGAATTGAGGTCACAAGTATGAAAAAGAGCGAAAGACAGAAGATGTCGAGCTGTTCAAAGACTGGCTTTGGCTCGTCCCATTATTTGTATTATTTGTTTTATTAAAGGATTTATTAGGTTAAACTGGGCCTCCCTACTAATGGAGTTGAATCTGAGTTCAGGAAATTTGGCAGAGAAAGCAGTTGACTATCCTTTGGCCCAAAGCCTTCCTTCTGGAAATTGCAACCCCCCCCCCCCATCTCTTTCTCTTGAAACATGACTGCATATCAGAGTAGGTTTGCCTAGAGTTGAAATAACAATCCAATCATTCAATTTTCCATGGGTGTAATTTTAGTGAGGCACACACAAATTCAATGAAGGTCTTTCTTCTTGCTATCTTGGGCTGTGGGCCTCACTTTAAGTTTCTTGTTCAAACCTCCAAATCTGCCACCCACACAGTTTCAAAGTGTGCCACTGGATTTCATTCCCCATAACTGATGCTGCTCCCGCTTCTGTTTTTGTGGTGCTATTTAATGCATTTTGTGTGCATGCGTGTTCATATGTCAATGTACATATTTCAATTTGGTGGCCATTTTTTCCACATGCACCAGTGAAACAGAATGGTGGTGGCCAGCAGTGTGATCCAAATATGGCAGCCATTTTTAAATGTGCAAATGCATGCTCACATGAACAATGGGGACAATAGTTTGTATCAAGTGAAATTATTTGGGTGGAACAACTTCTGCTTTTGCAGTGGAACTTCCCTTTCCTTCCCTCTACTAACCCCCTGTCCCCTGTGCCCCTCCCAGATCTGCTCCAGAGGGTTGGGGGGATAACATAGAGCAGATTTGGGGGAGGTCACATGGGGGAGGAGGGAGAGGAAGATCCGCTGCACAAACAGAAGCCTTTCTGCTTGTGCAATGACTTCATTGGATACAATCCAGAGACTCAAAGTCCCCAAATGAGCAGCCCTAACTGTGGATACTAGTACCAGATACCAGTTTATACCAAAGTATAAACAAATACTGTATTAGCCCACTGTAATGGATCAAAGCGGAGCCAACAATGGAATAACTGAAACAATTATCCTTCTCTGCACCATTGTGGTTGGTGATACTAGGGCTGCCATACATTTTCGAAAGGTGGCGCTGTGTCCTGGATCTTAGGCAAATCAATTGAAAAATTGTGGGTTTTTTGTTAAAAAAACTCAACAATTTTGGGGTGTCTTGGTTTTTACTTTTTGAAATATGGCAACCCTAGGTGATACAGTAATGCATTGCATCTGGTATTAAAGTCTGGGCATTTGAGGACTTTGAGTTGTTGTCCCCATCATTCTTGTGGTCTAAGTTAATGTGCTTGCATGCACATATGTACAAAGGATTGCCATCTTTGTCACCCATATTTGACACCTGCCACTCCTTTTACATTTCAACTTTCCAATAGTTGTTCAGACACCAGAATTTTCAATGGCATATACACAATGGGTGCGCAGTACCAGCACACCTCTCTCTTTTGGTTAAAAAGAGTAGCACTTACTGTAACAACTTCATGATGAGTACCGGCAGCTATTTTTATGGGGGGGGGGAGCACTGGATATACATTATATTTCCCAAGCAGAAATACATGGGGGGGGGTGTTTGTTTGTTTGTTTGGTCTAAGAGCCAACAGTGGCCTTCATAGCACCTGGATAACTTTCTCTGTGGCTTCACATGCTTCCTATGAATGTGTGGCTTTCATGTAGTTTTCTCCACATAGCCGAAAACTTCCTTTTCTTTCACAAAATGGTGGCACTTTCCTTCCAGCATCCTTTCTGACAAATATCAACATTTAAAACCCTATAATAAAACCTAGAATGAAAAAGGGCATGATAGCCTCCAACACTTCATGTCCTGCAGAAAGAGTATGTTAGATCATCTGTCGTTGCCTGTGCTTTTCAAAATGTTTGCTTAAGGATTGCCATAAACCACACACTATTGAACGGAGGATGCAATTTAAGTTGATTTAGACCAGGTCTTATCTGCCACCATATAATCATGATTCAGGGCATAGACTCATAGGGCACAAGGCAGAGAGAGAGAGAGAGAGAGAGAGAGAGAGAGAGAGAGCATGCAATAAAGACTAGGTCATTTTTACCTTCCAACCTTCTGATAGTGGTGGGGGAGGGAACAGCGGGAAAGTTAGGTAATGATTTGTCATCCTCAAGCCTGCCGTAGTTGTCAACCCTACCGTGCTGGAGATCCTCGCTGTGATTGACAGCAGGGTCGTGGGGGCCTCACTTGTCTCTGTTGACAGTAATAATGCGGATTTGTCAAAGCCTAATGGACATGGAGATGCCAGATTACGCTGAGTCCCTCGACTCCTCATACACCATGTTGGAGTTCGAAAACCTGAGGGTGCTGCCCACAAACTCATCAGGTGAGTGAGGAGATACCTTCCGTTGCCTCTCCAATCGGCCTCTGCTACCTTTGTTCAAATGTTGTCCTCTTCGGTGGACAAGAAGGAATGGGGTCGAAGGGTGGAGGGTGTCGCGTTTGTGTGGGTGAACTCTTGGACTTCTGCATTGGGATGGGTCTTATGCTGCGGCCTTGAATTATATTGTCGATAAGGGACTTAGATTGAAAAGCTTGTTGTATTGTGATTGAGAAAATGTATTTCTAATCAATGGAAATCTCTTGGAAAAGGTGTATTCCACACCTCGCACACCTTGCTATGACATCACAATGCTGCAAAATACTTAGCCAACAGCAAAGACTATTGTTTATTAAGCCTGGAAAAATCTACTTTCCGAATATTATGCTGATGATGTATTTATCAAATAAATGGCATTTTATACCACTGTCCACTTTGTTTGGCCAGATGTACCATTGATAAATGAGATGGTGGGGAGAATACATTTAATATATATATATATATATATGAAATAGCTTGGCCTTCTTCTTCTACCTCTCCTCCTCCTCCTCCTCCTCCTTCTTCCAAATCACTCTTGTCTGAAGCTGATTTCTGGGGCACAGGGAGAGAGGTCATCAGAGTTTTGTTGGGCATGTTCATTGTGAATGTTCACGGAACTTGCATATATTTAGAATCTCATGTCATCTTGGTTCTGATTGTAGCTCTTGGATTTCATGACCATTCGGACTCACTCTTTACACATGTTTCCCCCATCTACCAGCTGAGGAAAACAGAACATTTTACATATCTGATGAAGTACAACATTTCATTTTCCAGAGGAGGAGATGTGTTTGTCTGTTGTAGCAGACGCAACAGAGAACCCTATGCTACCTTAAAGATGAACACATTAATGACTGGATAAGCTTTTGCGGACTGCAGTCAACTCTATCAGTCCATAAAACCTCACACCATTATAAATGAGTTAGTCTTTAAGGGGAGAAATGGCATTTCAAGCATCTGATAAAATGAGCTCGAGTCTTGTGCTACAAGATTTCTCTTAGTCTTTAAGGTGAAACACAGGTGCCTCCCTGTTTTTCTCAAACAATATGGTGACACCTTTCTGTGACTTTGACACAGAAGGTTTGTGGGTAGCTAGAAAGCTTGAGCTGATGTTTCCTTCAAATATGTTTTTTTCTTTTCTTACAACCTGTGGCTCAAGTGTCACTGACTGGACAGGACATCATTCCTAGGAGTACTTCTTGTGGTTCCCCATGCCCCCGAATTTCGGCCAGCCTCTGCTGTGGTAGGCAGCCTTTAGTGTGGCAGGCCCTGCCCTGTGGAACTCCTTGTCAGTAAAAGTTCAGCAAGAACTGTCCCTCCCTCCCTTCAGACATCTTTTGAAAGCTGTTTAATTTAGAAAGGGCTTTGCAACCTGATTTTTCTTTTAACCGATCAATAGCTATTGTTATTCATTGATGTTTTATTAACCTTTTTAATGATGTGTTATGGATCTTTGGTTGGTTTTATCTCTATAGCTCCACCTTGCTATATATTTAGAAAAGTTAGGATTCATAAATAAATTATATCTATACAATAGTGTAGAAACAACATGCTAGCTTTTTCTGAAAGGTGAAGGCTGTTTCAAGTTGGCATTGTGGTATTTGCCTACTTGTTAATAAGTAAACCAACATAGTCAGGAACTTGCTGTTTTGAAATGAGCATGTTTGTCTTGGGTAAGCATCCTCATCAAAAATTTGTCCAAACAGCTTAAAAAAGAAAACACCCCCTCCCTACAAGCTAGCCAAAACCTTGAGACCTCAACATATCCCATTAGTAAAATGATCCAAATGTAAGAGGTCTATCCAAGAGCTTTCACAAAGCTCTTACAATAGACAAACAGCCATCTTTTTAATGGTGTTTAGGGAAAATTAGGGGAAGTGCTTGCTCAAATTACGGAATTAGCAACTGGTTTAGAAGAAAGGAATTGTATTGTGTTCTCAGTCTCATTCTTATCCTGGGCTTTGGAGCTTTCACTAGTATTCCCGCCCCCCCGCCCCAAACAAAAAGGAGCTTTGATAAAGTGAAACTTCTCTGTTACAATGGGGAAGGGGGAATATATTGATCCCTGAAAGGAAGTTCACATTGAAACAAAATTAAGACTCTCAAAATGGTGGTACATCACTGAAGGGGGAGGAGATAGTTTTGCTGGCACTGCTCCTGCTTATTCTCTAAAGAGTGGTGTGCCAGGAAAACACTGAGGCTGGCTTTAGAGATGAAGAATAAAATTAAATCGAAATGTCTTTTAAAGCATACAAAGATGGTGTTGACATGAGGTGGTGGTGTTAAGCTGCACTGCTTATCACCAGAGATATCACGAGCACTCTCTTGAGTAAGGTGTTCATGACATTGACGCAAGCACACCTAATAGGACTCTGCAAGTTTACTGGCTGAAAAACTGAGCTCCCCTCCCCTCCACCGATTGCAATTTATTGCAGCTTGAGCACCAGGGAAATGGCATATCCTTGAAGCAGAAACACTTTGTAGAAGGAAAACTTGGCGGATCTCATCTTGCACAATAAACAAGCAACATCTGTGCACTTGTTTCTTGAAAAGCTAATCATCGGGTAGGGTTTTAGATATGCCCCGTTGAATCCTCTTATTTTGTCGAAGCCAATGCCCTTTCCAATGCAGATTTAAGAGTCAAAAGAATTTCTGAATTAAAATCCAGCGATGAAACCTTAACTTTCTTAATTTTGTAGTGATTTCCTGTAACCTCTAAGAACCCCACTGGATTTCAGTGGCCTTTCAGTAGCCTTCCCAGTTGTTAAGATGGTTCACTTCTGACGTGAAATTGAGGAAGAGCTCTATGGTAGAGCATCTGCCTTACATGCAGATGGTCCCAGGTAACATTCCAGCATCTCCAGGCAGGCCTGGGGAAAGCTCCTGCCTGAAACCCTGGAAAGTCATCATCAGTCAGTGTAGCCCAGGGTTTCCCAAACTTGGCCATCCAGCTGTTTTGGACTACAACTCCCATCATCCCTGACCACTGGTCCTGCTAGCTAGGGATGATGGGAGTTGTAGTCCAAAAGCAGCTGGAGACCCAAGTTTAGGAAACCCTGGTGTAGACAATACTGAGCTAGATGGACCAATAGTCACTTGGTATAAGATAACTTCCTATGTTCCCATGTGAAGCCAGCATAACTTGGCCTTATAAAGAACACCTATGTGGTTGCTTGGCCCCATTGCTACTCACTTCCAGGTGGACAACAAAGACAGTTTCATTTCAGTGGCATTTTTTGGAAGACTGCCTTGGGAAGGGGATTTTATGCCGACACTGTCTTTGTAATAATTTTAGCTTGTTTTATCCGGTATGATTGAAATTGTTCTTGCTTCATTTATTAGTATGCATTGATTTTTGATTTTTTTTAAATAGAAAATCATCTTGAATACTTAGTGGGAAAGTGGGATATAAATTGTGGCAATAAAAGAAAGAAATATACATCTCTTTTCAGTAGATTTTAGAATTTTGAAGATTCACCAGAAGTGGATTGAACCAGAACAAGATGTATGGTTGTAATCTAGAATACTTTCTTATCCTGTTTCTCGCCCCCCCCCCTTCTCTCTCTCCCCCTTTTCTTTTCTTTTCAAATTAACTCTTACAAACTTAGGAAATATTCCCCATCAGGCTACATCTATTTTTCTCTTAGGTACCATTTTAGCTGTCCTGGTCTTCCTAACTTACATTGTTTATGCTGGACTAACACCTGCCCCATGATACAATTCCTCATATTGTTGTTTCAATATCTGGCTGATGTATCTCATTAACTGGAATTGCTTTGACAACTGGCTTGGAAAAGGAACTTCTCTTATGAAAATGTTTCGTTGTTTGCCCTAATACTTTCCCCCATCCTAAAAGTTCAGCATGACCCTTTTCAAAAATGTCACAGCTGCAATCTGGTCCATGGGTGGTGGCCAGGATGACCAAGTCAAACAAAGGAAGCTTATTATAGAGTAACATACCAAGAAGGCAATAGACTATATATCTGGATTCATAGAGAAAGGCACAGGGCATTGGGAGTAAAAATGACTCCGCTCTTGAGGTGTGGCAGAACAGGCCAGATAACATCTCAATGCCGTTTCAATAAGCCTCACCCCACTCGTTGGCAAGGAATTACCCATAATAAAATACATTGTGGCATTGAGTAAGTTGATATCACATTATCAAGTGCCACATAACGTTCATTCTGCACTTGTAAGGAATCATAAGAACGTTAGAAGAGCCTTCTGCATCAGATCAAAACTCCATCTAGTCCAGCCATCTGTTCTCACAGTGGCCACCAGATGCCCTTTTGGGAAGCCTGTGAGCTGAACTTGAGTGCACCGGCACTCTCTCCACCTGTGATTGCCAGCAATGGGCAACAGCACCTACTCTTTGGAACACCCTGCCCATTGATATTAGGCAGGTTGCCTTCACTGTATTGTTCGAAACTTTTTTTGTTTCACCAAGCTTGCAAAGGCATGCCATTTTAACATGTAATTTTTAGCAGGTAGTATGGCTGATTTTATTTGCATTTTGGGACTTTGTGCGTGTCAGCTTGATTTTAATGCTTGCTTTCATCAATATTTTAAATGAATACTTGTTCTTGTTCTTTGTAAACCCCTTGAAGGTTTTCTGTCCAGTTAGCAGGATATACATTTTGTTCCATAAGAAGTACAGAAGAAGAAAGCAGGGAGAAACTTGACACACAAGCTGCAATTCCACTGCTAGCTCTGTGGAATTAAAATAATAATTGAGATTCCAAGATGAAAACTAGGACTGATCCTTTGTTATATAGAGAAGCTCTAGGCTGCTCTGAGTGACTTACAATTATAAAAGCACACATGATACAAAATTTAAAAGACATCAGATGGATGAAATGGCATCCATTGACTAAACCCTGCAAAAACACAAAGGGCAAAATCTTACCCCACACTACTAAAAGAAGAACACCAATACAGCCTAAGGTATTGTCATTCCCAAGTGACCCCAATTAACAGGCAACTAGTTGACTGAAGAGTAACATCTTTGCTTGCACCAAGAAGTTGAGACTGATGGCGCCAGGCACATCTCTCTACGCACACACATAATGAAAATACACAATAAAATAATTTCACCAGAACATTAAAATAAATTAAAGTGTACAATAAAACAAGGCCATTAAAACAACACAACAATTTTAATAGTCCCCCCCCCACACACAATTAGAGCAGGAATTTCAACTTAGCCAATTAGGGGAATGCTTGTCTAAACAAGTTTGTCTTTGAGAGCCGGAGGAATGCCAGTACTGATGGGGCATCTCAGATTTCAGCAGTGAGATCATTCTACTACAGTGGTTTCACCAGCAAAAAAGCCTGCCTTCGCGTTATCACAAGCTGATAGCCATCAGACCATGGTGACATTAACCAGGTTCCATTTATTGACCGTAATGCCCTTACTGGCCAATAGAGTGAAATAAAGTAGAGGGGTTTTTTAGGGCTTTATAAGTAAGAACATGGTCCAGAGTTGTTTAGGGATTTATAAGTAAGAAGGAGTAACAAAGAAATAATTAAGTCTATCTTGTTGAGTGCTAACCATAAACTTTATGTTTTCAGGTTTAAACGTCAGCCTTTTGTTTTGCATGCACTGTGTATATTGAAGATCAACAATGTGCTACGCACTTCCTCCACACATGATGCGGTTGTGAGGATACATTTTCTACCCCGAGACATTGCCATAAATTCCCAAACTGCACACAGTGCATCCATCACAGCCAGAATGTTTGTGGAACTTGGACGGAGTAGATTATTTTTCTGCCAGAGAATTCTCACCACAAATATATCTCAGAGCCACTCCCAGGAATTATTTTCCTGCCCCAGAACAAGGCCATTTATTGTATTTAAATTGGGGTATGTTTAGAGGAGATCTAGAACCCAAGTTCCATTAAGAACAGTTTAAAGAATTATTTTTTAGCCTGGAGAAGATTATGGAGAGACATCATAGTGGTCTTCAAATCTCTGAGGACTGTCGCACGGAAGATGGACAATACCTGGGCCACATCCACACCATACATTTAAAGCACTATTATACCACTTTAAAAGTCCTGGCTGCAATTTCTAGAGTTCTCTATGAAGAGTGATTGATTGTTAGACCACTCTGGAAACTGTAGCTCTGCGAGGCGAAACAAGGGATCTCCTAACAATTCTCATCACCTTTAACAAACGACAGCTCCCACAATTCTTTGGGGGAAGCCACGACTGTTTAAAGTGGTATCATAGTGCTTTAAATGTATGGTATGAATGTGGCCGTATATTGCCTGCTTTCTTCCCACCCACCACCTGCTTTTGAAAAGCACTTCATCCCCCCTCCTTTTGACATCATCATAGCATCACTAATATTATTTCACTCACTAAAAGAATCAGCCAGCCTTTTCTTTCCAAGCAAAGGCATTGAGGAGTATTTATGGCCAAATAAAATGTCATCATCATATATTCCAAGCTAACATTTACTTAGCTGAGTTAAACTAAATGACAGGTGGCAAGCATCAACAAGGAATTCCATTTTTTTAAAGGTTTCAGAAGGCAGAATGGAGCGATGTCCCTGTGGCAGAAAATATGAATGCCAATGATGCTTACCTTGGTCAGGCACCTTTGTGGGACGGTGCCAGGATCCAGCAAGCACTCTGGTGGCGAGGGGATTTCCTGAGCCTGGGTGAACCCACAGGAGAGAAGAGTGCTATTGTGTTCAGGCCTTGCTTGCAGCTTTCCCAGGGGCAGCTGGTTGGCCACTGTGAGAACAGGATGCTGGACTAAATGCATCATTGCCAGTGTGGTCTAGTGGTTAAGAGCAGTGGACTCATAATCTGGTGAACCGGGTTCGATTCCCCGCTCCTCCACATGCAGCTGCTGGGTGACCTTGGGCTAGTCACACTTCCTTGAAGTCTCTCAGCCTCACTCACCTCACAGAGTGTTTGTTGTGGGGGAGGAAGGGAAAGGAGGTTGTGAGCCGCTTTGAGACTCCTTAGGATAGTGATAAATCCAAACTCTTCTTCTCTTCATCATTGGCCTGGTCCAGCAGGACTCTTCTTATGTTATCTTCCCAAACACCTGAATGGCTAAACAAGGGAGGGACTTTTCAGTGCTCAGACCTGAATTGTGGGATTAGCTTCCAGAAATACCCACCCGACTCCATCACAGTTGAGCTTTAGGCATCTGATTCAGAGAGCAGAGGAGTCAGTAGATGACCAGCCTGTTCACTGCTGGGTGGCTTGGCTGCTTTACTGATGCTGTGGTCTCTTATAATGCTATGTTGTGTTTTAATTCTCATGGTTTTATTACCACAGGCCAACTTGGCGATTGTAAATATGAGAACGTCGGGTATAACTTATGGCTGTGCACAGCTCATCCTCCCTTCATCCAGCCTGTGGTCTCAGTTGGGGTGGGCAATCAGGTTACATCCCCCACCCCACCCACCTACCCCAGATCCAGTCCCAAATTACAGTTTAGGGGTGGGACTAATGTTTATTTTCCCCCTTTAAAACCTAATTAAACATACAGGTGGGGGATGTTGCAACTCCCCCCTGACTGAGAATAGGAGGGTTGAACCTGGAGGGGGCGCTGTTTCACAAGAGGCTTTCCTGCAGGCAAGTCACTTGGGAAGGAACACCCTGCATCCGCTGTTGCACAGAGACACCAATCGTGTGAGGTGTTGCTTCAGAGATGGTGCATCAGGCAGGAAGGAGAATCAGGCAGCACTGGGCTCCTATTTTCTCTTGAGAAGATGCAGCTGGTGGTCAGATAGGCCTTGGCCTCTTAGTGGAGGTTTTCTGTCCACTGTCTGCCTCTCATTCCTGCCTGATGCCAAGTTGGTTGCGTGTTTTTTTAATGTGAAATGGCAGCTGCCTGGATTGAGAAAGCAGCATTGGTAAAATAAGGTGGTCTGGGAGGGCAGTTGCTGGAAGATCCCTGTGCAAGACAAGAAAATAGAAGTCCGTTGGGATACTTCCATGTGTGCACAGTCTTGTTGCACCATCTTTTGCACGTGGCCTTGCACAACATTTCAGGATACTTGCTCACAGAAGATGCATTGCACATCATCACACAATGTTTTTCTGGTGGCTCTTGCACAACAGTTAAATTGAACAGCACCACTGCCAGAAATTTGTCCTCTATTGCATCTTTGGATCCAATTCTAAATAAATAATTCTTCCCCTCTCCCCAAAAGATGTCAACTGATCCTGGGTCGGCTGCTTTATTTCTCTGCTCTCTTGTGTGGTGTAGCTTGAACCACCTGAATCAATAGCTTTTTAATGATCAAGAATCTGTTTTGTTTTGTTTTCCATTTCAAGACCCATAAGGCACCATTTCTTGGCTTGGTCTTGGCTTGTAGCATCACATCCCAGGACTGCATAGACCAGGCATGGGCAAACTTGGCCCTCCAGATGTTTTGGGACTACAACTCCCATCATCCCTGACCACTGGTCCTGCTAGCTAGGGATGGTGGGAGTTGTAGTCCCAAAACATCTGGAGGGCTGAGTTTGGCTATGCCTGTCATAGACTGATTTTCAGGATCCTGATTGGACTAGCTTAGGAGTGGGCAGATCTTGCTTCCATGGCCAATTTCTGGAGGACCACCTAGAGTCAGCTGGTGGCTTTGCTAATTTAGACCACATTCATATCATAGACTTAAAGCACTGTGATAACACTTTAAATAGCCATGGCTTCCCCCCAAAATTCTGGGAACTGTATTTTGTGAAGTGTGCTAAGCAATGTTAGGAGACTCCTCTGTTCCCCTTACAAACCAATGTTGCCCATAGTTCCTTCTGAAGAGTGATAGATTGTTATACCAATTTTTGAATTGTAGCTCAGGGTGGGTAAAATGTGAGTCTCCTAATAATTCTCAGCACCCTTAACAAATTCTACAGCTCCCAGAATTCTTTGGGGGAAACCATGACAGATTAAAGTGGAATCATAGTGCTTTAAATGTATGCTGTGAATGTTGACTCATTTAATATGCAGCAGTGAGCAATGTGAATTTTGATTTTAAAAATCAGGCAAGACCCAATACTCTATGGATTGGGTTGGTTTTGCTCCTTTCCAGAGCTGGTCCAAGAGGAAAGATAGAGCTTACCTCCCCACCCATTCCCTATATAAAAGCCAACCAGATTGGTGGTTGCACCTAACTTAGACATAGGTGGTGAGACACCATCCTCCACTCCACTAGAGGACAGTAGGTTAGTTTATAAGTTGCTAGGCAGACCCAGCTGTATCCACTCCATACCTCTTACCTATGGTCACCTGTGGCAGCCGCCTCCCTCTGCCTCACAGTAGGACTGGCTCTGTTCCTTTCCATCCCCAGGACACCCACTTTATTGACCACTGGTGAACTTCTTTTTTGCAGATGCCATTGTTTCAGAGTCAGGGAGTGGCGGCCTGCTGGCGAATGGGATCAGCTCAATGTGTGCCATCTGTGGAGACCGTGCTACTGGGAAGCATTACGGAGCTTCCAGCTGTGATGGCTGCAAAGGGTTCTTCAGAAGGAGCGTCCGTAAGAATCACGTCTACTCGTGCAGGTAGATCTATAGTTTTGTAGGCCATCCTTGGACATTGACCGGCTTTTCCGTACACTTTGAACATTGTCATTGTCATTGGCTTG
This sequence comes from Podarcis pityusensis, assembly GCF_964106645.2. Lineage (NCBI taxonomy): Eukaryota > Metazoa > Chordata > Lepidosauria > Squamata > Lacertidae > Podarcis > Podarcis pityusensis. Next base: position 52,176,945 of record NC_138033.1, on the reverse strand, counting down.
AAGATGAAGGCGAATGACAACTTGGAATTTTCTCTAGTTTGCACTGCCTGAAACAATATGTGAACCATCCTTTGAAATTCACACGTTTCCTAATTTTGCAGTGGAGTTCTCCATCCAAGTAATTTGTACAAAAATGTACATACTAGGGCAAAGTTTGCATATAAGGGCATGTTTTCATGAAAATAACACCCAACAGTGCATTATATTTGGGGAAATTGCGTGCAAAAACAAGCACATTTAATCAAAACTGGATAGCTCAGTTGTTTAGAGTATGGTGCTGGTAACAGCAAGGTTGCAGGTTTGATCCCCATAAGGGACAGGTGTTTTCCCTGAATTGCAGGGGGTTGGATGAAATGATCCTTGAGGTCCCTTCCAACTCTGATTCTATGGTCAGGAGAAGTTTGCACCAAATTTCTAATAAATTCTCATGAGGACTGTTTTAACTAAAATTCATAAATTGCTACACTAGCTTGAAAAAATGAATTTAAGCAGGTAGAAATGAGAAATGGTGAAACAGACAGAATTGCCTATCTCTGTTGGCCGTCCATGAAGCTGCCCTGACACTTAGCTGAAGCTAAGCAAGTCTGGCCAGTGGCTGGATGGGTGGCCACCCAGAGCCCACTTGTACTCCACCTTGGGTTCCATAATGGACAAATAGTGGGATATAAAATGTAAAATAAAATAAGAGTCTAAGACATTTCATTGCCTGAGGCAAAGAACAAGATAGCTCTTAACCCAACCACACTGACAGTTGACCCTTGCTTCAACCCCGGCAAAAGAACAGCATGCAAGGCAGCAGGATTTGGAAAGGGCTGGTAGCTCATTGTATCTGCTTTGCATCCAGAAACTCCCAGGTTTAATTCCCAGCATCTCCAGGCAGGGCTGGGAATGTCCACTCCCATCTGAAACCCCAGAGAGCTGCTACCACTCAGCATAGACAATACTGAGCTAGATGGGCCAATGGTCTGTCTTGGTATAAGCTTCCCCTGTTCCTATGCTTAGCAGAGGAGTGTCCAGCCTTTAGCATTGCTCATTGCCACCTTCACCTCTGGCATCTGCCATTGAAGGCAGCTGCCTCACTCTGCCAAATGATAGGACCGGCCCTTCATATCACCAATGATTTTTTCAGAGCTTGCCTCTTTCCCTTTCCAGATTTAGCAGGCAGTGCATAATAGACAAGGACAAGAGGAACCAGTGCCGATACTGCCGTCTGAAGAAATGTTTCCGGGCAGGAATGAAGAAGGAAGGTAAATGGTCTAAAACTATCCCCTGATCCAGAGTCCCATGTGCACTGCTGTGATGCTAGCCTTGCATTCAGTAGCCTGCTGCTAGCGTTGGGGGAGCTGATGAGTTGTGCCAAGTTCCACATCAGCAAATTCCTTTGCAGCACCGTTAATGAGAGTGCTGAATCACAACGGATGAATTCTGAATCACAAATAGGCAGAGCTGGATCATGTGGTTTGGAAGGGGGGGGGGTTGGAAAAAATTTAGGACATTGCCCTGACAGTGCCATCCCAAGACATTTTGCTTCCTGAAGCAGAGTTCAAATCTGTATTAGTAGTTTGATTTATTGTCTACCGTTCACTATGCAGTCTCAGGGCAGGTTTCAGCCATTCAAAAATACATTAAAACCAGTTAAAGACAAATTGCAATCGCAAGAATATAATGGCCCCTGAAAATATACCTCTCTAGTGTCAAAGGCCAGAGGTGCATCTTCAGTATTTGATAAAGACAGTATAGTGATAGTGCCAGATGAAACAAGATGAAAAACAAGGATAGAAACCTCATCTTGTTTTAAATTTCCTAAGCTGCTTTGAGAGCTTTATGCAGGAAAAGGGGACTATTTTTTTAAAATAAAATAAAATAAGTAATTAGTATATAAGCAGAGCACCAGATGTTGCATTCAGACCTTCATCATTTACATAGTATATGCGTATCTAGTGAAAGTTTTGGGAAGTTACTGATTTGCTTCCTTTGCCAGAAAAGTGACCTCTACTGGGACATGTATCGATTTCCTATTGTTTTTTTAATTTCCGCCCCTTGCCCCACCCTGATCCACCCCCTCTGTAGCAACCCAATCAGGTTTCAGGGGAAATGAAGTAAATTGTTTGGTTGGTGTTGCACTAGGAAGTCAAACAGCAAACACAGTCCTGTTTGTTCAAGATTTTGGACCTGGAAGGGACATTGAAGTTTTCCATCATTCGATTGCAGAATGCTCAGCAAAATTCAGATATAGCAAGGCTCCTGATAGGAAATGCCCAGTGATTTTCTACATCCTAAATTCTGGTCCAAAACACCAAGAAGGCATTGAGTTGGCAAAGGCAGAGTCAAAACTTGCTCTGTGATCATGCTGTATTTCCAGTGATGCAGTTTCAGTAAGCCTCTGTGTCTGTCCAGCCTTTCAGATAGGCTACTGGCTTCAGCTTAGAGATGGAGGAGAAACTCAATTCAGTTTGCATGTATGGGCAAACCTTCCTAATTCACACTTTCCGTAATTATACACTATCTGAAATGCAGCCATCCTTCAAAATTCACACATCTTTGAACTTTGCAATCTACTTCTCTAGTCAGTAACAAATAGAAAAATGCACATATAGAGGCAAAGTGTTCACAAAAATGCATATATAAATGAAAACTGCATATGAAATGCATTATATAAGGGGAAATTGCTTTGCAAATATGTGTACATTAGGGAAAGCTGCATACAAAAGTGTGCGCATTAGGAGGAATTCACACTAAAATGCTGCTGAATTTTCACAAGGAAAATGTGGAGAACTCAACCTAATGCTGGGAAACAGAAAATCTGAAATTCACAGGTTTGCCCATCCCTGTCTCAGTCTTAATGTTTCCATTCATCAGAAATGCATTGCAACGCACTCACCACCTAATAATGACTTACTTTTACAGTAGGTAAAATATTAACTGGATAAGTTTCTTCCAAGGAGCCTCCTGCGATAATGCCAAAATCATCTTGAGAACGTCATGCTTTAGGCTGGGGGGTTGTTATCTGCCTTGAAGGGAAAACAGAAAAATATACACCATAAACCACACAAAAGATAAACAAGGAACCACTTTGCTCTCCAAAGGGTGTGATTATGATAGGAGCATTAATGCAACTCACTTCAATTGGATCCTGTCTTCATTTGTGCTTTAAACAGTATGTGACACACCTGTTTTTTATCTCTTGTGTGGATGACCTTTTGGCCTCACTTTGTCATAAAATAATTCTGTTCTCAGGGTATATATAAGCCTAGCTTATGCATCCATATACCTAAGTGGGACCCACAAAAGCTTTCAAGACAAAAATGTGTTTGTTAGCCTTTAGGGTACTGTGGGAGAACACTGAGTCAGATCATTGGCCCATCTAGCTTGGTATTGTTGACACTTAATTTATATCCTGGGCTTAGCGTAAATGAAAACAGATGCAACTTAAACCACACAATGAATATCTACAGCGGCACTGAAAACAAACCACACAGAAAGACAAAAATACAACACCCACCCTCAGAAGACACTGCCACAACAGCTAGTTGGTGGCCAAGGACTGTTGGAACAAAATATACATCTTTGCCTGCTGGCAAAAGGAAAGCAGAGGGGGGCGTCATTCTACCTCCCCATGGGAGGGAGGTCTACAATCTGGGAGCAGCCAGCAAGAAGGCCCTGTCTTGTGCGCTTACCAAATATGCCTGTCATGGAGGCAGAGAAACACCTCCCCAGAATATCTCAAAGCCCAGGCAGGCTCACATAGGGAGAGGAAAGTAAATATGAAAGGAATATGAATTCAAAGGTTGTGAACATTTGCAAATGATTCTAATCACGTCGCCACCAGAACACTTGTCTAGGGGTTCTCCCTACCTGACCTGACCAGTTCCCAAGATTCTTAGCAACTGCATTTGGTGCAAATCCAGTAAGAAATGTAAACTTCGGAAATTACAGTGCAAGTCAGCCCTCTTGCTTATTGACAATTGGTTGTGTGGTCATTGGAGGGGATGCCTGCCTGACACGGTTGCTTCGTCTCTCTTGCAAAGCTGTACAGAATGAGCGTGACAGGATCAGCATCCGCCGGAGCAGTTACGAAGACAACGGAGCCCTGTCAATCACCATTCTGACCCAAGCAGAGGCGATGGCGCATCAGGTAGGAGGGGAACCTCCCCATTTCTTCTTACATCTTATGGTCATTGGGAGTCTTCTTATCCTGAGGTCCTTAACCACACTGAAACCTGGCAATAGGGTATACAGTGGTACCTCGGGTTAAGAACTTAATTCGTTCCGGAGGTCCGTTCTTAACCTGAAACTGTTCTTAACCTGAAGCATCACTTTAGCTAATGGGGCCTCCTGCTGCCGCTGCGCCGCCAGAGCACGATTTCTGTTCTCATCCTGAAGCAAAGTTCTTAACCTGAAGCACGATTTCTGGGTTAGCGGAGTCTGTAACCTGAAGCGTATGTAACCTGAAGCGTATGTAACCTGAGGTACCACTGTAATCTTCTGCGGCACCTAGGCAGCACAATGTGGTTCAAGTCACATCTAAAGGTGAACCTACCTAGTTCGTACTTTCCAAAACAATATGTGATTTGAAACACAGCCATCTTTTGATATTTGTGTATCTCCATATTTTGCAGTGCGATTGTCAAGCCAAGTAATGGGTTCAAAAATACTAGGGTGAAATGTGCAATAAAATGTGTATATAAGCAAAGAACAACAACAACAAAAGGAGCAAAAGTGCGTTGTATTAAGGAGAATTGCATATATGCTCTAAAATGAATTTTTGTGAGAATTAGTTGTTGGGGAAATGTGGATGACTGAACTTAAGGCAGTCAAAATGAGAAACCAAAATGGACAAATTCATCCACCCCCAAACAACTGGCTAGTTTAGTAGGCCAAAGCAGGACAGAGACTGTACATGGCTATGAACTCTTCAGCCTCCCTGAATGCCCACATTTCCTGAAATCCCCAACATCCTCAGCTGGGCTTTCCCATTAGCCCCAGTAGGTGGGGAAGCTTCTGACTGTATGTTTGGAATTTGTTTATCATTTTTTGGCTGTAACATCCAGACCATTCCCCCCCCATCCTTTTCTTTATTCTTTTTCATTGTTCAACCACTCCCTACCACATGGAAGATCTTATCCAACAATGAACTCTGGAGAACTCTTAAGCTTCCCACATTTCGGCTACTTTTTGTTTGGTCCTAAAATAAAGGTATTAGCTAACTGTGTACTATGGAGTTAGTTTCTCTGTCTCTCTTTATGAAGAAATTCTAAAGTGCCCCAAACAGGAATCAATAAATAAAATGCAAGCCTCTTGCACCGAAGGACTACAGATTTCCAGAACTTGGAGGGTGAGTTTGGGCACAAGGCAAATTCATAATGTCAACATACGTTGTTGATAGAATAGTTGTGATCTATTGCCACCTTCTGGACAAAAGGGTAACTTTCCATTTGGGCACGATAGACTCATCTATACTGATGGTGTGTTATATGGAGGGGTGAAGGAGTGGGAAAATGGGGAAGAAGGAGATGTAGGATTGCCTAGTTAAAGGGTGCCTGATCTTTTCTCTTACAGTATTCGGCTCTCCGTCCTGTGCACAGCGCCGATATTGCCATGAAGAAGATTGCAACCATCAACGATGTGTGTGAGTCGATGAAGCAGCAGCTCCTGGTCCTCGTTGAGTGGGCAAAATACATCCCAGCATTCTGTGAGCTTCCCCTGGATGACCAGGTGAAAAAAGCAACTTTTGGGGAGGAAGAAGGCGTATGTGGCTTCTGCAACCTGGATTCTTTGAACGTTATGCTTTCCTTCTGCAGACCTGCAATGTGCAAAGGAGAAACTTCCTAACTCAAAAATCTGTACATTTGTTCGTTTCACAACAGTTATGGATTGATTTAGTGATTTGGGAGAGAGAGAATAGAAAACCTGGGTGTAAAAGATTAGCATTTTTCAAGCTGACACATGTATTGCATGGCAACTGTTGCACAGAGCCTCAGATATCAATGAGCTGGATGGGTAGGATGTTATGGAATGTTAGCGAACATTGCACTTGCTCAGAGAACAGATGTTTTCTGCTTCTGAGAGGGGAGTGGAAGTTGTCAGTTTGGCTGAGATGAAAGCTTCGCACAGACCCTAGAGACAGGAGTGGGGTTGGTCTAGGAAGAAGTCTCAGTCCAAGAGAGAAGTAACCCCCATAAGCAAGGTAACCAAAAACAGGGTAGAATGGACTGAGAAAAAGGTACCTGAAGGGAAGGTGTTGATGGAAGAGAAGGGAACTTGGGTAATTGGACAGATGAGGTGACAAACTGGGGCAACAGGAGGCTCTGAAGAGACCTCATAGCACTTAAGGAGGTGGGGAAGAACATAAAAAGAGCCTGCTGGATCAGGCCAATGGCACGTCATGGATCAGGCCAATGGCACTGAGGGTTGTAGGTAGGCAGCATTGTAGGAACCCTAGGGAGGCAATGAGTGTGAAGAAGCTGTAGGGAGGTTACCAGGGAACAGATTTCACATATTGAGGCCAGCTTGGATGTAACAATCCTAGCTGCTACTCCAGTTTAGCAGGCTTGGGGAAAAGCATCAGGTTTGGATGGTCACTTCTACATTACCAAAACATATATTTTAACTTTGGTATGTTTTAAAGTATGGTTGTGATTTTTTTCTCAGTTTTATTGTTTTCTTTTTTGTAAATTGCTTTGAGGGCTTTTTTACATTTGTGTATACATTTTTATGAAATACACACACACAGGAAATGCACCATTTGTAAAGGCGACAAAAGGAGAGGACAGGTTTGCATACGCTTTGCAAATGCTCATTTCCTATCTATAGAGGTGCATTGAAAGATAATGGCTATAATTCACACAGACGTTACTGTGACCAGTGTGGAGAAGACTGTGACCAGATGACCCATTTGCCAATGCTCACTGTCAAGTCTCACCTGCACTCCTTTCTTAGGGTCCTTTATTTTAAAACCAGGCTTAAGCCAGACAGCCCTTCAAACAGAGGCCACCTTTAAACAGGGGACTGACCTCTGTAGAGTTGGACACAAGGCCACCCTAGCCAGGCCTTCACACTCCTCTCCTTTTTGTGGCTTTGGGGCTTCAGTCCTAGTTAATTTCAAACAAGAGTTCTCCCATATATCCCAATGGGTAACTCTCTGGTTTTATGTCCATTTAATTAACAATGATCTTAAACCTATGGTCTGTATTTGGTTTTAGGATTCCTCCCCCCCCCCCCACCCCAGTACCAGTAAGGGGAAGAAAGTACAGAGGCTGTAGGTAGGAAGGAAGGAAATTTATGGCAGCACCAGACATAAGGATGTTGGCTGATTTATTTCATGTTTTGATCACTTCACCAGAACTAGGATCTGATCAAGATCCATTGTTGACATGCATCAGTAAAGCAGACTACTGTTTAGTCAGTATGAAATTGTTCTTTCTTCTCTCTCTCTCTTTCTCTCTCTCTCTCTCTCTCTCTCTCTCGGGATTCACAGGTTGCCTTGCTAAGAGCCCATGCTGGTGAGCACTTACTGCTGGGAGCTGCAAAGCGTTCTATACCATACACAGATTTTCTATTACTAGGTAAAATACCCATGCACTATAACTCACCTCATTGTCTGGTTTCCACAGAGTAACCAGATCTCTGTACTCTCTCCATGTTTTCAAAACCACAGTGGTTCATTATTATATTTTTGGTATTATAGAATAAGACAACTGGAAAGATTACCCCCAAAGACCATATTGTCCAACTCCCTCTAGTAAGGTGAAAGGTAAAGGTAAAGAACCCCTGGATGGTTAAGTCCAGTCAAAGGCAACTATGGGGTTGTGGTGCTCATCTCGCTTTCAGGCTGAGGGAGCTTTCCGGGTCATGTGGCCAGCATGACTAAACCACTTCTGGTGCAACGGAACACCATGATGGAAACCAAAGCACACAGGAACACGGTTTACCTTCCCACCACAGCGGTACCTATTTATCTACTTGCACTGATGTGCTTTCAAACTGCTATGTTGGCAGAAGCTGGGACAGAGCAATGGGAGCTCACCCCATCGTGGGGATTCGAATCGCCGACCTTCTGATTGCCAAAGCCCAAGAGGCTCAGTGGTTTAGACCACAGCGCAACTTGCATCCCTCTAGTAAGTTAACAATAATATATAAACACCCCACCCTAAAATGTATCACCCTAACACAAGAAGATCCCTGTTGGAACCTGTTTCCCACAGAAGATAAGCCAGGTGTTTCTTTAAAGCTCACATGAAGCAGGGCAAGAAATTCACATAATTGATTGAATTTATGCAGTATGTAAAGAAGTACTTTCTTCTGTCTCAATTTCACTGAGCCTTTATTATGAGAGAGGGGGGAAATATCTCTCTGGTTCCCTCTCTCCACACTAAAGATAGCACATTAGACAGACAGCTTTACAAACAGCCACCATATAATATCCCTTTTACAATGCAAATCTATACATGTCTACTCAGAAGCAAGCCCCAGGGAGTTCCATGGGACCTACTGCCAGGAAAATGGGCATAGGATTATTGCCTTAAAGTGTATCCTATGCATCCATTGTCTACTCAAAAGTAAACCCCCCTGAGTTCAATGAGGCATACTGCCAGGTAAGTGTACATAGGGTTGCAACCTGAAAAGCCCCGAACACTCTAGCTTGGAGATGGAGATGGGACCCTCTAGATGATGCTGAACTCCAACTCCCCCCATTGGTCATGTTGGTTGTGGCTGATGGGAGCTGGAGTCTAAGGACATATGAAGGTCTACAGCTTCCACATCACTCTTACATCCTTTCCCCAACAGAGAAGGGGGTCCACCCTTTTCATTCTTTACCATCAGGTTTTCAGACAAGGCAACCAGAGAACTGTGCCTTAACTTTGTTTGGTGAAGAGCCCCATTTTAAATCCAGAAGCTTGTTCATTCTTACTTGCGGGGCCAATTTGTTAAAAATAATAATTTTGAAACAGCACATCAATATTTGCAATAAACATTGGAGAAGGTCTAAAGAGCTCAGTGGCAGAACATCTGCTTTCCATGTAGAAGGCTCCAGGTTCAATCTCTGGCATCTCCAGATTGGGCTGGGAGACAATACTGAGCAATACTGAGACAATACTGAGCAAGATGGCCAAGGATCTGGTGTATAGCAGCATCCTATGTTCCTCTTTGCAGCAAGGTAATATGCTTTTTCTCCTCCCTCCCTTTTCAGGAAATGACTTCATCATCCCAATGCACTGTCCAGAGCTTGAAATTGCCCGTGTAGCTACCAGAATTCTGGATGAGCTGGTGAAGCCCTTGCGAGAAATTCAGATTGATGAGAATGAATACGCTTGCCTGAAAGCCATTGTGTTCTTTGACCCAGGTGAGGACCTCTCATGTGCTACTGAACGTCACAAAATCCATTAATCATCAGAGGATGATGCAGATTTCAGCAGCAAGGCTCCACTGCTTATCCATCCACTATGCTTCAGGTTCCTTCCTGGACCATTCATTGATATGGTACCCCCTTCACCCTTTCTTCAGAACCCTCCCACAAACATCAGTTTTATTTAAGGCCTTTTGCTGAACCCCTTAATCCTCTAGGTATACTGGAGGAATTCAGTTTTGGTGAATCTGAAAAATGAACTACCTGATCTACACCTTCAGGATTAATGTGTGGACCGGAATGCTTTTTTTTAATTTTTATTTTGCACGTCTCTGAATATTACAACATGGTTCTTGACTCATGCGATTTAGCATTTTTATTGTAGGAGAAAAGAGTGTTTAGAAATGCATAAGGTAAAGGTAAAGGTAAAGGGACCCCTGACCATTAGGTCCAGTCGTGGCCGACTCTGGGGTTGTGGCGCTCATGTCGCTTTATTGGCCAAGGGAGCTGGCGTGCAGCTTCCAGGTCATGTGGCCAGCATGACTAAGCCGCTTCTGGCGAACCAGAGCAGCGCACGGAAACACTGTTTACCTTCCCGCCAGAGCGGTACCTATTTATCTACTTGCACTCTGACGAGCTTTCGAACTGCTAGGTTGGCAGGAGCTGGGACCGAGCAACGGGAGCTCACCCTGTCGCGGGGATTTCAACCGCTGACCTTCTGATCAGCAAGTCCTAGGCTCTGTGGCTTAACCCACAGCACCACCCATGTCCCACTAGAAATGCATAGGTTGAAACAAAATTATTTATAAAACAGCTATTTTTCAATAATGTATTTAAATACAAATCTTCATGCAGATTTCTTAGAAAACAGCAACAAAATATGCAATAAGAGGATAATTTATTTATTTTAAAAAGGTATACCCTGAGTTTCACCATCTCAGTCCCCAACAGTCTTACAAAATAGAAACATATGATATACAACATTTGAAACATAAATTAAATGCCAGAGATTTAAACATCAGTGCAGCAGAGTGGTCCTGGCATAAAACAGTTTCAACCAGGTGTCTGAAATTTAGCAGGAGTGGTACAGGTTAATGTGGAAATGGGTTGGAACAAGCTATGAGCACATGTGAAATTAGCATGGGGCATCTTTATCCCATAACCAAGCCTAAGTCCATCCAATGGTATTTGCCCTTATCCATCCCTTGCTCCTCTTGTCTCTCCTTCACCCTCTTCAGTTGTCTTCACCACATGTCCATTTCCTGGGGCAGGGAATTCCACAAACTGGGCTTCACTAGGGAGAATGTTATTTCATGCACTGTTGCGAACTATGTCTCAGATGGCGGCGCAGGGCACACAGAGAAATCTCCTCAGGTGATCTCAGAGGGTACTGTGCATATCCTAGTTGCAAACCCTTTCAGGCAGGGACAGGGAAACTGCTGCTCTCCAGATGTCGGGCTCCAACCCCCATCAGTCCCAGCCAGCATGGCCAATGGTCAGGGCTGATTGGGGTTGGGGGTGGAGTCCAACATATGGAATACCACAAATTCCCCTGAGTCAAATTGCTGCATGCAAGCCAAACTAACCTTAGTTAGTTTCTCTCTCCCTCCCAGATTGCAAAGGCCTGAGTGAGCCCGGGAAGGTGAAAAACATGCGTTTTCAGGTACAGGTGAACTTGGAGGATTACATCAACGACCGGCAGTATGACTCGCGAGGCCGATTCAGTGACATTCTCCTCCTGCTGCCTCCTCTCCAAAGCATCACTTGGCAGATGATTGAGCAGGTCCAGTTCGTCAAGCTCTTTGGAGTGGCAAGGATCGACAGCTTGCTGCAGGAAATGCTTCTGGGAGGTAACAATATTTGGAATGGTGCTGTGTCTTTCTCACCTGTGTGTCTTAAAACAGAGGAGAGGACCCTCAGGCCTAGAGGCCAGAATGTGACCCTCCAGACCTTTCTATATGGTCCTCAGAACTCTCCCTAGGCCACACTCTTCACTGGCTTTGTGTCATGCCAGAAAAGTTTTTGCCTTGTTCGGATGTGTCATTGAACTCTGGTGATGCCCCTTGATTCCATGGATAGAGAACGTACAGGTGTGTGTAGACACTAGCCTACTAGACAAAGGTAAACTTGCTGCACCCACTTTTGCCTTTCACCCTGCCCACTGCTGGTACGTGGCCCTTGCAGAGTTGCCCAGAAGGAAAGGCAGCCCTTGGATTGGAAATGTTACCCCGCCTGTACCTTTAAACAAAACTAGGGGGAATGACACACTTTGGGCAAAATCCAGGAGACAAATCCATCCGTCCATTTGGGTGTTTGCGTACAAAGAGAATGGCATAATTAGAAAATGCTTTCTGAAGGCTCAGAGTGGGTCACATCAATAAAAGCAAAAGGATTGCATTAGGCTTTCCCATTAAAGGCAGAATGAACTTCAGAACAAAGAAAAATGACGCCTGTGTTTGGTATTTGGTCAATAATGACTGGCAGAATGAGACAGCTTTTCTCTCTGTTCATGCAGGGACAACTATGGATGCACCACAGTACCAGTCAGGACCTTCCAGCCTTAACATGGAGCCTCTTCCAGGACACATTGTGCTCCCCAGCAGCATCGGATCTGTAATTCACACCATTTCAGCCTGTAGGTGTCCAATTTCCTATCTGTTTCACTTAGTTAAAACCTTTGCTTATTAAGGCTATGCAGATCTTTCCTCTGAAATATTAAATTCTGAATGTGCACATATTGGAACATTTCAGAAAGGCATGCGCTTTCTTCCAAGGAGCGAGGATAAGAAGAGGAAAATCTGGGAGCGATGTTTCAATTTCACTGCTAAAATTTAAGATGCAATATGCAATTTCCTGAAAAGGAAATTGCATACTTTAAGTGCGCATTTCTTCACAGCAATGGGAGAAATTGTACACAGCAGTAATGTAATTCAATGATAGCAAAGATGCTTTGCATCCAGAAATATTCTGGTTTGATCCTGCCAGGATCCTGTCCAACCCAGAGACCTCTTTGGAGGGAAAGGTTCAGGGGATGATTACATACATAACATTTGCAGACTTAAAAAAAAAAAAAAAAGCTAGTGAATGCTACTCATATTCACTTGTATGATTCCAGTTCCTGATCTCCAATGAACATGCAAATTGCAGCAATGTCCACTCCTGCTCCCATTTCAGATGGAATTCCCCAACATCTATAGTCCTGACCCACTGGTTGAAGACTAATGCCAGGCAAATAACACCTTTTTGTGTTTTTTCCCCTCCACAGCATCTCCTGAAACATCCCTTCCTTCTCCTTCAACCAGTACAGGAAGTGAAGATTACAAGCTAGGTCCTGCCCCCAGGCCTGAAGTAGTACCTGCAACTGTTTTGCCTCAGGCGGTGATACCCAAACAGGAGATTCTATAAAGTACCACGCTGAAGAAATCAATAATTTAACCTTTCAAGTCTTAAGTCCAGTAGCAGCTAGCACTGCCAACCTCGCGGGGCCCTTTTCAGACACTGAAACAAAACGGCAACTTTCAGCAAAGACAGGAGAGAGCCCACCTGTTGGCAGTGTCCCCTTCCTACGGGTTCATGTCGTTTCCTCAGTTAGAATTGTAAGGTGTTTGGGGCAGGTGCTTCCTAATGAAGCAGCAGGGGTTCTTTGTTAATGGAGATTAAGTAGAAGATAGATGCATGTGTTCTAAGTTCTCTTGGCGACGGGTCTTCATGCTTGTGCGTGTTCATGCTTTCCAAGCTCAGCCTACATACCAACAATGCCTGGAAGGTTCAAGCAGCAGACAGACTCAGAGAGACACATTGAAAAATTAGAAGCAAAGAGCAGGAAGCACATTGTGAATCCTAGACCTGTCTGCTGCTCTCTTCTCCTCTGGGAAGCTCCACAGTGCTCCAGCACAGAGATACTCCTTCATGGGGCTTGGTAATATTACATCTTATGAGGCCTTAATAATGTGCTGCATACTAAAGAGGGCAAGCAAGCATAAATGCATCATCAGACCTTATTTCCAAAGTCCCGTACCCTCCCACATTTCTCCAATGAAAATAGGGACATCCTATTCCATAATAATACTAATTTTACTATTTATACCCTACACATCTTGACTGGGTTACCCCAGCCACTCTTGGTGGCTTCCAACTAACAACAACATTGAGAAGCTTCACTATACAGGGCTGCCTTCACGTGCCTCAGGGGTCGGATAACTCCATACTCTCCAACATTTCTCTGATGAAAATAGGAATGTCCTAAGGAAAAGCAGGACATTCCAGGATCAGATCAGGAACTGGGACAGTTCTGTAAATCTGGGACTATCCCTGGAAAATAGGGACACTTGGAGAGCATGGGATCCCAGCTGGCTCCCTGTTTCACTGCAGAACATCCAGTATCTCAGTCTTGCAGCACTCACTAAAGAGAGGCCCACTGATATTATTATTTGTGTAATTAATGGGTGTAAAGTGCTGTTTGCACTCTCCTCAGTTGGTATCTTAATGGAGGCTGGTTCATTTGGGAAAATTGGGCACTGCCCCACCACCCTCTAGCTGCCGTCTGCCAGTCCCCAGCTGCCTGCTTTCTTGCTACAGGACACTTGCTACAGGCGACACTGGCTGTCACCTTCCAACTTCTTAAGTCCCAGTGTTGGCCCTGTAGAACTCAGTGTGGAGGAGGATGGGGACAAAACTAAAATTAGTTGGCTCCACCTTGGCTCTATTTCTGTCTATATGGGTCTCCCTTACCAGTTCCAACGGGCATCAGTCTTCACTGAAGAGTGTGCTGCTCATCAAAAATTGGCAGTTTATTTTCTGTTAACACTCCCAGCTGTTGTGTGGTTCTTTTGGAACAGAATACAGGATACACAATCCAAAGTGGAGAAGATTGGTTCTGCTCATATCACAGCCACTGCCAAAATTGATTCCTACATTCCCATTGCTATTTCTTTTGATCCCATAGGTTTCTGTTTATTAATGTCTGATCAGCATACTATTAGGACTTACTAACGTTTCTGAGATTTGTTATGCCATTTCTAAAAGCCGTCAACATTTGAAAATAGGAACATGCTGTGCTTAAATAAAAAGTCATGAAGTATGTAATTAATGCTTCAGTCTTTTCATTGCTTCTTGGAGACAGAAGCCTCTTCATACGTGTCAAGCTATGAGGTGCTCCTAAGAATATGTATCATGTGAAAGCCACAAACCACTGTATTGACTTGGATGGATGCATTGCCACTGCTGCCCTCATGAAGCGGGAACCACGACTCATAGCAATTATTGAAAGCCAGGGTCACCAATGCTTTGGACCCAGTGATTACATTTAGGTTTTTGAGAAAGTGCTGAGGCACAAGTCACAAAATGGCTGCCATGGAGACATGACAGAGCATAACACAAAATGGCTGCTGTGAGGTATGTGGCAGAACACAAAATGGTACCGTCGTGCCTCTCCATCAATGGTAAACAAAGGCACCTACATTAGGCACTGCCAAACTTGCACACAGAGAGAGAAGCTCTTGGCACCTCTCCTGTGTTCAGAAGGGTGTCCTGTCCTGGTACACAATGAACTGTGGACATGCTTAGGAGGACATGTTCAATGTATCAGAGGCTGAGCCAGTGCAAATAGGTACTGAGTGGAAAGAGCACTCATGGCTTGTGGATTTTTGAGGGGAGACCTTTTCAATTGAGGCCTTTTGTAAACAACAGGGGAAGTACTTGCAGACACACTGAAACATGTGGGCACTACCTCTGATTTAAAGCCACCTTCTGAGGATTTTGAGTTGAGAGATATCCTTTACTACATGGAGTATGTGGGGTATCAACAAATACATTAACCACCAACACGATACCGTATTTTTCCGTGTATAAAACGCCCCCATGTATAAGATGACCCTTATTTTTTAAAACCCAAAATTAAGAAATTCAGTTGTTTAGCTTTTGGGGTGGGGGAGGTCACTTCCGCCAGTTGCTCACCTGTCTGCCCGCCACTGCCGATCGCACACCTCGTCGCAGCTGCCAATTGTCTGCCCGCTCACCACTACCAACAGCCTACCCGCCCACTCGCTGCAGCCGCCAATCGTCTGCCCACAGCTGCCAATCACCTGCCCAATTGCCACAGCCGCAGCCAATTGCCAGCAGATCTTGCTGCAGCCACCAATCACCCACCCAATCGCCGCTGCCTATCTCCTGCTTGCTGCTGCCATTAATCGCACGTCCCCCCTCTGCATTCACTATCCGTGTGTAAGACGACACCCAATTTTTGCCTTTTTTTAAAATAGCAAGAAGCATCGTATATTCTACGATACCGATACACGGTATGTTCTATTCTAGCCCCAGCAGGGGAAGCTAGTTTACTAGTTTACATGCTATGAAAAAGACAACGGGTAGCACACAGGGATGTAACAAACGTTTCATTCAAAATGATACCAGACTATGACTTATGCTAGGACAATGTAACAATGTCACGGCTAGGAGTGGTTGCTATGAATACATGCAGATCCTATTGATTGCTCCTTCCTGGTAAAACTCCTTTGTTTGATATCAAGTATAATAGAGGCATATGTAACTACACCTCTGTTGAACCAAGGTGAATCTTCCAGGGTGGCCACATGCCATCTTTTACAAAGCACAGCCATCTGTTTGAAGGAGTCCTCTGTTGCAGAGCTATCTGGTCCAAGTCTAGTCTACAAATAACCAACACTTAAGAGTGAAGAAATTAAGGCAGGAAATTGAGTGAGTACACAGGAAACCTACCTTTCCTCACTATGTAGAGATGTAATGTATTTCTACAAACAGGAGATGGGTCGGAGCTCAGTGGTAGAGTATTTGCTTTGCACCCAGAAGGTCCCAGGTTCAATCTCTGGCATCTCCATGTAGGGTTGGGAGAGACCCACAAATGAAAAACTGGAAAGAGCTTCTTCCAGCCAGTCTGTGAGCTAGATGGACCAATGCTCTGACTCAGTGTAAGGTACCTTCCTATAGTCCTAATACAACCAGATACCAGGCTTAACCAAAGCATATGTTAACAGTTGTTTCCTTTCTTTGAACAGCTGAAAAATAAAATGTCAGAAGGACATAGTCCTTGAAGGTAAGGAAGTTCTTAAAAGACAAATGCACAGGGAACAAAAGACATTAGGTCATTGGTCTCCCTATTGCCTCCTCTGTTTGGTTTCAGAGTTCCTGAAAGTCTTAAGTAGGTATTCTTCCCAAATGATGCCCAGACTACTGTGCACGCAAAACATGAGCTCTGCTGTCAATATATAAAAATGAAATTAAATATCCAACACAAAGCCCTCAATTAGTTACTTTATTTTACATTAAAAAAATTACAACAGAACAAGGATTCGAAAAGCCAAGAAACTCCATTTTCATACACACACGCACACACACTTGCTAAGTCACACACAGGTTCAGCTGCTTTAAAAGGGATTTGCTGAGTTCCAGCAGTATACAGTCCATCAAAGTGTATGTATGAAGTCTTGTGTTAAAGCAGATATAACCAATTCCCAAACTAGGTGAAGGTACAAAATGGAAATGGGCAAG
This sequence comes from Podarcis pityusensis, assembly GCF_964106645.2. Classification (NCBI taxonomy): domain Eukaryota; kingdom Metazoa; phylum Chordata; class Lepidosauria; order Squamata; family Lacertidae; genus Podarcis; species Podarcis pityusensis. Next base: position 52,160,075 of record NC_138033.1, on the reverse strand, counting down.
ATCTTCCTGGGCTTGCTGCATTTTTACCCCTTGCTTTGGTGATCCGAATCTAATGTTATTTATCTGCTTGCAAGTTCTGCTTCCCTAGTAATACGTGCACAGACTTGACGGAACTGTGAATATGTACATAAGAACAAACTGCAGGCTTTGTTCATGGGCTGAGAATGGACTGCAAAGATCCCTTGAGGCATTGTCTGAGCATTTTTTGATTCTTATAGGTTGCTTAGTTCACCAGCTGTGTGTGCCTGGCTTTGCTACAAGTCACCACCTGCTTGCCATACGGCAGGTAGCGCATACATCACCATGGTTCCAGTTTATGCCCTGCATGGTGGGAGAGCAAATAGGACCCCTTCATCACCATATAAATACTGTGATTTTGTAAGAAGCCTCTCCTGAAGGAGGCCCAATTCCACTCCTCCAAGGGAGAATTGTTTACATGGATGTATGTACAGTGTGCTTTCCCCACACACTATGTGTGTGAGAAGAGGGGGAGCCTGTAACAAATTCATCACCTACATTAGAAGGGTCAGTGAACTGGTATGCAGTATGAAAGAGACCCTTCCGTTGTATCTCTTGTTTCTCCTCCCGTACTTTCATTTCTCCAGATCACACAGTTTTCATTTAATGCCAAGGACCAAAATGGTCATGCAGGAAGCCCCCTTCATGAGAACACACGCTTGGGCATCATTGCCATCCTGCTATAAAACACAATTCAGGTCATTATAGTTAAGACGCTGCACAGAGACATAGAGAAATAGGCGAGTGAACCTCCAGGAATTAAAGATCCTACTGGAAAACTCACACTAAACTTATAGCCTACAAGTCATTCAGAAGAGGGAATTCTGCATGAGACAGAGGTTTGCTTGCTTTTGTAATAACAGAAGTCGCAATCCACTCTCTAAGCCACTTCTTTTCAGCAGTGGGAAGTGCTGGGGTGATATCAGCAAAGTCCCAGCTTCCCAGGCACATGCATACTCTGTCATCTGTGGGGTGTGCCAGCCTCCAGATTCTTGAGCATGCTGGTACTGTGATACCAACGGCTAAGCAAAAGCTCAGTCTTGATATGTTTAAAGGCAGGTTTCAATTTAGAAAGGCTTCCCCCGCGCCCTCAAAAAACATTTCTCCTTTCTATATATGCATGCTCAAGATATGAAGTCTCCTGTTTAAACGGCATTAAAAGAAATGGGGGGGGGGGGAGGATTAGCTTCTGTTACTGAGCACACATATCACTCCCTTCAGACAATGTTTCATTACTTGCAGATGTAACAGCACATTCAGACCATGTAGTGGTTTCACTCTACAAGGGATGGTAAAAGCTGGTTTGATACCACTGAGTTCTCCAGTTCAGAAGTGGTTTTGTTTGGAATATGGTAGCATGCTGTATTTCCGTTTGCTGCCAAGGATTAAATAAAAATAAAAATCATTACATGGAATCATCACAGTCAAGTACTGAACTTGTTTCTGAAGAAATCTGCCCATCTCCTTTGCCGACAATGGTAAGCAAGTGTAGCTATGAGTCACACGGTTGGCATGGCTGCAAGGAGACTATCTGAACAATTGGCAACATTCCCAAACGCATTCAAGATTCATCATGAGAGGCCCATATTTGTGTAGGAGTGCTGACGAGTACTCAGCGCTCTTACAAGAGTAGTGCCAATAGCTTTAACAGGACAATGCCACTACAATAATCCCTTTGCGGAATCAGGAGCTGCCTCTCCCACTGCAATGAACATGAAAACTGGTGTTATGCGGCAGCGGTGCATGCACAATGGTGCATTAGTGAACTCAGCAATTAAGGCCATCTGGAACCAGAAAGTCTGACTTCCACAGAGCATGTTTAGAATCTGGCTGCAGGCCAGCATGTTTAAAGACATGTCTGTTCTTCAGATCTATTGCAGCTTACATCTTCCCACCCCCTATGTGCAAGTTCACTAGGTCTTACCCATAGCTTTTGAGAGGCCTGGCTTGCACTCTGACAAATTTATATAATGAAATGCAAGAAGCAATTGAAGCTGTTGGTTCAATTAAGAGACTTCCAATATGCATTTTTTCATGCCACCAGAAGTTTATATCCATGGTTCCACTCCCGCCCCCCTTTTGGAAGGACTAAAAGTAATCCTTCAATACACCTAATGATGAGTTCCCTTAGAAATTATAATGAATAGGAAATTGGTGTAAATACCTCAGGGTAGAACAAAACCCTGCAATATGATTTCTGCACACTTACCACTTAAAACTGAATCCCAAAAAAGGAATACTTTTCTGAGCCTATGGAAATTTTGGACACTGGCCGGCCTTGTATGTTTTGGCTACAAGGTAATGGATTACAGACCTGTTCAGATACCCACATGCAGAAGTACAGCTGAGGGGGTCTTTGGGGACAAAGAAAAGTTACATAATGGAGCTGAGCATTGCCTAAAAACTATCAGGTCAAAAATGGTTTCTTTTGGCTCGTGATTTCCAGCATTTGTACTTGTATAATAACATGATTGACAACTGTGCCTTGCCACAAAGTCATATAAAAACAGCAGAGGTCAACTCCTTAAAAAAAAAAAAAAAGGACACATATCAAATAAAAGGGGTTTGACAAAAATAAATGCATAATTAGTCCTCTAAAATAATAAGTTACAGTAGTAAAGACAATATTTTGGCTTCATAGTGTGACTGTCCACCTTTCTTGGTTGTTTCTGATTGTTTTGTCATCTTGCTAGAAAGCCATGTGTGGTAGTATCCAGTTTACACTTCTGAGAGTTAATGAGATGTCTGTGACTATAAATGTATAAAATTCTGCTTGCTACAAGCAAAATGTTTCATGTGTGTCAAATCTTCATTGGTCACAGGTTACTTGTGGGCAGCTTTTTTCCTTTTTCCTGGTGCCCAATAAATACAATATACTACTTTTTGTGAGTTCCAGCATGATTAGACAGACTCAAACAGAAAACTCAGGACCTCCTTTCTTGGCTCTTAGCATAAGCCGTCTGATTCGAAATCCAGCAAACGGATTTATCCATAGCAGAGAAGGCTGGCCCCCAAAGACAGATTTCATTCCTTCCCAGCGCAACCTCCGTTCCCATGTAGGCTTCTCACTCTTCAGTCTTTCAATCTCCTGCAAGTAAATATGATAAAAATTGATGTTAAGAAATTTGGAAAGCACGTCAAACTCTAGCCAAGACTGCACATCTGCCTCAACAGAGGATATGGAAAGGGGCAGAACAAGGGCATAGGCGAAGCAGGTTCAAATCCCTATCCAGTCCTGAAACCAGACCCCAAGAAAAACCCTCAATTCTGACCGTTTCATCGTTGCATATAGAGTGGATCTGGGTGCCGAACATTACTGCGGTAAACGTCAGAAACAGAAAACCCTCAAGGCACAAGAAGATCAACAGGATCACAGTCACAGGTGGTGAAAAGTCACTGCATTCTGAAAGAGAGCAGATGAACTTCAATGAAAAAACAAACTGCAACAAGCACACCAACAAGAGTTAACTTCAAAAGGATTAGCAAATCTGAGAATGTAACAGGAAGTTAGGAGCAATCTATAACACAGGCTGAGGGATCACATGCATACATATCAGTAGCCAGACTGTTGGCCTGCAAGGGGCCAGTGACAGGTAGAATGGGAGTTTATTCCTGTATGGAGCTGCCACTGTACACAAATGGTAGTGGGACACCATGTGCTTCAGGCTCAGGTGCCGCTAGAATTTGTATAGATCTAAATACCCAGTTGTATTTAATATGACAAAGCATATAACACTATATACACAGGCCTCCCTCATCACTTATTCACCATGCTAGGTAGGAGTGCATGACCTGTGCCCACATGCACAATTTAAAAAGGCAATTATTTTAAAAGCAAAGTTAAAAGGCACGGTCTATTGGAATGTGTCCCACCATTGTCAAGCTCCAAGGACTTCCTTAATAAGGAAGGATGATGCCTGTTCATCTTTGTGATGGAAATGGCAAAAACCACCTTAGCAAATACTGCAGGTCTTCTCAATCACCCATTTACATGGGTGACCAGTTTTTTAGGTCAAAATTTCAAAGTGCTGATTTTAATCTTGAAAGCCCTATACACCCTGAGCTGCCAGAGGACTGTCTTCTCCCCTATGGATCTGTCTGACCCCTTCAGAGGTCCTTCTCAAGGTACCCCCATCTTCAGAGGTAAGGAGGATGGTTGCCAGGGAAGAACTTTTCAGTGGTGGCGTCTATACAGTCGTATCTTGGTTGACAAATGCCTTGCGACTTGAACGTTCTGGCTCCTGAACGCCGCATACCCGGAAATGAATGTTCCGATTTGCGAACGTTCTTTAGAACCTGACTGTCCGATGTGGTTTCTGAATGGCTGCAGGAGCTTCCTGCATCCAATTGGAAGCCGTGCCTTGGTTTCCGAATGTTTTGGAAGTCGAACAGACTTCCGGAACGGATTCCATTTGACTTCCGAGGTACCACTGTACAATCCCCAAACAAATCTGGGAGGCATTTTTTAAAATAATACTTATGTGGTGAGTGAAAGCTTTTCTTTATTAACCAAGGTGTTTGAATGACTGTTCTGCTGTTTTTACTGTTTTAGTGGTTCTTGAGGTTTATCTGCTTAAAAAAAAATATCTGTTACTGATTTTTTTTTTTTTAGATAATGCTGTTAACTTTTCAATTGTTTGATTTTTACATGGTAGTTTCTTTTATGGCACTTGGATACTCTGGTAGAAAAGTGACTTAGATATACCAAAAATAAATAAGTAAAACGCCATATTACAAAAGCAACTGAAGTATGTGCTTACCAATCCACTGTCCTCTGACGCAGGAGAAGAACTGAAACCCACACAGGATGAGAGCATGAGCTGAAATTAGAGCTATGTACATCTGGAAGTGAGAAAAAGATTTGGAAATCAGCTCTGAAAACCATGCAACCATTAGGCAAGCAGTCAATATTTAAATTCTTTTACATCTTTTAAGAGGACCATGCTACACTGTGCAGTACTTTCAAAATTCTCTTTTTTTGAGGCAGGGCAGGTGGGCAGGGAATTTGCTGCATTAGCTCAAGGTTCCATCTAGCGCAGGGATAGCAAACCTTTCCCACCATGCCTCCACCCAGATGTTGTTGGACTGCAACCCCCATGATGATGATAATAATAATAATAACAATAACATTTATTTATATCCTGCCCTCCCCAGCCGAAGCCAGGCTCAGAGCGGCTAACAGTAACACAGCATTCTAAAATCAACTCATCTTAAAATCAATTCAAAATCAAATTAATGGCAACCACTGGGCTAGAGTTCTTTGAGGATTACAGAAGGGGTCAGACTGTGCCTTGGCCAAAGGCCTGGTGGAACAGCTTTGTCTCGCAGGCCCTGCGGAAAGATTTCAAGTCCCGCAGGGCCCTAGTCTCTTGTGACAGAGCGTTCCACCAGATGGGGGCCACAGCCGAAAAAGCCCTGGCTCTGGTTGAGGCCAGTCTAACCTCCCTGTGGCCCAGGACCTCCAAGATGTTTTTGTTTGAAGGCCATAAGGTCCTCTGTGGGACATACCAGGAGAGGCGGTCCCGTAGGTACAAGGTTCCTAGGCCGTATAGGGCTTTAAAGGTTAAAACCAGCACCTTAAACCTGATCCTGTACTCCACTGGGAGCCAGTGCAGCTGGTATAGCACTGGGTGAATGTGATCCCGTGGCGAGGACACCGTAAGGAGTCTCGCCGCGGCATTCTGCACCCGCTGGAGTTTCTGGGTCAGTCTCAAGGGCAGCCCCACGTAGAGCGAGTTACAATAATCCAGTCTGGAGGTGACCGTTGCGTGGATCACAGTGGCTAGGTCAGGGCGAGAGAGATAAGGAGCCAACTGCTTAGCTTGGCCGAGATGAAAAAATGCAGCCTTTGTTATAGCTGCAATCTGCGCCTCCATGGAAAGGGAGGTGTCGAAGATTACACCCAAACTCTTAACGGACGGTGCTAGCACTAATTGCGCCCCCGCAAGAGATGGGAGTTGCCCCCCCCATCTCAAACCAACGGCCATGAAGGCTGGGCGCTGAAGGCTGGGGATCTACATACTGACTATCTGTGATCTAGGCCATCAATGTTTTCCAACAACAACTAGTCAGAGGGATCCAGGAAACTCACAAGAAAGCCATGAAGTCAAAAGCTCTCTCCTACGGTTTTGGCATCTGCCCCACCAACTGATATTCAGAAGCACGCTGTGCCTCTGAGTGTAGAGGTTCCAACTTGAAGATTCAACCCCCAAATTAGGATAGCCAGGGCAGGGACAGTTTTATATTGGCAACAAACAAACAAACAAATGGTAAACAACTAAATAAATAAATAACCATACTCACAGTAAACAGCACAAAAAACCTCTGGTTTCTTTCCCCCACACAGTTATTGACCCAGGGGCAGTGATGATCCATCTTCCGAATGCATCGCTTGCAAATGCTAGTGGAAGGAGGGGGAAAAACAGTGAAAGTTATGCTGTGGTATGTGTTACGGATATTTTGCCCTTGGTGACTGCAAAGAGGCCATCTCTCTGGAAATCTAAGACGCTGGCATGCGTGGTACAGGAGGCCAAATGGAGGATGATTTCAAACTGCAGCTCGTTCAATGCAGTCGCTCTACATTAACAGATGCCGTAGGACATTCAAACATTGTGCGACTTAATATTGTTTGTTTTCTGCATGTCAAAGTGAATACACGTGATTAAAATACACACAAACACACCTCAGGAGGCACACCTTGTTCCCTCCCCAATAAAAACAATTCAATGAAAACTGAATATACTTAGAAGTCTTGGAATATTGAGTATTAGCTGGAAAAGAAAAAAGGAAAATTGGGGTGGGATAATGGAGGGGGGTACAACTGGATGGGTGGCTCTCCGAGCAGCACTCAGGTTTGAAGGTGAGTATGTACATTTTGTTCCTTGTCTAACCAACAATACTAATGCTACTAATTATAATAATCTTCAATACATAACATTGCACAGTTCCACATTTCATTCTACATGGAGTGCTGGCACCTTCCCTTACCTTGAAATGAAGGCTCTCAAGCACCACATTTTTCAGGAAATACATCTAAAGCTAGCAATTTTTAGTGCAGATGAGCTCTGCCAGATCTTCCAGGAATGGCCAGATTCAAGTGCTTTGCTATCACAAAGCCACAGCAAGCTTTTAAGCATTCAACTTAATGCTTAGAAGAGCGAGGCACAAAGAGATGGTTGGACAAAGTGGGGAAGCAGCTGCAGGCAACTTGTGGAGAACAACAACCCTCCATGTTCCTGCTTAGCTTGTTCAGACAAAAGGGAATCTGAAAGGAATCTTGAAAGAATTGACCTTGTCTGTCACTTTTGCACAAGCTATAGTGAATTGCAGGCAACTTAAAAGTCACACAGCAATGCTCTGTTCCGATAAAGCTGCAAATAGAACACACATGAAAGCAAAGAATACTTTTAGGGAAATGTGCTGAAAAAGGCATCTCTGAGGTCTGAGAAACCACGCAAGAGTCAAACTATACATTACACTGAGACTGCCATTGTTTATGTGATATTTTTTTTAAAAAAACAAACAAACCACAGCTTCAATCCTTATTGGAAGTATTCTGCAGAGACCGTGAGGCTAACTCATTTCCCCAAGTGCTGAAGTCACAGGGAAAATTGCCTTACTCTTTTCCCCAGGAGGGAAAGTGGTGGTGGAAGATGATTTTCATTGGGGCTGTGGAAAGGAGGAAAGGGGTCAACTTCCTTCCATCTGCATAACTGCAATATGCAAAGACGTTTTTAGCATCACTTATAGTTTGGGCCTTGGATTCCAGGCTGAGAACAGTACAGAAGCAGCAATGGGACATACCTGCAATGGTGGGCACGTTCCGGTTTAATGCTGCAGCACTTTGGACACTTGTAGATTACTTCGCCTGGTTTCAACTGCAAACTCTCCATGTACTCTTTCGTGGCATTTCCTTTCGGAACAGCCCCCTAAGGCATTACAGATGGAAAGGAAGACAAGGCCCAGTTACTGGTATGTATCTGAAGAGTGCCAGTGGCGTTTTCGAGAGTGATCTAAAAGGCAACCTGAAGGCACAGCTGAGAATAGGAATGGGTATGAATGCAGCTACACACAACTTTAATGTTACTTCTATAGGGGCTGAGGTCCACAAGTTTCATGCAAAAGGTATGCTCCAAGCAGGGATTTGGATAGAAAGAAACAGAGCACCGCCATGTTTTTGAGGGAGTTCTCAGCAAAAAGGAAGAAAAGGCAGAGTAATTTAGAGGACCTGGAAACATTGGGTCAGATGAGGGTGGCAGAACAAGAAGGTTGCAAGCAGAGGTGTAGCAGGACAGGAGGGCAGAGTAACAAGATGGGACAAGGATCTGGGAGATCTTTGGTGGTAAGGACTAACTGCCCTCAATACGGAGCTTATATACATAGAAATAACATTTTAGAAAGTTAGAGGGAAACTGCCGTATTTCCTCAGACACTGGGCCTTCTCAATAAGCTACCAAACTGAGCAGTATCATGTTCAGACAAAAATTGCTTGTATTTTAATTTACAATCCTAGTTTAGGTAGATAAAAAAGGATCCTATTCCTCCATTTCTTTAGCAAGTGATATTATAGACATGTAAGATTTAATCTTGGGAATACACCAAGGAAAAACACACTATGTCTATGAGGAAGGTCTGTAGGAAGGAAGATGTATTAAGGGTTTTGTAGTAGCAAGACCATAATGCGGCAGACACTGGAGCAATTTCTTTGATTTCTGGCTACAATTTCCCACTTGACTATTCATGATGGTTTAAGCTTTGGCAACTGAATGTTCACTGTGATCCAAGCCAGAGGAGTGCATATGTATTCTATGGGCAACTGGACTGTTTTCTTATTTTCCAGCACAAAGTTCTGTGGGGTGCGCGTGCATGTGCAAATCACCTCTCTCAATTCTAAAGGCCGCTTTCCATGAAAGAGAGAGAAAGGCAGCAACACAAAACTGATAGCAGTTACTGAAGCAAAGGTCTTAACAGTAATGGACAATTAAAAGAAACAAGCAGGCACTAGGGCCTGGAGGGAGTACTGCCCCAAGTTTCAGTGTGGTAGCTAGGGAGAACTGCAGAGGGTGAGGCTATAGGGATGGGGAATTCTTACATGATAACAAAGCAGATGCAGCAGTCTAGAGGCAAGGTTGAGCATGATATGTGTCAAAGAGGAGGCTAATGGGGGCAGCTGACCTATTCTTGCCCTTCAATTTCCCCTCGTGTCATTAAAGGTGAGCTTCCTAACTGCCCTTCGGTCAGTGAACCTGCAGTTCACTGACTGTGGTTTAACTCAATGTATCTGGCTCTGTATTTAAAAGCCTTTCTAAATGACGTACTATGAAATCTCTTAAGTGATGTACAAAAATACCATACTGGCCACTCTGACTGGTGGTGACTCTTCAAGGTTTCCCCCAGTCCTGCTACCCATGTTTCATTTAACTGGAGGTATGGGAAATAAGTCTGGGACCTTCTGCATGCGCAGTGTGTTTTTAACTTCTGAGTTATGGATACTCCTACCATTCTCAACACTGAGCCTAGAATGGGGAACTGCTGGTTTCTTTGGAACCAGCCTATAGTCTCCTGTCCAAGATCTCACCCTCTGATAAATAAATTAGATTTAGTTGGGAAAGCTTCCATTGGTGCTAATGGGAGCTTTTTCTCTAATCCCAATTACTGTGCTTGGAAATTCTAAAGAGGTGGCAGCCGAAGAGTTAAGGTTAAACCCTCCCTGACATGACCCCACCCCCCAAAAAGCCCTCCTGTGTAGCAACTGAGTTTAGAACCAAAAGCTTCCACTGGTGTCAATGGAAGCTTTTCTTTCTAGTTATTGTGTAGGGCTGATTTTCAGCGTGGAAAGAAGTGCAAAGAGGAAGAGGGTGTGTGTGTGTGTGTGTGTGTGTGTGTAAGATAAAAAAAAAAAAGAGGGGAAATCGTGTAATGTTAAGATGAGTTGGCTGTGGTGTTTGTCACTGTAACTGACTTGTACAGGTTTGATATTAAAGAGATATATAGTAAAATGTTATTTAGGGAGATATTTGTAAGTTGTAAGGTAAGATGAGTGCAAGGGGGTGCGAGTGAGAATGGGACAGAATGGTGTGGTGTGTCATGTCCTGATTGGCTGAGGGTGGAGTAGGACAGTGTGTGTGTGTGTGTGTACAGAAAAATACAGTTGCGTTCTGGAGAAGGGTGATTGGTGTGGGTGCTGAGGAGCAGGGGGCAGAGTGGGCGGGATAGGATTTGTATTTGTATTAGGAAAAGAGTTATAAGCACATGCTATGAAATTTCTAATGCTATTGTTGAAAGCAAATCGTACCTGTTAATGACTGCTTTTAATATAATAAATATTTGTTCATTCAAACACCTCATATTTGGCCAAGCCATCAAGGCTGTGACAAAGTCGGTCAGAGATATTATTGTCTAGATGGCAGGAGCAGAATACCAGTGGTTAGAGGATTGCTTGAGGTATTGGAAATCCAGATCTGGAAACCTGATAAGGCAAATAGGAGCCCAGGGGCTTGAGAGAACATTCACCAAAAGGGACTGATGATTTGAATTAAAGTATACTCTTGCTCCTAAACCTGAGTACGACAATTGGTATGGCCCTGCCTGATTTTGGCTTTAGCAGTATGTGGTCCTCAAGAGATTATCCCTAAAGGAGCACAGTCTTTAGCATAAAAAGATTTCCCAACCCTGTGGTAGGCAATCCACAAGTGCATGCCAATAGAATAAATTACTAGGAAAGGCTTCACACACAGTAAGAAGTGTTGACTGTTCAAGCATGTTGTGTATAATGCTAGTTGTGTTTCCTGTTTGGGGCATTTTAATTTGACTGTAGGTTCTATTTCTTCCCAAACACGTTTGTGGTGCTATGCAAGTGCCAAAAGTTCTGCCCAGAAAAGATTCCCTGTGTATCACTGTTCCATGCACACAAAATGGTTAAACCCAACTGTGAGGAACATGTCTACTCACGGGATCAGTCAGCATTGTTCTCAGGTGCGAGGACAAGGCGAGCACCGCCAAGCAGTTGAAGAGGACCCCATTGATGAGGGAGTACCAAAAGTCTTTGGAAGGCAGCAGCATGACAAATGTCACTACAAAATCCGCATAGATAACGAGAAGCCAAGTCATCACCGCACAGACCATCCCACAGCCGTCACGGATGAACCAGACCCGGTCGGCCATGTCAGACTCCGACGATGATGAATCATAGCTGTCATTTTCGGCAAGCAGTGGGTGATGCTCGACGTCGCGGAACCTGTGCCCAGATGACTGCATGATTTTCTGGACTGGCCCTGCAGAAAAATAAGAAGAGGGCAGCCATGAACCAAGGCATTTTGACAGCAGATGTCAGGTTCTATTACCATGGGAGAGAAGCAGGTCTGATGGTAGAGGTTACCTCGCCGTAACAATTTTGTTCAAGGAACAGTACTTTAGTGAGAGAAAGTGTAAGTCTTCTGCCAGTTACCTGAATATTTTCCATCTCCCACTTCTCTCTAGCAGACAGATTTGTTGTGGTTGTAAGAACATTCACAACCCAGTAAGATACATCTCACACCACTTCAAGGGCCATTTATATTTTTTTACAAAGTCTGAATTCTTATGTCAACTGCAGGAAAGAATTTTGTTTTAAAAATTAACTGAAGTTTTTTTGTCCCTCCTTCAGAGCTCTCTGTATGTATTCTCATCTACTCTAATCCCAAATCTGTGGTATTTTCTGCATTTCACAGCACACCATTTTTTCTCTTTCTGCACTCCATCCATTATTCCTCTTTTCTATCACTCATGAGTAGTGTGAGGGAATTAAGCCAAAAACAGAAAAGCAAGTGGAAGCAGAGATTGCTGCAGTTAAAGGTTCATCTGTGGTCAGGAGCATAAATTAATCAAGCAAAGACATCACTGTTGTTTTCTTTGAGTCTGCAGATGACTTTTTAAACCATTGTTTTGACATTTGCTTTAGACTGAAATGAATGTAAGTTACATACCTTAAGTAAATAGTTATTTAACTTATGTTAAACAGCAGACAGAGCACAAATGACACTGTATATGGTGGAAACTAAACTGCAGCGGAATGGAAACAGTGCCGACTGTGATGAATGTAAATTGCTGCCTTTTTGCATTTCTATCTGCAGATTTCTCAGCACCCTCACTTCATAGGTACTTATTTTTTCTCTTCCTCACCCTCCAAATCACTTTGCACTCCATGTCACCCCTTTTTTCTCTGTGCATCCTTGTCCCTCATTATTATCCCCACCCCTTCCAGGCTCTAATTTTTGCTCATTTTGTTGCTGTTGTGCACTCCCTTCCTCACAATCACCTTATTTCTACAACCACTGCCTGAAATTGGTGGCAACAGCAAACCAAATGTTTGCTACCCCAACCATTAACCCCACTAAGGAGTCTTCAGCTGCAATCACCAGCTCATTTACTAGGGAGTAAGCCCCAATGGATAACATGGGATTTCCTTTAGAGTAAGCAAGTTTATGATTATGTTACTACATTCAAATGGAGCATGCAGCAAATTAGCTAAAAACACTGGTGCCAGCTCCACTGGCTGCCTCAGCATACAGGGAGAGGAGCAATGAAGATATTGTGCTGTAGACATTCTCCCTCCCTCATCTCTGCCTTTAACAGGAAGGAGAAGCAGGCTTAGTCATTTTCAAAGAGGTGGGAGATGACTGTAAGATGTGGGCATTTGGAATTCCCCAAATAGAAAAGGAGGAGTACAACTGGCTCATGTGCCTAACATTACATGAATGCTCTTTACAACATTCACATAAGACAAGAAAATGAAGCCTATGCAAGATAGGTTTTTAATTCAATGAGGGAGAACATTTATACGTTTGTACAGAGTTAAAAATAGTTTATATTACATCCAGGACAGATTCCTCACTTACAACAGTTAATTCTAAGTCTCATTTGAAAGTATGAAGAAATGGCCTTAACTGCTCTAGCTAATTAATGTTTACTCTGAAGCAGGATCTACTGAATTCAACTGAGGCTCATATTAACATTTCCCTGGGAACTAGCATCATTTTTTTGATCCCAGGGGCCAAAAAAAAAAAAAAAAAAAAAAGGATTCTGCCCCCCCCGCCACCACAAGTTATAAGTAATTTAGGCAGAACCATTAGCATATGATGAGAGCACACTACAATTGGTACAGCAAGGTGGCAAAGAGATTAAATGAGGCAGGAAACCCGATGTGATTTTCATTCTACCATAGATTAGATGGCCTAAGGCAAGCCACTCTTGCTCTTAATCTCTGCAATTTGAGGCTTATCAGACTTGGGTACCTTTCAGGTTGTTGTGAAGCAGGGATGGAAACTTTGCAGCTCTCTATATGCTGCTGCACTACTAATTCCCATCAGCCTCATCCAGCATGCCTAATGACCAGGGGTTCTGGACATTTGGAAATCACGTAAATGATTATGTTCACATCACAAACTAAAAATATACACTTCTGTGTAGACGGAATAGCAGGGAGATCAAACAATTGATCCCATATGGTGCTGGCAAGCAGAGACAATTGCTAAAGCAGAGACAATAGCTAAAGCACACACACAGCAAAAAATATGTATGTCTCAATTTATACAATGACTCAGCGAAAAAAGAAAAGAAAAGAAACAGGGCAGAGGCTACTCAACGCACTGCAGCAGCAAGATCTCTGGAAGGGGTTGTGCTTTGCACTTTCAGCTAGCAATTTAATCTTGGGAACAGATGCTCTTTCTGCTGCCCACACATTCTGTTCATTCAAAAGTGGTTAAGTGGTGAAATAGGTTCCACCCTTATGAAATAAGACTGCTTTCCGTGAGAACACCTTATTTTTACACACTGGCTTATATACTCATTCCCAGGATAGAACGATCTAAATCAAGTCATTTTAAAATCAGTTAAAAATAGTAAAGTTATTTAAATCACTGTCTTTAAATCAAGTTTCCCCATTTTAAAATTGATATATTTTGTGAACAAGTGTTATATTCACTGATTCCTGTTGTGAAGCAAATTGGTTCCAACTAAGCTGAGTTGTTCTACAACCTACAAATGTAGGAAGCTGCCTTATACAGACTATAGTCCTACACAGAGTCAAACCAGTGGTCCATTTAGCACAGTACTGTTTACACGAAGGTAGCTGAGGTGGAATCCTCCAGATGTTTTGGACTCCCAACATCCACAGAGCAAAACATCATCAGGCCTGGCTCGTGCTCAAGGGAGCTGCAGTCCACAATACAGACAAGAGATAAATTTATATTTGGCCTTCTGCACACATATGCATGGATATTAAGTGAGACTGCCTTCCTGTAGAATATGCACATTTATGTGAAAGTAACGCCTACTGAACCAAGTGGAACTTATTAATAAACTTGTATATGATCTGATGTTCAAAACATTACAGAAATAAAGGTTGGTCTTAAGTGGGGAAAATATGAGATGGAAAATGCCTATGCTGTTTGGTTATTGGGAATTATAACAATTCATAATTTGGAAACAGAACACTTTGCAGAGCTCAGATTGTTGTAGGACATAAAATAAAAGGTATAAAATCACACATATGAACTAGTAAGATAAAGGATGCCATCTCCTGGCTTCCAGTCTAATGACTGAAACTTCCTCAAGAATACAACTTTGAGCTCCTTTGTCTTACTTTCTTCAAATCCTTCCTTGAAAAGCCACATGTTCTTTGGTGCATCCCTATAGTTCTCATAACATTACCAAATCTAACATTGTGCTGCTGAAATATTATTCCACTGTATACACATGCTTTCAATTCCTCCTTTCCTCTTCTTCTGCTATCTTCCTTGTCAGAAACTGTCAGCCCAATGCTTGTGGGTACCATGGCATGAACAAAAGCTTTAATTAGTGACCCAGGGCAGGTACCCCAGTGTCGAGTGAGCACCTGGGAGACCAAACCCCTTCTATATATAAAGGTGTGATATAAATGCAGCCATAAATAAATAAATAGATAAGATAGTCTCTAGCCCTTCTAGAAAGAAATGGGGCAAAATGTGCTGCTATCTTCTAAGTGATTTCAGTGAAATGAGAGTGAGTGCCGTGTCTTTGTACTTAGTAAAGCACCATAACAATGAATGGCGTGTTGTAAATAAGAGTAATTTTGATAGATGCTCACAATAATGTCAAGTGCATGCATTAACATTGTTCCTTTTAAATTTGGCATATTTTTGAAAGAGAAACAGTATCATTTACTTAAAAAATAAAATTGAGGGTTATATCCAATGTTAGACCCATTAATACTACTTTACTTGGATACAACTCAGCATCTTTAAATACTAAATAACATTCCGACTTTTTAGCTACCCTATTGGTTTCATTTTGCAATAATGCTCTCTCCCAGCAGATGGAGGGTTTTTGTTTTGCTGGTGGGACTAGGTGTTCACTGAACTGCACTTGGTGTCTGGAGTGGAACTATAATGAGCTTCATTTATTTGCACATTGCCTCATCGCACCAGGAACAGAAAGGAGGCCCCAGAGAGCCTCCAACTATCTATATAGAAAATCAAAGTATTATGACCAGATTGCAGCATAACCCCAAAAGTGCCAGAAATAGCATGAAACCCTAGAAGCACTTTCATCACTGAAATCCCTATTGATTCACTGCTATTAAGGACCATGTTGGAGAGCAACCTGAAAGCACTGCATTGATTTGTGATATCTGAGCAGATGCCTCACCGCTTTCCAGCTTATGCTAGGTCCCCTTCCCTATAGCAAGCCAGCTTCAATGTAGTTTAAAGCACATGCTTATCAATTTGTGTCATTACTGATTCTCTTCCAAACATTAAACTTGCACCATCCAATTTGATCATAGTAAGAACTTTTGGTGTTTCTGAACCATATAAGGCAGACCCCACCCCACCCCTTGTCAAAGGGTATTCACAAACAATGGGAGTTGTAGTCCAGGAACACTTGGGAGGGGAAGCAAAATTTGAAGTAGAGACTTCAGCCTCAGTCGCATTATAGCACATCACCTCTATGCAACATGCTGCTTTAAGTCACTAAAGCCTGTTGAGCAAATAAGCAAGTTGAACTGCAGAGGGGGAGGGTAGCTGCATAAATTGCTCAACTTACTACGATCAGGATGCAAGTACAAAAAGGCCTATTAAGGTAACGTCCCAGGAACAGCATGAACTTTGAATGGAAGCATGCTGAAAGTTTATCTTGAAGACAAAGACCTTGAAGACAAAGACCTAATGAACACATACAAATGATCTGCCATTTATGTGTGGCAGGTTGCTATGCCAATCCAGGGGTGCCGCCAGTTCATAGGAACATTATACTGAGTCTGACCATTGGTCCACCTTGCTCAGTCTTGTCTACGCTGACAGGGAGTTTTTCGCAGCCCCACCTGGAGACGGAACCTGGGACATTCTGCATGCAAAGCTGGCGATTTACCACTCAGCTATGGCCCTCCCCTCGCCTTTTTTTTTTTTTTGGTCTGGCAAATACAGCATTTGAAATAGCAAAGACAAATGCCACTTCTACTTGCTGAGCCACTACACACAAGCTGCTTGAAGAGTGGAGGAGCCTCCCTGCTTTGGCATTTTAAGGTGAGCTGTTGTAGCTTGTTCGAAGGCATCATACTTACATCTATTGCTCTATTTTTACAAATCTGAAGAAAGCTTATTCTGGGCTACAGGCTCACCATTAGGGACTTAACGGCATCTAACCATTTGTATTTCTATTTGCAACCCACCTTGAGCCTCTGGGGACAGGCTGGGCAATAAATCCAGAATGAACACATACCTGACAAGGAGTGTGAGTGTTAGTCTGACATCTTGCTGTTCCTTTGGGCTTCTAAGATGCATGTAGTCATAGTTGATGTAACCTGCACAGACATAATAAAGCCACTCATTAGTTACAAGCACAGCAGCAAGGTTATAACAAAGCATGAGGTGTCTTCTGTGATGGAATTACAACACATCTGTAGAAGCCAAAAACCTGCACTAACATGGAGGAAAACTTCCATTCTGACCTCTGATTCACTTATCAAGTTACAAAGGCCGCTTTTCTCCTCTGCCCTTGGATAAACACTGAATCTCTAGGAAAAAAAGTGGGGGGAAGGGGCTTTTCATTTTTCTGACGAGAGGATAATGTTAATGATAGGCATTATCTACCATCAGCTGTTCAGGAAATCTCAGACTCAAACCATTTGCCCTGCCCAGCTGCTCCACGTTGCTGTCCAGCTGTCTGATCCTTTCACCTCCATGTTCTTCCAGCAAGAGATTTCACAACTGGGAAACACCAATGTGTGCTGTAGAAGACTCTCTATCTGAGAACTTCTACCTGGAACACAACACGGTCGCTAAATTACTGACTTGGATTGTATCTTGTAGTTTCATTCTGGGCACAATTTAAAAATGCTGGTGTTGACTTTTAAGGTTAGTAATGACTTGGAACCTGGATACCTAAGAAGCCATCTGCTCTTACATGAACCAGTCCAGCCATGATAAATTTCATTGGAAGTCCTTCTCCAAATATCTGGGCATTGTCTCTTCCTCCATGGCTGAACTCCCTCCCTAGGGATGCTTACCTGACACCAACATCATGAAGCTTTAGGTGCCAGTTAATAATGATGTTACCTGCCATTTGTTTTTCTTTTTTTCTTTTACTGAATTATGATTTAATTTTACTACTTCTGAGTGGATTTTTGTGTATCTGTGTGTTTATATTTTGCTGTCTATTTATGCCGCCCCTTTGCTATTTATACAGGCAATGCTTTGGGGAAGGTCTTAATTATGTTTATTTTTATATTAACCTTAACTGGGAACTTGCCTTGGAAATTTTAGCAAACTGAAAGGTGGGATATTATTCCCTCCATTTATGAAGTTCAGAGGTAGGTGACAGAACTTGCATAGCCAAAACAGCACACACTCACGAGAGAGGTATCAGCAAGTTTGCGGAACCATCAGAATTTGCTGAAGTTAAAAACAATAATAAAAAAGGCAGGATCCCAAAACAAACCACTGAGCACTGGCCACACTCAGTGGTCACAGAATGCTGACTAATGATTTGGGGAGGGAGAGAACAGAAAAGCAGGTAGGTGGGGAATAGAATGGAATATTGCAAACTACCTGGAACACTAAACCAGTGTACAGTGGTACCTTGGAACTCGAACAACTTGGAACCCAAACACTGCAAACCCGGAAATAAGTGTTCTGGTTTGCGAACTTTTTTCAGAAGTCAAACATGCTCTGTTTTGAGTGTTACGCTTCCAATTTGAGTGCCACACTTCCATTTTGAGTGTTATGCTGAGATCTGTCTGTTTTTGCTATTTATTTCACATTTCTGTTTTTGCGGCTTTTTTGTTTTGTTTTTGTGACTGTGTGGAACCCAGTTCAGCTACTGATTGATTGATTGTGTGACTGCAGTACATTGTTTATTGCTTTCATTTTATGGATCAATTGTCTTGTTAGATAGTAAAATTCATGTTAAATTGCTATTTTAGGGGTTGTTTCTAAAAGTCTGGAACGGATTAATAAATTTTGCATTACATTCTATGGGAAAGTGCACCTTGGTTTTGAGAATCAAGGTACCACTGTATGGACATTGAAGCATCATATATAGAGGCACCTTCACCTGTTATCTTAAGTATGAACACATCCCCAGACACAGTGCTTGAGGTTTCATGACCATGAATTCAATTGGGAAAAATTCTGTCTCTGCAGTCAGATTAGCTCCCCCTTCCCCAAAAAATATTTTTGTTGGCAGAAAAGAAAAATCTACAGGGCCCTAAACGTGGGCACCAGTGACAATATTAGTGAGAATATTCGCATTGACAATGTAAGCAAAGCTGTCACACACAGTTAAGGCATGGTTTCAAAAACGGAAAATGAAAATCTCACAGCAAACTGGCTCTGCTAACTACAGAGTCAGCATCTCCTCTCTCAGAAGGCAGGCTGGCCAGTCTTTCATTATACAGGTCTGTAGCCCAGGGGAAGCCCTTCTGCAGGAAAGCAGCAGCTGCAGGAGACTCAATCTACCTATAAGTGCCCAATTAAACCCCTCTTGATTATTTTGTCCAAGTATTCCATGCTCAAGGTCACAGTTGCTCTACTCTAGCTAATGGTAGATTTTCTGCAATTGGATACGCAAAATGATCTTGAAGTAAGATATTTTCCTGCTGCCTTTGTACATGACCAGCTGTACGTTAGGAAAGTCAGGGAATTATTTTCAATTATGCTAGGCTACCTTTCACTTTTTGTATCTCCCAAGTCTCTGACCTTCACAGTTTGTATATGCTTGTGTCTTGCACCCTCTCCTTCCACCCACTGCGTGATCCATAATCAGTCCTTTAAGATGACTTTACTTACTTACATGTAAGTAAGGTGAACTGTTCTAGCTGAAAGGGTGAAGGGGCTTGGGAATTCTGCAGGCCTCGAAGGCGCTGCCCGACCCACACGGTGCTGCATGATGTCATCCCATCATGGAAAGCGGGCAGACCCTGTTCAACCTTGAGGGCCAGTCACAAGTCCATAGCCCCCTTCAGCAGCAAGTCTCAGCCATACTGTGTGAAACCGTGATGTCACAGAGCCCAGCCATCTCCACTCTGCTTGTGAGGAGGGCAGGGAAGGAGGGCAGACCCACTTATTCAGCAACAGGCTGGTTGAAAGCAGTCACAATTTGAGAGTTGGACACAGACACACCTAGAAGGGCCTGAAGTTTACAAATGGCAAGATAGGAACAGACACACAAATCTGAAACTAGTCCTTCTTCCTACATAGTTGAGATTTACTGAACCCTGGCTTTGGTTAGGATTACACAAACAAGCCTACAGACACTACCCCCCCCCCCATTACGGTTACACACACCCAAAACCCAATCCAGGTTTTGAAAGGAAGTCATATGGAGCTTTCTCAATGCTTATGACATAAATACAAAGCAGTGTGATGTATGTTCCATTAAACTGTATACACATCCAACCACTTTCATTTGAAGAGCTTTCCAAGCACATACAAAAATCTACCTCTTCTTTTGCATGCCAGTTACTGGATTGCTTAATCCAGTAGAGAAGGACCATAGCTTTCAGTAACGAAGTGCCCACTTTGCATGCAGGTACAGTCACTGCCTTCTCCAGTTAAAAGGACTTCAGGTCCAAGTGCTTGAAATAACCTCTGCCCGGGACTTTGAAACATGTTTTTAAATACCACATGGGGTTTAGTGTGGAGCATGGAAAAGGGATTGATTTGTCGAGAAGGGTCAAAAACACTGTTGGAGTTTTTGGAGTTGGAGTTCCCACGAGTGAAAGGAGCAGGAGACAAAGTAAAGTACAGGTATAAATATGAAGAAGAGCCGTGGAAGGGACATGGAAGAGACTTAAGGGCCTCGGACATAAGATTACCAGGTTAATGCACTAGATTGATGGGATAGAAAGGACTGACAAAACCCGGGACCAGGAGGAGGAGACGCTGGATGAAGGTTGGAAGAAAAAAAAATATTTATTAGGAATGTTTTATAAAATTGATGAATGTTAGAAAAATGTTGGAACGAAATTATTTGGCTTTAGCAAAAAAAGTTAAAAGAATTATGTAAGAATATGTTATGGTTATGAGAAATTGGTATAAATAAGATCTAAGTTTTAAGTTTTAAGGTCTTTTATAGTAAGATAAGTTTAAAATAGATTAAGGTAATGTAATGACAGAATATTATGAAAAATGGAAAGGATTTGCTGTGACTATTAATAACTAGGATACAAAAAAAGGGAGGAGTGAGGAGGTCAAAGAAAGAAGGTAATGATAAGTCAAGGATATGAGAATATTGGATTTGTTTTTAAATTTTTGTGACTTATTTTTGTTTTTTGATTGTGTTCTGTTACGTGCTTTGTTCTTATTTTTTGATCTTGATTTTTATCAATTTGTATTGTTTGATTGTGGTTTGTTTTTCTTTTTCTTTTCTGCTTTTTTTGTAACTTTAAAACTCTTAATAAATATCATTTAAAAATAAATAAATGAAATAACCTCTGCCCGAAACCCTGAAGGATCAGTCCAATCAGAAGAGAAACAATTCAGCTAGATGGACCAATAGTCTAACTCAGTTCCACATAGAGCTGCTTCACATGATTTGTCTCGAGTACTGCTACCGACACCTTTATTAAAACACTAGAGAGCTTGGAAGTACGCAGGTACACAGCTAAAGTATTTGACATCAAAGTCCAAGAAACAGCACTTATCACAACTACTTACTAAACTACTGACTCCTATTTCTGGTTAACGAACTTTACTGATGAAGGTTCCCTTCCCCACAAAAATTCATCAAGCTCACATTCATCACGTTAAAAATTCAAGAACAAATTATGTCACCCAAGTCAGTTTTCGGTAAGCAAAATAAGAAGCCAAAGGCTGTTCTCTTCTAATAAATTATACATGTAAAGATCCTTATTGTACCAGGTAGAGGGTGACTGCTTTACACCATTTGGTTTTCGGCAAAACATTTCAACAAAGTGTCCTACTGCACTGCATGGTAACGACAAATATGCATGGGGAAACTACCATGATTTTGTTTCACTGCCATCGTGTTTTCAGACTCTCAACAACCAAAAGGACTAGAATCATATTTGAATAATAGGTAACAATATCACAATACCACTGCTCAGTGGTCCAGCTCCTGCTTTGCATGCAGAAGGTCCCAGGTTCAATTCCTGGCATCTCCAGGTAGAACTGGAGAGACCCCTGGCTGGAATCCTGGTGTGTTTCTGCCTGTCACTGTATACAATATTGAGCTATTATTTACTTATTGAATTTATATCCTGTCCTTCCTCCCAAAGGAGTCTAGGGTGGCAAACATGTCCATAAATTTCTTAAAGAGCATTCCAAATCCCCAGTTGACTGCTCCCAACAGTTTTATACAAATGTTAAAATAGCAACGAGACGAAAAGGGCCCTTGTGGGACCCGTAGTCCAAAAACCACTGAGCCAAGTGACAATCTGCTAGTCCTACTTGCTTGTAGCAACTCTGCAGGTAGGAGTGGACCCACTTTAACACAAAACTTCCTGCTAGGTGGACCAATCGTATGACACAGTGTTAGGCAGCTTCTTACGATCCTAAAAGCTGCACAGAGATACAGCAGGGACTACAAATTCTTGTAGTACAATAGGGACCCTCTCTCTACTTTGGTGACTGTGATTGGCTTTAAACTGTTTTAATGTTGTATTTTTATAATGCTATAACTTGCCCTGGGATCGCATGGTGAAGGGCAGGTAAGAAATCAAAATAGCAACAACACAAGTTGTGTGTGCCTACTCCAAAATGATTATCAAAGTTTCAGGTTCTTACTTGTTTCACAATTTGCTTAATCATCTGAAATGTGAGGACCTTAAACAGAGAGGTTGTATTGAGCAGTGATGGTGGTGGGGAGCCAATTGAGGAGTTAGGTGGAGTACATGCAGTTTCCTGGCAGTATGTCCTACCTAGTTCAATCCCTTGTCACAGAAAAGGGAAAAAAAGGAGTGAGGGGAACCAAAGACTGGTGAGATGGACATATCATCTCTCTACCAGAGACTCTTGAAAGCCAATGCTAGCCACAGTAGAGAATGCTGGTGTAGATGGGCCATCGGTCTGACTCAATATAAAGAAACCTAATGAGCAGTGTCTCTTAAAGCCAAGGATAATGAATTAAATCAATGACAATGTTCCTTGATTTCTTTGCTGCAAAGACAGCAGCCAACAAAAGCATCAGCATCTGGCTCTCAATGTGAGTTTTTCTGTACAAGGTGAATGAAATTTTTTTAGCAGACATATCAGAACAGAAAGCCAATTATCCCAGACACTGGGTTGATTAAAAACATTTTCTCTCAAACTTGGTCCTACAATCATGGAGGAACACAAAGCCATGGCTGGAAAAAAAGGAGAAAACTTATTCTCATTTACAGGACTAGGTCACTGGCAGTCCTGGAAAATGAATGCTAATGGTTGAGGATTTCACCTTTATGCCAGGAGGAAAAATGTAAGCCTCTGTATCAAACTGTGCTGAGACAAGAACAAAGATAACAGCATGATGGGAAAATCCTGATCAACAGGGAAACCAGGACCAATTTCTCATAGAAATGGCAAGCCAGTGTCTAGACTATACCACATCAGCCTGTAAGTGGTGACTTAAAAGTAAACCATCAAATCATGTGCTTAAAAAAAAAAAAAAAAGTCAGGGAGACAGCAGGGTTCCTGATTTCCTGGTTTTCTATGTGGATGGATTTTTAAATATATACATATATATAGAGAGAGAGGAACATTCAATCAAGTGCATCCCCCCTGAGGCAATGCAGTTCAGGCAACCATATGCTCAGTGAGCCCTAGATGAAGCATGGTACAGCTTTTGCTGTGGGATGGAACAGTTATCCAAGGGCTGCAATCTCGTGCACATTAACTGGGAATACCTCCAAGTACAGCACAGGGCTACAAAGATGGGATAGGGTTGAAAAGTGGGAGAAACCCAAAGTAACAAGGTATTGAAGAGTAGAAGGCAATAACGGCTGATTTTATCCATGATAGTTTGTAGGGGTGGGGGTGAAATACAGGCTATCAGTTGTCAAATGGCGATGAAAAGTCTGGTTAAGTAGAGGTTGTTTTCAAATGCACAAATAAGACTGGGAGGGGTTTACAATTAACCAGCTGGAAGAGAGAAAAAGGTGTTAGTGCTGCTGGTTTAGGACTGGAGAGACCCAGGTTCAAATTCCCACTCAGACATACAGCTCAACAAGTGCCAGTCATGACTTCAGCCTAATCTACCTCAAGGGTTAGTGAGGATAAGAATGGTAAAGAGAACCAAGCATACCTTGGCAAAAAGACGTGATTTAGGTAAATAAGCATAAATAGTCAAGCAAACTAATTAAGTACAGTGGAACCTCAGGTTACGTACCGTCCTCCTTACGAACACTTCGGGTAATGAGCTCCGTTAACCTGGAAGTAGGTGCTCCTGGTAGCGAACTTTGCCTCAGGATGCAAGCGGAAGTCACACGCCAGCAGCGGTAGGCCCCATTAGTAAAAGTGCGCCTTAGGCTAAGAACGGTTTCGGGTTAAGAACTGGAACGAATTAAGTTCGTAACTGGAGGTACCACTGTACTTATTTTAGTATATATTTTAAACATCTATTTTATTATATTTATTGCATTTCTATCACATCTTTTCTCCAATGATCTCAAGGTGGCGTATATGGTTCTCCACCTCCTCATTTAATCCCCACAACTCTGTGAGGTTCCCAAGGTCACCCAATGAGCTTCATGGCTGATATCCTAGGTCCTAGTCTAACACTGACCACTACAGAACACTGACTCCACTGTTTCTCAAAGGAGCTCATCAGGTGGCACAAACCACCTCTCACCACTTTCCCCAAGATGGTGACTACTAGATGTTGCTGAACTCCAACACTGTCAGTTCCAATCAGTGTGGTCAATGGTCAGGGATGGGAGCTAAAAGCCCAACATCTGGAGGATGCCAGCTGGGGGAAGGCTGCTCCAGCTTAAATGTGCTATATGGCAGCACAGGTGTGGGCCTTCCCAGTGGCGGCACCACCTTAATAAACTTCTTTTCTGAAATACTGGTAGTGTGAACTCTTGATTGGTTTTTTTGGCACCACCCAAAGGCCTTACCTTGTCTGCCCTGGCCTTTGTTGGGAATGAGCACTAACGCTGGGTGTTGTGGTGTTTCTCTGCCCACGCTGGCTGCAAGTTTAAATTGCTATTTGTTCGATATAGTTTTAGTTTTGATTGCATTCCCCTCCATGGGGTCCCTTTAGCGATGGCAGCACAGGCCAAATAAATAAATATTCCAAATAAATAAACCAAATCTACTTCACACAGCCATGAGAGAAGCGCGGTTGGGGGGAGGTACAGTTTGTGGGGCAGAGGAGCATGGGTGGTGGGGGGGAGAGAACTGGTGACATGCTTGGTAGGCGTGGTCTAAATAGGAAGGAGGGGTCGAAAAGGGCGTGGCTTGGGATAACCGAGGCGTGGGGACACCCGAATGGGCGTGGCCTAGAACAAGGGCGTGGCTTGCTTATCTCTCTTTCTCCCTGCCCCTCCCTCACAGACTCACCGTCGCTTCGGTCCCTTCAGGGCTTTGCCGACGACAACCCAGGATGCTGAGGGCGGCGGCGGCGGCGGCAGCAGCAGCAGCAGCAGCAGCCTCGCATTCCAAGGCCCGGCCCATCCCGGGGAGAGAGGAGCCCCTCCGCTCGCGGCCCGCCGAAGGGAGGTTGGCAGGCCGTGTGTGTAACGGCCGCTGCCGCTGCTGTGAGGGGAATAGGGCGAGCGCGAGCTTGGGAAGCCAGCCCGGCGCACTGCGCAGGCGCCTCGTCGCGCGGCTTAGGCCCAGCCCCTGAGGGGTGGGGAGGAAAGATGGCTCTGCGCATGCGTAGAGTGATGGGTTCCAAAGGGCACAAGAGAAAGAAGCAGAAAAAATTAGGGCACTGCAGCGACTTTGGAAGTCTTGTAAGCTAGCCTCTTTTCCTGTTCTCCCATTAATCGAAAATGCCGGGGGAGGAAGCAGAAGTAACAGCGCGGGAGCTGCGGAGCACACTGTACAGGACATTTCGTTTTGTTTTGTTTTCCTCTCAATCGGGATTATGTCGCTGCCCCGCAAATGGCAGCTGTCGAATGGAAACTCGAAGTGAGGGGTGATGGGCAGCGCTCCTGGAAAGGCCCGGTTTCCTCGTTGCGCTTGCGCAGTGCATGAAACGTGCCTCCTCTGCTCCTGTTTTTTCATGTTTTCTCCTGGGAAGTTTTTGACCTGTGACCTTTGCCATGATTGTAATTAATTGCTGCGACCCGGCTTCATTAGAATCCGGGGGCTCAGCCTCACTTCCAAAGCCTGCTTCTCTAGGCCAGGCTTCATCCCTGGAGAAATCACCCCCAAATTCAGGAAGGATAGGATTACAACTTTATTTAATTACAATTAAATTAAATAATTTCTTTAATACAGTTTAATGTGCATTCATTCACACACACGTGCCATTTATGACTCCTTTCCCATAATATAATCTCGAAGTGATTTCACATTAAAACATTAATAAAATTTGCACAATTCATAGATAAAAGCAATCAGAAACATTTAAACCATTTAAAAACACTTAAATTTGTATTTTTAGAGGTTCATATGTAATATAGATACAGACTGGAATAAATTCCCTGCTTTTGTTGCCATTTTTCTTCTGAAAATGAATCTTAAAAAGAGCTGCAATATCAAAACAAGCCCTAAACCAGTTAAGCAATACTAGATAAAATGGGATGAAATGACACAATCTATTCCCAGAGCATCCTACAATAATTTTCTTGCAAATACCTTGGTCTCCAAGTGGTCAAAAAGCTAAGATTAAAAGAGCCAAATTAGACGTAGGGTTGGATCTGAGCATATATAGGGCAAACCTGTAAAAGTCCCAAGATAGCCTCACTGAATTTAGTGGGAGCCCAAAGCAATGTACACACAACAGCCTTGTGAGGTAGGATAAGCTGTGGTAATTAGCTGCCTCAAGGTCAGCCTATGAACATCATGGCTGAGAGGAGATTTAAACCTTGGTTTCCATGCAGCTGTTCTGACAGCTTAACAACCATAACACCCACACTGGCTCTCTACTCAGCTGGCTGTCAAAAAATAAAGAATAGCCAAGGAATGAGAACACCTTGCTATTACACATATCAAGAAAGGGCCTTGGCATTTCATTTCAATGCAAAAAAGACAGAAGCCTGGCGTCCATTTTCCAAACTCCTCACTGCAGTATCTCATCCCCATGCAGGTTTACTTGGCAATAAGTCCCACTGTATTCAAAGGGCCTTATTCCCAGGTAAATAACCATAGGACTGCAGGCTGAAATAATTCCCTGGTTCTATTTCCCCCATAAGCCATTGATCTCCATTTGGCCACCAGGTGGTGCATTTAATTCAAAGGCTGGTGCGGGAAAGGTGTTATTCCAGTTATTCCAGTGTGTTATTTCAGCCCTCTGGGAGCTGATTCAGACTGGTCCAAGGTCACTTAGTGAGTTTCATGGCAGAGTAAGGATTTGAACCCTGGTCTCCCAGGTCCTAGTCTGACACTATAACCACCATGCTGCACTGACTCTCTGTTGGAACAGGGCTTAAAATGGAAGGTGGATGCAGCCACTAGGCAGTAGCTCCTCAGTGGCAGCATAAAGAGGAATTATTGTGGGATGGTATTCGGACAGTCATATTTCCAGGATGGATAACTTATTCATTGCTTTCCTTCTAACAACATTTGTAAAGCTTGGTCATTTGTGTCTGATGGAGCACAGCTGCATGGCTCAGCTGGGATCCAGATGTTCCTGACATCTGCTGCTTTCAGATTGGTCTTCCTTTGCCTGGCATGAGAATATAAATGAAAACAATCTTCTCATCCTGCTTCTCACTCTCACACTCTTTCACCCATTCCCTCCCAAAGTGGTGATTTTAAAATATAAATATATGGACAGGATTCATTGAGGAAATTAAAGAGCACGAAAATAAAGAAATCTCTGACTCCTTCCAGATGGGTGTCTCCTAGAGCTACCCAATAATTGCTCTTTTGTTGTAAGCTGTGAGTAGATTTGCAAGTGACTTTCCACACTATTGGGAAGTGGGTGGGTTGTTTTTTGGGGGGGTTTTTTAATAAAAAAAATATGGTTCTTCTGATCCTGCAGCACATATGGGGCTTGTTGGCCATATTTAGAGCAAGAAAATGCGTTGAAACTGTAGAAAAACCCAGGTTGTGCTTGCAGCGGCACAGAATGCTTTGAAAACAGACTTCCAGCCCAGCAGCATTCCCTTGTATGCCTACGTGACTACACTGTGGCGGCAACTTAAATTAGTGAAACGAGACTGACCTTGAACTCATTGGGATTGGTGGCTTCTTTGGGACAATTTCCAAAGATTATTGCAACCTTACTTACATAGGAAGCTGCTTTAGACTGAGTCAGACCATTTGCAGGTTATGGTGGAGCCCAGGTAGACTCAATCGTCTACAACCTTTCAAGCATTCAAAATGTTTTCAATGTATTTTTCCAACAAGACTCACAACAGCCCTGGTAGCAAGTACTGACCCATGTTGCCAATGATGGACTGAGAGTGAGAGAGACAGTGTGTGTCTTTACTGAGGCCACAAAAATATTTGAAACAGGATATTTCCATTTCTGGCCTTGCCCTCTACATTGCAGACGGCCACCCAATAATTGCTCTCTGTTGCTGCAGCTATTATTCACAGTGCTTGGTGGGTAGAAGGGCATCTCCCTTTGGCCAGTAGCCAAGTGGTCTTCCACCTGCTTGACACATGAGGCAGGTGGCTCCAGAACCCAGGGCCTTGCTACCATCTCCTTTTCTTAGTTTTTGCCAGTAGTGTAGTGATGAAGGAGTATCTTGATTGTCAAGCGAGTTAGGGAGAGCAGATTATAAGATTTAAAGAGCTGGGCATGCAGCACAAACTCTTAGCCATGGGGTCATTTATTTAGGGAAGCTACAGAAGAGACTGGAGGGCAGCAATGTAGAGAATTGGAGGCTGGTAGATGCCTAAGGGTATGAAATCCACTGCAGAACAGTTTCAACATTCACAGTCTCTCTTGCTCAATAGCTAAGCATGGTTTACACTAGCAATGGGGAACATGTGGTCCTCCAGATGTCGCTAGACTCCAACTCCTATCATCCCTGACCATTAGGCACACTTGTTGGGGCTGATGAGAGTTGGAGTCTAACAAAGTCTTAGAGGCCACCCTAATTTATGGAGTTACGACAAAGTTATTCAAATTTGGGTGTCCAGGTGTTGGACACCCAGTTATCCAATTATCCCATTATCCAGCTTAGCCAATGGTCAGCGATGATGGAAGTTGTTAGTCCAACAGCTCCTGGGCATCCAAGGTGGAAGAAGGCTGGTTTAGAATAGAGCTGCTTTGGGAACCTCATGCAGCCTTTGAGTGGCTGAGAATCAAACTGGCTGCCTTTTAATAATCAAGATTCTATTCTGGGAAAAGCCAGTTTTGTAATCTGAATAATTTGTACAAAGCCTATTAGCTTTCAGACACAATCACTTGTGGGTTCCATTTTCATTTATAGAATTATAGAAGCATAGCATTGCAGAGTTTGGGAGGGGTCCTGAGGATCATCTAGTGAAGTTCAACTCCCTGCAATCTCAGCACGCGGCCCCCACCTAATTTGAAAACATTCTTATTTGAAGGAAGCTCATTCTTAAATAATAGATTATCCTTTTAGGAAGATTCAGAGTGACCTCTAGTGGCTGAAAGCAACATAAATGCTATTCCCCTCAAAAAACAAAATCGAAGGTGTACAAACGACCAGAACTAAGAACGGGATGTCTTGATGCCCTGAAAGAGTTGATGCAGCTCCATATTTCTTCCCCCCACTCTTCCGGATGAAATCTAGTGCAGCCTTTCCACCAACCCTGGTGCCTTCCATACATGTTTGGACTAAAACTCCCATCATTGCTGACCATTGACATTGCTAGTTGGGATTGATGAGAGTTGCACAGCGCCAAAATCTCAAGGTCGGCAGATTGGGAAAAGCTGCCACCGTGCCACCGCCATGTGATTTCTGTTCACATCCTGAGGTAAAGTTCTTAACCCTAGGTACTACTTCCAGGTTAGTGGAGTCTGTAACCCGAAGTGTTTGTAACCTGAGGTGTTTGTAACCCGAGGTACCACTGTATTTGAAGATGGATATCATATCACTTCTCAGTCTTTTCTTTTCCAGGCTAAACATACTCAGTTCCCTCAACTGTTCCTCATAAGTCTTGCTTTCCAGACCCTTAATCATTTTGGTAACCCTCCTCTGTACACACTTCAGCTCATACTGAATGATAGTGCCCTGAACTGGACACAGTACTTCAGGTGGCATCTGCCCAAGGCAGAGTACTATTACTTCCCTTGATCTGGACACTATACTTCTGTTGATGCAGCCTAGAATTGCATTAGCTTTCTTTGCTGTTGCACCACACTGTTGATTCCTGTTAAGCTTGAGGTCTACTAAGACCCCTAGATCATTTTCTAACTTCTAGATCAAGACCCCTAGATCATTTTCTATCATTTACTGATAGATGTATCAAAAAAGTTGTGTCAGTAATGAGGTCTTTTACTTCATTTTTCTCCAACCAACATGCTACCCATCCCTTCCACTTGGTTTATTTTGTTTTCTTTTAAATGGGTAGGATGTAACCATTGCAAAGGATAGGGAGTGCTTTGCCACCAGCTGTTAACACTAAAAAGAGGTGTTTTGATGCTTCAAATTTAGGAAATAAATTCTTTTTGGTTCCCTCCATTTATTTTTTTTATTTACAGTGTCATTTCCAACATATTTTCAAGGGGGAAAGCAGCCTGCACAAATCCAGTGCAACTGAAGTTCATTCTAATACAGCCGTAAAGTTTCACGATGTACATTAAATCATGAGGAGCAGGAAGAGCTAAACCGGCAGCAAAGCTCTGAAACTGTCAGGCTCCCTTACCGGAGCTGTTTCCCCAAGGGAGCCATTTATGTAACAAACGTTTAAAATCCAGTTGTAAATTACGGCAGGACAAGGAAAGTGCTTTGCTCAGTTTACAAGGGGATTTTTCTTTCATTTTTATTCTTTTTTTAAAAGTACACTTTGTTGACAAATGCTCTTTTGCCTATGCTTAAGGGAGAGATTAAATTTTCTTGGTAGTTAGCTAAGGCCTTTCAAAGACAGTTCTGCCATAATAATGGAATATGGAATTATTTTGGCAATTTCAGTGGATGCCATCTGCCCTGAGTTGCAACCGTGGCAAGAGGGTCCCCTGATGGATGGGGTGAGGACTTAGCAAAGGCCTGCTGTAGAGCATCTGCGTTGCATGCAGAATGTCCCAGGTTCAATCCCTGGCTATTCTAAGGCTGGGTTGACTAACGATGGGGGTACTAAGGGGAACGGCCAAGTATTTTGATATCCCTCTGATTTGCTCTTCAGCGAGTCTAACGTGCCAGTTTCTCATCCTGCCAAAAGATGGTGCTGTTTCATAGAGCTGGGAGAAGAACCTAGCCCAGGAGGAACATAGGAAACTAACTGCCTTGTACGACTCAGACGATTGGTTCATCTAGCTCAGCATTGTCTACACTGACAGGCAGCAGCTCTCCCGCAGTTTTGCCACAGCTTCCCTGGAGATACCCAGCTATGGCCCTTCCCTGTAAAGTTCAAAGTCCCGTGGTGGGACATGATACCTAATGCCTTAAACATTCCAAGGTGTTGCTGATTCACCCTTGCCTTAGACACCATTAAGAAGATTGCTACGCACATTTCTTAGGAAATCCATTTTCCTTGCTCTGTGCCATTCTGATAGGGATGCACCCAACTTTCAACTTAAACCTGCACAAAGCCCCGCGCTCAATTCTTTCTTTCAGGCCTTGTTATCAGCCCTGCAATTTGCTAGCCGCGTGCCAGCCAGTGGGGGAGCCTTCTGAATATATTGCTGGATATGGTGCCTCAGTGCAAGTCAGGCAGATTGGCCAGTCACCCCTGCTGGGCTATAATGAAAGGAATAATGCAAAGCTGAAGCCAGGAGATGTGTGTCCATCTCAGAGGGACCATTCCCCACTGCTCCTTTGTTGGCTTTGGGCTCCATTCAAGGGCTTGGGCTTTCATCTTTGCCATCTCATCCACCGCCTCATCCCATATTCTGCTGAGAATCATATATGATTGCAGGAGCGGCATAGCTGTATATCCAGGGGCCGCCGGTAACATGTTTTCAATGGACTTTTGCCTTTGAAATTGTCTTTCCCTTTCTTGAAGAGATAATGTTGGAGTTTGCTGAGTTTTGGGCTCAGCTCAAAGGCTGTCCCTTGCTGTGAGGAGATGAGAACATAAATCATATATTTATTTGAATTTGGGGTGGGGTAACATTTTGAATTGGAATTTCTGGTCCTGGGCTTTAAAGAAACTGCGTTTGTTTGGATAATTGTGATAAACTTGAGACTCGGGTATATGCTCTCCTAACCATGATCCCTTCTGTGCTTCGAAGCTGTAAAAATAAAAAGGAAAGGGGAGGGGGAACCCAATCACTCTTGTGTTTTGTTTAGTTCCTCCAGGCGAGGAATTCATGAACATGGATCCACAGGTAGAGCCGAAGGAGCCAAGTTATGGCCAGAGTAGAACCATCTCTTGTTATTTTCATGGAAATGTTTCTTTGCAAATGCATTTCAGTTCCAAGATGGTCCGGATGGAGTTTTCATTGGATCAGCGACATTGACAAGGCAGAGGAGCAGCCTTCCAAGTTGTCTGCTTGAGCCTTCAAACATTCTGTTATGGTGGGCACTGTAAGAACGGAAGAGCACAAATCCCTCTAGGTCAGATCAAAAGCCCATCTAGTCCATCATTCTGTTTCTGGGAGCGGCCCTTCCAAGTTGCTTCTGTGATGCTCATAACTGGACCAAGGAGGCAGCCATCTTTCCCCATTCTCCCCAGCATGCATCCAGATGTGCACAGCCCCATGGAAAACTCCAAAATCCACAGTTGAGCAGTACCTATTGACTGCAATAGAATAAGGGATAGACAAATCTGTTGATTCTGGTTTCTCTCAGTTTCTCACTTTTCCAGTCTTAAATTTAGTTCTCTTTATTTTCAAATCAGTTTGACTTAAAAAAAGAGAAGTCTTCATGAAAATTTATCAGCACTGGAATGCACATTTCTCCTAATACAAACTTTTTTTGTATGCAATTCTGCCTCATTCAGGACTTTACTGTGGTCCATAAACCACACACAGTAGACTCATTTAAATTAATGGACCAAAGTTATCCATCAACTTGAATGGGCCTACTCTTGAGTAGAACCAGCATTGGATCCCACCCTATCTCTCTACAATGAGACCTTATACGATTCCTTGGTTCTGATCTCTTGGCTTCTGATTCTTGACTGTTGCCTGGAGTTCAGCTCTGAGATGCTCAGCACAATCCTATGCCTGTTTGCTCAGAAATCAGTCTTGCTGCATTCACTGAGGCTTCCTCAGAGGCAAATGGGCACAGGGTTGCCAGCCTGATATTCATTTTGTCCTATGTGTTTCTCCGTTAGCCTTCTGAGGAACTCAGGCTGGTGGTGTGCTTGGCTTTTTAAATCCCATTTTCTCCATCAATCTTGTGAAGCAGGTTAGGCTGGGAGAGAAAGAAAGTGCATGTTTGTTGCATTTTTTTGCATGTGAAACTCACCAGGAAATTGAATACAGGCTTCTGTAGTCCAGAGTTGGCCAAGCCATCCTGCCTATATCCCCAACCCCTTGGGCAAGGACCACCTTATTCAGCCTAAGGGCCACCTTCTGCTCTGGGCAGCCTCCCAAGGGCTGCATGCCAGTGGTGGGCAGGGCTAGAGGCGAAAGAGAGGAGCGCAACGAATGCAGATTTTATCTTTGTATATAAAGCTGGTTTCTATGCACATCCACACAACCATCCTCCACCCAGCCAAGCAAGAGGCACCATCAGAGTTGAAGGGAACATTCCAGCCAGGCAAAAACACTTCAGGGGTGACACAGAGCCAGTGAGGAGGGTGGCTTGAGGAGAGTATCAAAGGCCTTACAGAGAGATCTGGAGGATGGCATTCATCCCCTAGGCCTGAGGTTTTATGACATACAGGTGGGAGAGACACATCACTTCCAAATGCTGTAACTCCCAGAAGCATTTCCTGCAGCAGGCTGCTGATCCTCACTACTCCAAAGAGCTTAATGAACTTGACCTGCTTGGTCATCTGCCAAACCAGGGCCACCAGAGGGTTTTCCCAGAGACGGGTGTGTGGCTGAGTCCCAAGGGGCCAGACAAAGAGGCCTGGAGGACCACATTCCACCCCCACGTCTGAGTTTCCCCACCTCACCCCATTTTTTCCCTTTTTTTCTTTTTTGCCCCCATGTATTCCAATTTAGTCCTAGTCCAATTTACTTGGAAGAGTAAACGTCTTTGAATTCAGAGGGAGTAGATATACATTGGAAGACCTAGGGAAGGATCCTGATTTGGAAAATATTTAAAGGCTTTCAAACAAAGTCAGCTATTGTTGAGGCTTCCCTCTGCCTCCCCCCCCCCCACGCCGCCTAGAATTTTGGATTGTGGCCACAGTCAATCAGCTCCAAATATGGCTTTTCTGGCATCGGATAACTGTCATTCCCTTACTCTCAACATTCTGTTTCTCTCAGTAGGCTGTGAAAAACCACCCAGGAAATAGTCTCAGACTTTAAATTTTTTTAGGAAGGAGGATTTATCGGTCCATTAGTATTTTGTTCTCATATTCACCATCTTCTCCAGTTATAGCTATTTCCATATTTCTTGTTTGCAAAAAGCAGAGCTGTTGTTTTGCTGCTGAAACTGCAATTTTTCACTGCAGTTGACCAGCTATCTTATTTGCCTGATGATGAGAAATGTGATATATATACATATATAAAAGTTGCTATCCCCCCCCCCCTTGTTTTTTTAAACGCTGTAAAAGCAATCGTGAACTCAGTGGGTGATTTTCCTGTTGTTAAACCATAGGCCGTAATCAAAGGGAAACAACCCGCCCTCCTTTTATTTTCATTTTTTGAAGCAGATAAGATAGGCAGTGTTATTAATCACGGATTTCAATGGCCATGGTGGGAATTTGAGGCTGGGACTGACGAGTTCCAGCTTTATATGAAACTTGTCAACATGTACAACAGAGCCCGGCTGAGGTCTGGAGGGAGCCTTAAAAAGTCATTATGCATCTGTTGTACGATAAAGAGCAATTGGCCTGCGGTGATGTCATCTTCTTTGCGTTTTTATGTTTCACATAAAAGGAACCCAGCAACACAGTTTCTCTTGTGCAGGGCAAGTGAGGGAGTAATGTCTTTAATCAGGGGCAAGTGGGGATTATTATTTACCATCTCACAAACTTCAGGGCTAAGCTGAAACAGAAGGGCTGGTTGTATGAGAAACGTGACCCCTGCCAAACACACACACAGTCATTTCAGTCTGGGAGAGGGCAGAGAAATGGAGGGGAAATGTTTGCCTATTCAGGGCGAGAGCAAGAAGCATCGCCCTCACTCTGATCTGGCTTTGTAACACTGGTTGGTAACCTCAAGCACATGGTTTCCCCAAAGGATCCTGGTGCTGGGAATGGTATCTCTGTGAAGGGGAAACCATGGGTCCCAGGGTACTTTGGGTAAAGTCATGTGCTTGAAACGTGTGCTGAATATGCTCTTGATGTATAGTGGGGATCTGTCCACAATATTAATTCAGTTAAAACATTTCACAATTAGATGGGTGATTATCCCTGTAGTGGGGAGAGAATTCCACAGCCTAGGAGCTGCCACAGAGAATGCCCTTTTCTGGGCTTGTTGTTGTTTAGTCGTGTCCGACTCTTTGTGACCCCATGGACCAGAGCATGCCAGGCACTCATATGCCTGTTGTCTTTGTCCATGGAGTTTTCATGGCAGGGATACTGGAGTGGCTTGCCGGTTCTTGCTCCAGGTGGATCATGTTTGGTCAAAACTCTCCACTATGACCTGTCCATCTTGGGTGGCCCTGCATGGCATAGCTCATAGCTTCTCTGAGTTATTCAAGCCCCTTTGCCATGGCAAGGCAGTGATCCATGAAGGGGTTTTCTGGGCTGCCACACCCCAAATCTCTGGGGGCAGTGGAACTAGTAAGCAGGCCCCCTCTACTAATCTTTACATCCAAGTGGGCTTGTAGGGAAGGAGGCAGTGTTTCAGGTATTTGGGGCCTTGAAATGAACCAAGCAACCAGGGCAGCTGTTTTCAAGCAGATATTTTGTGAGATCTAAACAGGACCCCAACCAGTTATCTGACCACTGCATTTTGGACTGGTAGAAGTTGCCAAGTCATCTTCAAGGGCAGCTGCACATAGAGTGCATTGCAGTGATCCAGTAGGAGGGGGAAGCAGCTCCTCCCATTTCAGGTGGGAGAACTTATTGCAAAATTCAAGTAACTCAAAAGAATTCCAAAGGATGGCTTTGTTTCGGTTTGTGCAGTTTCAGAAAACACAAATTTTATAGATGTGACTGTAAATGCAGACTGAATCGGATTTCTCATCCGCCCTTAACCTCCAACAGCCTGATCATTTTTGTCTCTGCTGGAATCACCCTGGGTAATCTGGATCAGCTCCCAGGTGATAGGAGGCAAAGCAGGACATGTGGGAAAGTATCTTGGTGGCCTGGCACATTGAGGACATTCCCCCCCCCCTCAACCATTAGCAACAGCTCCATTTCTGCTTCTGCAGAGCCCGTGTTGCTGAGAAAGAGTGACATCATATGTCTGCAATGTTCGAGCCTTGAGCAGTAAATCAAAAGACTTAGGACACAAGCCAGAGGTGTGCTGGGCATGCCATGCACAGGGTCCCTGTAGATTATTATATATTTTTTAGTAATAGTCAAGGGCTCATGCACAGCAAGTTGTTTTATGCAGTTGGCATCTGCAGAAATCAAACCAGCAGAGCTTTCCCCCATCATGATGGGGTTCCAGGTCTGCAAAAGCAGCATGAGCTGAATTTTCAGCTTCCTTCTCTATCTCCTTGTTGTTTAGGCTGATACGTCTAAGGTTGCATCCTGTTTACAATTCCCTCCTCCTCACACTTCTCTCTCGGACCTCCATATGCCATCTTTAACTATCCTCTCTGGTGAAACTGTAACCCAGATCTGGGAAGGAAAAGTGCCAGAGGACAAGTGTCATCACAGAAGCAAGGAGTGAACTGGTTTCCGCTGGTCTTTGTTTCAGGAAAGGAGCAAGTATATCTGCCTTGTTTTTCTCTACACTACTTGGACTAGAATGAGAAACTTTCCTATCCAAGGTATGCATTTCCTGCAACAAGCCACTGTATTATTTTCTTACCTACAAGCACTTCTCTGTGTGTGATTGCAACAGATGAAGTCTACTTTCTAGCCAGATTCACTAGATTAGCACTGCTCACTCTAGAGGGTTTCAATAGATAAATGACCTTGTTATCCCACTAGGAGTCAATCCAGCACTCCTGCTGGTACATTTGCTCCACACCAACCTCTACTCTGCACCATAGAAGGTGCCAACAGCTGGCTTGCTTCTGACATTTATCAATAGCATACCTTAGATGCACAAATGCTTCCTGACTTTAGATGCCAACTTTTAACAACTCTAGTACTGCAATCGTGACGTCTTGCTGTTTTATTCTTGTATATTGTTATTGCTATGATTTTATTGTGGCAAACCACCTTGGGATTATTTGTTTTAATGAAAAACAGCAGAATTATGTTAGTTAATTAAGTTGATCGGCTCTTTTTCTTTTTTTAACCTTTCTAGGGTCTAGTTCTTAGAAAGCAGCTGATGCGCTCAACCTGGTCCTGGGCTTTGCAACTGAAGGGTTGAATGCTCCTTAGGGATGCTCTACCCAGACTTTCCCTACCGTCTGTTCATTTGTTTTGTAATGCCCAGTGAATGATTTTGGTATGGAGAAATGCACAGCCATTTCAATACCCCACCTGACATTCAGCCCAGCACAGACTGACCCACCTCATTTGCTGCTCCTGAGAGGCAGGCTTATATTTATCTCTAAATCAATTGTTCTGAACCTATAAAGCATATCGCACTACTTTGGTAATCCTGGATTCTTCTTCCTTTCTACATAACATTTACAACCTCCTGAAATAGTTTGCAAGATGGACCTCCCAAGCTTTGATGCCTTGCTGCGTTCAGTGTGTGTGTGTGTGTGTGTGTGTGTGTGTGTGTTTTAATGTAACTTAAACTGCCCACCCGCCCCCCTTCGGCTAACAGATTGAAATGATTACACTCCACGCTAGGTGTTAATGCTCCTGACATTTGCCCGTTGTGAGAAATTTATGTGCCAACTGTCCAGAGCTCTGCGGCCAAATTGTAGCCTCTCTGCTTTGCCTCAGAGCTGCCCTGCTTGCTGTGCATTTGCTCCTTTATCTGCTGCAGTGAATCTTGGGGAGAGAGTCCCACTCCACTCCTCGGAGGGGCCTGTTGAACGCCAACTTTTGGCAATAGGTGGAACGGGCTCAAAGGCAACAAGGAGATTTTTTCAAGATGTGCCCGCAACGGCCTGAAGTTGCAGCTTCCATAAAACGCATCTTTGTTGCACACGATTGCAAAGAAAAGTGCTTTTGCCCCTGTGTGGTAAGCACAGCTGAAGAAACACATTAAACTTCTGAAGTGTCGGGGAAATTCAGTTTACATCTTGGTTATAAGCCCTGGAACCATTTGGATGGACTTTAAAAAAACACAAACCACCTCGTTGGGCAGTCTTGTAGGATTCCTAAGGGCAGAAAAGAGCCACCAGAAATGATTCAAATGTTGGCTCACCTTCCCTAGCAGGAAAAGTGAAAGCATTGGGGAACTTTTAGTTAAGGGGAGATACAAATAAAAATTATAAATGGCAGAGGTTTATGAAAGTAAGCACAAATCTTCAAGGCATGCGTAGAGAATATTAGCTGTCTACATTACCATGAGCCAGCCAACATCACACTTAACGTTATGGAAACTGAGTACTGTAGTTCCTCCTTCTGCTGTGCATTAAGATCTTTAGAGAGATCATTTGTAATTACAGTTGTACTTATGAAGGAACCCTCCCTGTAGATGTTCATGGATCTAGGTGTGGGGAATGGGGGGGGGGGGGAGAGAGACTTATAATACCAGGATAAATAAGACTTTTAAAAGACACTGTTCATTGCATTATGAGTTCATGCATACAGCACAGAGTGTCATCTTGACTGCATCTAAGGAAGAGATGAGACAGTGAGGCCCCCTCCATCAGCTCAGCCATTTGGCTCCTTCCCTCCCAGAAGGGTCTCCATCAGCTGCAGTAAATCCAGCACTATAACACTATAACAATTGCATAACCTTCTATAAGAAGCAGAACCCAAATCAGTTTATTTTCCTCTCCCATCCTCATCCCCTTTTCCTTACGTGCCATGCACATTGGATCACATGCCATGGATTTTAAATCATAAGCTGACTCGAGTGTGTTGCTAAGGTATAAAAATGCAGCAAAGAAATAAGTGAGGCAGAGAGAGATATGGCGTGCCAAAAATATAGCCCAGGATCAGCTCTCAGTGTTTTATAATCCAGTGATGACTAGGAGCCTCAAGGAGTAAATAAATGAGGTGCATATCAAGGAACTGACAAAACCCTTCAACTCCTGGTGAGAAAGGAAGCCCCGTTTTCCAATCTGGTTCGTATCTCCGTCGATTTGAGCTTGGCAAGTCCTGCTGGCTCCTTATTATTCCAGGTGGCTAGGTGTTGGGATTAATTGGCAGGGGTTTCTGTGTGGCTTTGACAATTGCAGTAATTTTCCTATCAGGGCCCTGACATGTTACATTCTCACAGGGGGTGGGCAGGTGGGGGGTTGTTGTTGGTGGTAGAGAAGCTGAGCTCTGAAAGTTTTCAGGCTTCTGAACCTTTTCTAATTATCTCTAATCAACATGCCCTTCTGCAGATAGCGAACCCTTAGCACGCAAGGCGATGAGTGAGAAAAGGGGTAACGGACAGCAGCCTGGAGAAAATAATCGGGCTGCAGAGGAAGGCGAAAGAGATCGGTGTGGAGCTTGGAGAGTTGTGGAAAGGGAGTTCCTTTTCCGACATATTCCAACATCTGCAACGCACATTTGTGAGGGGCATTAAAAAAAAAAAAGCAGCAGTCTACCAGCAGGTCTTTGGGGAAGAGGGCTCACAAAAGACTTGAAGATGGATGGATGGATGGATGCAGAATACACAACTTTCCGGAGGGTCTAGCTTAGTAAATCCATAGACCATGACAGGGCCATGTTTGGCAGTCAGCAGTATGTCCAAGGATAGGCCACTGGTATTTTGGAGGGCAGGGTGTAAGGTTGGAAATGGGTTTTCCCTAAGCAAGGCTGTTCATACATCTTCTTTAAAAAGCCTATTTTGCAACCTAAATACACCTCACAATTTAAATTTACCCACTAAATTTACAGTGGGTTTCCAGAGATGGACTTAATAGTACTGATAGGTTATTCAGATCACAAATAGGGCATTGGCAATATTTTTTAAAATAAAAACTCACCAGATTTTCCATGGAAAAGGTAAGTCTGGGTTAAAGGGAAGGGATACAGGCTGGCATTTTGATGCCAACAACTTCATGTGAATGCTACGAAACAACTTGCACGCACCAAGAGCACCCATCCCACAATAAACACCCATGTGGAAGCATCCATCTTTTTCTCTTATTTTGCATTTGCATTTGCATCTAACATGTCTTCCAAGGATCAAAGGTTGGTTTGCATTGGTACTGAGCGAGAATGGTCATGGAAGTGGAGGGGGGGGGAATGGGGCTATTTTGTTGTGGCTGGAGATGGAGAGACACATAATTTCAAGGATGAGACAGTGTACACAAAACTCATTGGTGCTCCCCACCCCTGAAATTCACACCACTGGCCTTTGAAATGTAAACTGAATGTAAACAGTTTGACCAGCCCCAGCCAAGCCCAAAATTCCACCTCCCCATTCAATGCTCAGTGCTTTGCTCACTGTATCAGAGGCCACATTCACACCATACATTTAAGGCACTGTGATACTGTCATGGCTTCCCTCAAAGAACTCTGGGAGACAAAGCTTGTTAAGGGTGCTGAGAGTTGTTTAGGAGAACCCTATTCCCCTCACAGAGCTACAGTTCCCAGCCACTATGAAGAGGCTTTGATTGATATTGATATGAAAATTGTAGCTTTGGGAGGGGAATATGAGTCTCCTAAAAGCACCCTTGAAAATTATGGCTCCCATAATTATTTGGGAGGAAACCACAACTGTTAAAAGTGGTACCATAGAGCTTTAAATGTATGATATGAATGTGTCCAGACTGGCTCTCAATTATTTACTAGCACCATAGCAAAATGGCACAAACTCATTTCTTATCTGCTGATATGCTTATGTACTACAGAGTACTATATAAACCTGTAGGAAACTGCTCGTCATCGGAGGACTTTCAGACCAGTAGAACCTCTTGACCCTACAGTGAGCTGAAGGCTCATTTTCTTCTATGCTATGTTCTGGGACTGTACCTTTCCAGATCTCTGCAGGTACAACCCAATTGGCCCAAATCCTTATATGGCATGGGCACCCAGAGCCTTTGCACCCTGGGCAAAAAAAAAAAAAAAGGTCATTCTATGCTTTAAGAACCTGAAGCCTTTCCCACTTCAAACCTAAAGCCAGAGCACTGCACTTTTTGTGACGAATCAGCGTCGTCA
Organism: Podarcis pityusensis; assembly: GCF_964106645.2. Classification (NCBI taxonomy): domain Eukaryota; kingdom Metazoa; phylum Chordata; class Lepidosauria; order Squamata; family Lacertidae; genus Podarcis; species Podarcis pityusensis. The sequence continues at coordinate 52,118,946 of NC_138033.1, read as the reverse complement.
TAAATAATTTTACTGCACAGTTCTGGTGCTAATGCTTATTATCCACCTCCATCTTACGGCTTCAGTGGCCTGCTCTGTTATCTGAACAATGAGTTCCCATTATTAACTTAGCAGTGAAATAAAGTGGTGGAGAAACAACACACCTATCATCGCCACCATCTTATGGCCCTTCATTTGTTTTCTCTCCTAATTGGATCTGAAAAGGCTAGACCCTCTCAGCGGGAATGAGTTTTCCTTCGCAAGGAAAGCATGCTCGTGCTGTGCCGGACCAGTAGGTGGCACTGTCCTATGCTTCATGGGGTCATGTTTAGGCCCCACAGAGGTTGAGATCCCCAGGTGTTGCAAACTTCTTACTCCTTTCCTGCACGAAGAGGAGGTCGAGTGCTAAAGAAAATGTGTTTCTGCTCTATTGGTCAGGTGCTAAGGACGAATGGTTGGCTGGGGATTAGCCAAGTACATGTTCTGAAAGGGCAACCAAAGCGATCAAGGGGATGGAGCGACTCCTAAAGAGGAAAGCTGGCAACATTTGGTCCCTTTTTGGTTAGAGGAAAAGTGAATAACATGACAGAGGTTTATAAAATAATGCATGGTGGGGAAAAGTGGAATAACATTCCCAGCCCCTGCCCTTGCATAACACTTCATTGGGACCATCCAATGAATAATAATAATAATAATAATAATAAAATTTATTTATATCCCGCCCTCCCAGCTGAAGCCGGGCTCAGGGCAGCTAACAACAATAAAATAGTACAACATTCTAAAATCATTTCACTATAAAATTAATTCAAATCAAATTGATGGCAACCATTAGGCTAAATGAAGCTGAATGTTGGAAGAATCAAGACAGATAAAAGAAAGGGCAGTGCATTAGTTAAACACTGGGATTTTCTCTCACAAGAGGCAGTGATGGGCACCAACTTGGATGGTTTCAAAATGAGGATTTAGACAAATTCATGGAGGATAAAGCTAACCCCGAGTGGTTTAACAACCAATCCCTCTTCCCAGAAAACTCTGGGAATTGCAGCTCTTTGAGCAGAACAGGGGTCTCCTAACCACTCTCAACAAACTACAGCTCCCAGGATTCTTTGCAAGGAAGCCGTGGCTGTTAAACTGGCATGATCCTGTGCTCGATGGATAGTGCAGGTGTGGTTTTTGGAGTATCTGAAACCCACGCAGCCCAGCGTCTCCATTGGCACCCTGCAAGAAGGCATGTGCTGTCGCTGCCAAATGGTGTCTTCTCTGTTTTCAGATCCCCTCCCTTTGGAGTCCCAGGGACTCAACATTTGGCAGAGTGAAAGATGGGAACTGAAAGGGCAGCTGGTCAGATTACTCAACAAGAAGAACTCAGTCTTTTGTCATGTGGGGATGGAAGGGGCAGCCACAGTGGATGGTGTGCTGAATGGAAGTGTTTCTAATAGTGTGGAGTTTTCACCCCTGTATATATAATAAAGGTAAAGGTAAAGGTAAAGGTACCCCTGCCCGTATGGGCCAGTCTTGCCAGACTCTAGGGTTGTGCGCTCATCTCACTCTATAAGCCGGGAGCCAGCGCTGTCCGCAGACACTTCCGGGTCACGTGGCCAGCGTGACAAGCTGCATCTGGCGAGCCAGCGCAGCACACGGAACGCCGTTTACCTTCCCGCTGGTAAGCGGTCCCTATTTATCTACTTGCACCCGAAGGTGCTTTCGAACTGCTAGGTTGGCAGGCGCTGGGACCGAACGACGGGAGCGCACCCTGCCGCGGGGATTCGAACCGCCAACCTTTCGATCAGCAAGTCCTAGGCGCTGAGGCTTTAACCCACAAAAGAGAATTACAATTTCATCCTGTTATAGCACCCTGAATATATATATAGAGGGGGGGGAGGGAGAAAAGGAGTGCTACACCAGGATAAACAGAACATGCCACATCAAAGAGAACACCTACAGATCCTACATTATAATATATATATTATTATACTCTAAGTGCAATGAAAAGCGATGTCATAGCTGGTGCGTAGGTAAACGTACACCCAGCCACACTTCTTAGAAACCAGGAATCTACTGTTTTGACAAAGAGAAACGAAAAAAGAGGGGGGAGCAATCAGTTGCTAAGCTTTCCAGTTCTGAGAAGCACAGCCTGTCAGTCCTCCCAGTCATTGCTACAAAGATGCCAGTGGATCCATCAATGTTAGCAAAAAGATAGAGCTTCTGGATATACATGCTGGCCACATTAGCCCTGCATGGCCTCAGCCTGGAAGATGCTGCCAGCATTGCTCAGCTTCAGCAAATGAAGCCCATCTGAGCATTCCAGCCTCAGAGCTCTAAAACAGCCACCTTGGAAAGAGCATCATGCCATTTTTTATCTGAGCAACTGATGAAGGCGGAAGCTACCTAAATAAAAAATACTGTTTTCCTAATGTATCTGTTTTATACTGAGTCAGGACACCAGTCCTTCTAGGCCAGTACTGTCTACACTGACTAGCAGTGGCTCCTAAGGGTTTCAGACAGGGAGTCTCTCTCCCAGCCCTTCCTGGGCATTGCAGGGACTGGACCTGAGACTTCTCCATGCAATGCATCTGCCTTACCACTGAGCTACAGGCCTGAATTCAAAGCTTGGAATTCTTATCAGTCCCAAACTTCCAAATAGCTTCCTGATTAGACGTCATGTGGAGAAAAGACCAACCTCTGCCTTCAGCAGCTGTATCTGCTTTGCTGCTAGACAGGAATACAAGGCTGTAAAGACTTCTTTGGCGATCACTCGTGGCCAAGTAAGATTGTCTTCCATAAACATGGTTTTAACAACGAGTCCATAGGTGACTGTGGAGGCCAGTTCTGGAACCACACATCCTTCCACAGTGGGGACATTGGTTTTTGGGCGGGAGTTGATCACAGTGTGAATTTGCCAAGCGTGCCTTCCTCTTAGCACATTTCTCCTGTGCATCCTGAGTTTGAGTGTCTTCAAAGTCCATGACACCTTTGGTAAAGGCAGTTCTCCAATTGGAGCACTCGCAGGCCAGTGTTTCCCAGTTGTTGGTGTTTATACTACATCTTTTTAGATTTGCCTTGAGACGGTCTTTAAACCTCTTTTGTTGACCACCAGCATTACGCTTTCCATTTTTAAGTTCGGAATAGAGTAGTTGTAAAGACTAAGCCAGTGGTGGTGTCATGTTTAGTGTCGGACTGGGACCTGGTACATGAGGGTTCAAATCTCCATTTGGCCATGAAGCTCACTGTGAAACCCCTTGGGCCTGCCAGCAGTGGCAGACCTTGGGGGTCTCAAATTTCAGTGGTGTCCTCTGAGACACCAAAATTCAGCGTCCTCCGCCTCTCACCTTCCATTCTACATCATAGTTGTGGTGTCCTTGAGGCTCTGTGCCCAGTGTGACAGAATCATTCGTGCTCACCTAAATCTGCCTCTGCTGTTACTGTCTCTCAGCCTAACCTACCTCACAGGGTTGTCGTGATATGAGGAGAGGAAGAACCACCACCTTGAGCTCCTCGGGGGGGAAATGTGGGATTTAAATATAATAATTTTTTTTTTAATGAAAAGGTATGGTCTGCCGCTCATGGTGTCTTAAAAAAATAAAATAATTATATGTTGCTGCAGTGGCCGCAGTCTACTGTGCAAGACCCATATGGCATGCACAGGGGTGGGGTATATTATTGTTCCATTACCTGTCATCTTTGGGCTAAACATTCCCCCGCTTCACCCCACACCCCAGTAATTCTTCATCGACTCCTATCCTTATTCCCATCTTATTTGTCCAATGAAAGTAGGGGCTTCCTAAGGAAAAGCGGGACATTCTGGGATCAAATCAGGAACCAGGACTTTAAATCTGGGACTATCCCTGGAAAATAGGGACAATTGGAGGGTCTGTCTTTACCACCCCATGACCAATGGAGGAGGGCAGTCAGAGGATGTGTGGGCATCAGGAGAAGACTTACTGAGCCCACAAGTGCCACGATGATGGCCTCTGGTATAGAGAAAAAACGTCCTCTCTCCTGGAGGACCCATTTTTAGTGAATGGTTGTCTCTTATTTGCCAATTAGAGTTCCTGCAACTGAAACAAAATGTGGAGCAAAATGGTTTTGTGTTCGTTCAAATGCCAAACAAGCCAGCCCAATTCTCTCTCATTTTCTCTTCTGCCAACTTAAATGTTTTCTTTTTCTCTTTCACAGCCTCTGGAGTTACTCAGGACTGGTGGCATGTATCCATTGGCACATATCCACTGATGGTACGTAGATATTGGCGCACAGAGTTATTCACGGAATGGTTCCACCCCTTGCTAAGGTGGGTCCATTTACTGCATGGGTGAGGAACCTCAAGCTGAGGGGCTAAATGCAGCCTTTGAGGTCTTTCTAGTTGGTTCACACAGGGCTGTCCCCAGGCCAAACCCCTCATTACCTCTGCTCTCTCCTTGGGTGCTTTTGTGTCTCCAGAATATGCCATTGGAATATGATAACACCTCTTGCTTACCTGGCCAGAAGATGGAGTGGTGTTAATGGGTGTGGAGAAACCTCCGGCTTTTCCACGGCTTAAGTGCCACATACTGTACAAAGATCCATTGCTCTGCTCAGTTTTGCTTCTGGCTATGCCTACTGGCATGCGGTCCTCGGAAAGCAGAGCACGATGGAATGTGGCCCTCCCTGCCCTGGATTTATTGGCTTGCATTTTGTTGTATTGTCTCTAGACACGAATTGATGTCACTTTGCCGTTCCCCATCTTTTAGCAAGTCATTCAGGGCTCGTTCGGGAGACTCTGGGAAGGTCAGAGAGGCTGCAGGTCAACATGGGTCACTAAACGCAACTGATATTTTGTCTTTGCATTTCCCCGAAGGAACAGAATGTCTTCCTTCCTAGCTGTATAAAGCCTTGCAGTTTACATTTTTGCCTTGTCACTTTTCCAAAAAAATCTATGTCACTCTTCTCCCCCCTCTGCCATCTTTCCTCTTTGTTTTGACTCTATTTATTACTTTTCATCCCGTATATTAATCCCTCCAGAGGATGGCTGTGTTTCTTGCCTCCTGTATTTATTGCAGTTCTCCAACACCGAGCTCAACTGAAAATAAATAAAAGTGGGCGAAAAATAAATTACACAAACTCAGCCTGAAATTTCTGACTGCTCTTTCCCGCTCCGGGGGCACCCAGGAGCCAACTCTGTGCAGCTTTTCACTCACCGCCGGTCATTTGTTTCCACAAGGCTGATCCCGCTGTCGGCTGTGTGGATGTTGCCGTGGGTTTACAAAAAGGCCTGTCTTCTAGATGGTTTTTCTTTTCTTTTTTAAATCTCTGAGAACATCTAAATGACTTCGAAGGCTGTTGGCTGAACTCTGTGCATAAATAGGAAAGATCTTCCTGTTAGCTCTGAGTTACAGCTCTTCTAACACTAACCTACTCCACTGTATATACTGACGGACTTAACAGGGTTCTGTTTAGGGTGCTTATATTTCTTCTAAGCTAGCGCTAAATGAGCATGCTGCTTCCCTTGCTTCAGAGAATGGAGCTTTGTAACTCCTCTTTCTCTCTAATGTCCCTGACTTGAGCCTCCTCCTCCTCCTAAAAAAAGAGCTCCTCTGCCCCTCAGAAACTTCACCCAGCCCCCAATTTCCACTATGCACATCTTCCCATTCTACAACCCCTAGATTCTGCCTGGAATTAGAGTTAGAAAAGGTTTGGAAAAGGGCAACCCAAACAATCAGGAGGCTGAGTGACTCTCCTGCAGGGAAAGCTCGACGAAGCATTTGGGACATCTTAGTTGAGGGTAGATTGCCCATTGGCCTGATCCATCAGGCTCTTCTTGTGTTCTTATCCATGAAGAGTGGTGGTTAGAAGGCTGGTTTGGGACCTGAGAGACCTGGGTTCAAATTCCCACTCAGCCACAAAGCTTGCTGGGTGACCTTGGGCTAGTCCCTGCGTCTCTCAGCCTAGCCTACCTCACTGAGTGGTTGTGAGGATGAAATTGAGCAGGGGCTAGTAGCCACTTGAGCTCCTAAGGGGAAAGTTGGTGTAAAAATGTAACAAAATAAATGGATAAATGTTATCCTGAGTTGCAGATATATAGAGACAAGGGGGGTAGAGGAGAGAGACAGGAAAAATGTAACCAGAGAAATGAATTGCAGAATGTAGAGAGTTATAATTACATTGTTAACAGTTGCTATTCACACCCACAACGGTTGCTGTTGTTGATAACACAGAAATCCTGGTATTGGTAAGCCAATCAACCCATGCAGTGTGGTTTTTTTATTATTATCCTTTGTCTGAAATCAGTTCCTAAGCGGTAGCAGTGAACCTCTTGATGCACTGTAATTCAGTGATTTCAGCTACTGTCTCCCCTTAATGTTCTTACAGAATGTCATGGGAGGTTGAAATGCCCCTCTGGATATTGCCATTTCCAATGTCAAATTTGCATCCATTTATCCTTTTGTGTCGTGACTGGCCTGTTGCCAGATGCATTGTTGACAGATGGTGGCATATCTCACATTGCAAGATGAGGAAGTGAAGGAACACCTGATCTTGCACGCAACATTATTAGGTCCTGTGACTGTGTTGCCAGAGCAGAAATGGTGAGGTTGGGGCACACCTCTGGGTGTGTTGTAAAGGCCAGTTTGTTAAATTCTGTTTTGTTTTGTTTGTTTTTTAAAAAATGTTACTGCTGCCTCTGTATTTTGCAACTTCAGATGGAGGAAAGTGAGCCTCACATTCACTGGCTGTCCAGTAAATTTCTGCTGAGACCAGGTGGGCTCCTCCAGATGTTTGCTACACAAGGATCCCAAGAGGCTGCTAAACCAGTCTTCAACTTGACCTTGCAGAGGTCGGCCCAGAGAGGGGAGGACATCATTGCTGGTGATTAACTTCCCTCTGCCCGTCCGTATCCCAGAGACCCCTCGGCCCTCACATTTGCACAAACGCTGGGAAAACCTGTGTGCGGCGGGTTTGTTTTTGATTAGTGAGCGGTGGGGATTGAGCGAACGCTCCCTGCAGTTAGAGCGGAAGGTAGGAGTGAAGCTCTGGGACTTGGGAAAGAAGAAGGAACATTGTCTCTGTTTAACTCGGCAGCCTCTCCAGAGAAGTCCAAATGGAAGCCTGGAAGGAGAGAGGAAGTACATGGAGCTAACTACTGTGAAGAAAACGGTGGAGGAGAGATCTTCCTCTCAGGTCAAGCTGAGTGGAGAGACCTCCGCAAGTTCTCTTAATGTAGGTGGTCTGAGCCTGCTCTTTTTGAACCAAGATGTAAAAGACTGGAGGTGAGGGACACAGAGGGAGGGGGGGATCTCCATCCATTTTAAAGCAAGGGCTGCACAGCCAAAGGCCAGCATCTCCTCAGAAAGTACCGTCTGTTCCCGGAATGAGCAATTTAATTTCCAGAAAACAGCGGCCGGCATTTGAAGAGCAGAACCTGCGGGTTCTCCTCACGCGCCGCTCTTTAAAGTTCAACGTCGAAGGGAAATAAAGCTGAGCCCATCTCTCTCGCTCGTTGCCAAAGTAATTCAAAGGCTATTGTTCTTCATATCAAATATGTTTTTATCCAAATAAGGGAACTATTTTCTCTTGGTGGGGAGCTGAAAGTGGGGGGGATATTTTGTGACTGACATTTGTTTATAGTATGATATTAAAGCCCACGGAGATATTTTCAGACTGTGACCCACATGCCATCAATTCATCTTTTTATTCACTAAAGCAATAAGCAAATATTAAAAAGCTAGGCTATTGGGACTTCCTGTTTATATCGCCAGACTGCACATTTTTCCTCTGTTAATTCTGCAGATGGATTAATCCGCAGTTATTTCCACAGACTTCAAATAGGGTTTGAGTGGGATCATTGTGAGGTTTTTTTGGGGGGGGGAGTGGGGAGGAGGTAAGGGTAGAAATGTAATATGCATTACAATTTGCACTTTATATATAAAAAAACCCCACATGAATTTAGGAACTAGTTAACGGCAGCTCTGTGGATTACAGGAAGCACCGAAAATCTTCTCGAAACTTGCACCCTTCCAAAAAGTGTGTGTTGGGGTGTGTGTGTGAGAGAGCAGAACTGAATGTGGATCTCCTCGCTTTCTAAGCACTCTAAAGGTAAAGGGACCCCTGACCGTTAGGTCCAATCGTGGCTGACTCTGGGATTGTGGCGCTCATCTCGCTTTACTGGCCGAGGGAGCCGGCATACAGCTTCCGGGTCATGTGGCCAGCATGACTAAGCTGCTTCTGGTGAACCAGAGCAGTGCACAGAAACGCCGTTTACCTTCCCGCTGGAGCGGTGCCTATTTATCTACTTGCACTTTGACGTGCTTTTGAACTGCTAGGTTGGCAGGAGCAGGGACCGAGCAATGGGAGCTCACCCCATCGCGGGGATTCAAACCACAGACCTTCTGATCAGCAAGCCCTAGGCTCTGTGGTTTAACCCACAGCGCCACCCACGTCCCTTCTAAGCACTCTAACCAGTACTATAACACAACTGCCACACTATCTTATTTCCCTTTAAAACATAATCAGATAAATTCATGGAAAAGGGGACTAGGAATAACTATGAAACCTTCAGATTAATGGCGGTGTACCACAAAATATCAATTGTTTGGAAGAAAACAGCAGAGGTTAGATTAAGGATGGGGGAGAAATCTGGTTCATAATTTTTCATAGAGGACATAATTAAACAGATACATTCATGGCTATGCGTCTCTACTAGACATGACAACTGTGTTCTGCTGTCTACTATTGGAGACAGTATGCCTCTAAGGAATACCAGTCTCTGGGCATCACAAGGTGCTCCTGCCTTATGCAAGGGCTTCCCACAGGCATCTGGTTGGCCACTGTGAGAACAGGCTGCTGGACTAGGTGGCCCTTTGGTCTGATCTGCAGGCCTCCTCTTATGCTCTTATTGTTTGCCAAGCCATTCTTGACTGTTGCAAAGGATTCTGGGTAGATGTCATGGGTTGGAAACTGAGTTCACGTAAAGAGCTTGACTCACCATGTCTCCGAATGAACTAAGGATGCACCCAAGACCACACCCAACAAATAGCAAAGTTGAGCAAATGTCTTTCAGGAAGGTTTGTCTTCTATTACTGATCCTGACACTGAAGAACCCTTGACTGCTTTCCAAGTGGCCCTGAGGTAAAGTCTCGACATCACTGGAATAGACCATTGTTAAACAAGTGGAATATTTTATATCACCACCCTAGCTGCAGAAGTCCCTAAAAACCTATCCATTAGAAAAAGGGGGGCATTTTCTTTTCTTTTCCCCAGTTCAACGAGAGAGCCAAGCAATTTGCGATCTCCCATGTGTGCTCAAAAACATCAAAGGAAATTCAAGACCTGCTCCAGCAACAAATTAATCTTCTTCCAGGAGAAATAACGTTACAGATATAGACATTGTCTTAATCCTCAATTATTAAATTGCAGTGAGGAATTAATTTGTCAGCAAACGTTTTGATACATTTTGGACATCTTGCCAGTGGTTTGTTTGAGGGCGCTGCATGCTGCTACGTGCACTGAACTATGCGTGAACCCAAGATCATCATGAGCTTTTGAACATACAAGCGGTGGAACAGCTCCCAAGTAAAAGTGTCTTCCCAGAAATGGATGCACGAAAAAGCACCAATCCTGCAGGAAACGATACGAAATACTATGAGAGAAGGGAAACAGGTCTCTCTCTCTCTCTGATAATGTTAGAACTTGTGGTCATCTAAGTATGAGGTGTTAGGAGAGGGACAGTATCTCTGGTCGGGGACACATCATGCTCCTTTCCCCACCTCTAGTCCCCACCCTGCTCTTAGTTCTCACCTGTGGCTCCTAGATGCTGACAGCAGCCACACCCTGAGAAATGGCTTTGACTGACTGGCTAAACCAGGTGAGGGTAGCCGATGGGTCTTAAACTCTTAGAGAGTTAGATGAGTTTGTGGATGGCGTCTTGTATGCCTGCTTCTGACAACTGCGGGAGCCAAATGTATAGCTATCCTTTTCTTTGGATCACATGAGGCTGAGAGGAGGGTTACATGGGTAGCGCAGGACCTCCGTACACATTGCCCGGGCTTGGAAATCTAATTAAAGCAACCAGAAGGAGAAAAGTTTGGATTTGATATCCCGCTTTATCACTACCCGAAGGAGTCTCAAAGTGGCTAACATTCTCCTTTCCCTTCCTCCCCCACAACAAGCACTCTGTGAGGTGAGTGGGGCTGAGACACTTCAGAGAAATGTGACTAGCCCAAGGTCACCCAGCAGCTGCATGTGGAGGAGCGGAGACGCGAACCCGGTTCCCTAGATTACAAGTCTACCGCTCTTAACACTGGAGGTTCAGAACAGACAAAAGGAAACACTTCTTCACATAGTACAATTGCTTCTTGAAATAAACATCGTATTTAACTATGCAATTTATCTGGAATCATGGAGCTGGAAGGGAACCAAAGGCAGTCACATCAAAGATTTGTATATGCATCTGATTAAATGGACTCTAAATGGACTCTGAAAGCTTATGCTGGGACGAATTTGTAAGTGATAGCAAGGCTTGTCATTTTGAGGAAGAGAGAAATGTTGGCAAGCACTAAAGGCAAGCCAGTGTTGCTCTCACCCACTCCGAGAACCTGCTGCCCCCCGAATGTAGGGCAAGGATGCCCCTGTGAACGATTCACTTGCCCTAGATGCAGCTGCTATACCTCACTCCTGCAGTCTCACCACTTGTTGTGTTTGTGTTTCACTCCCTTTCCCCCTTGTGTTGCCTTACTTCTCTCTCCCTGGTTTATGGGCCCCATCAAAAGTCCTTGGTAGCCAATGGCAGAGCGACCACCAAGAGTAGATTTTTATAGCTTGCCATCTTCAGCAACTATCATAAACAATCAGGCTGATAAGCCATGCCTGCCAAGAGGACTGTGCATCCAGCTGGTGGATAGCTGTTTATCTTTTTGTTTTAAGAGAACAGAGTCTTCATGAGGACTGGGAACTCTGAGAGAATTAGGCTTTTAAAAAACAAGTGGACTGTTGCTCGAATCCAAATGATGAACTCTAATACAGTGGTACCTCGGGTTACAAACTCTTTGGGTTACAGTCTCCGCTAACCAGGAAGTAGTACCTCGGGTTGAGAACTTTACCTCAGGATGAGAACAGAAATCACACAGAGGCAGCGGGAGGCCCCATTAGCTAAAGTGGTACCGCAGGTTAAGAACGGTTTCAGGTTAAGAACGGACCTCCGGAACGAATTAAGTTCGTAACCTGAGGTACCACTGTATTAAGGATGGTGGGGTTTAACCTTCTCAGTGCATCAGGAGTGTCTAGATCAACCTTTACCAACCTGCTGCCCTCCATGCTGACTGTGGCTAATGAAAGTTGTAGTCCAAAACATCTGGTGAACACCTAGTTGGTGAAGGCTGAACTAGATGACCTTTGAGTACCATTTCCAGTCGCACAGTTGTATGAGTCTACAAGAAGACAAGGATAATTACTGGTTCAGTTTAAAAGCAGGAAAGCGAACTCTTTAAGGTACATATTCCAGTCCTTAAATCCTACGATTTTCTACATAAACACGCCATCCAGCAAGTGTTTTAATCATGGTCCTCGTAAAAATTTCATGCCTATAGAGCCTCATTTTATAGGCAACCTTGCAACTGGCTCATGTTATTGCTAGCGTTATTACCGCAAGCTGGATACACATTCCAAAAAAGATTTGGGTTAACGGGAGGGATGGACTGCCTGTAAAGAAATGGGGGGTGGGAGGCAGATCAGATGCATGCAATACATTATAGATGCAAATAAAGCTTTTTTAAAAACAAACAAACAAACAACTAACTAAAAAATAAAAAGAGAGAGCAATTGGCAACCCCCAAAAAGTCCCAGCAGGAGGGCCAAGTCAATGAGGGAATGTTGCGGTTTGTTGCTCAAATGAGCAGCTTGCTGGGTTTAAACCATTTTGAAATTGAAAAATAAAGCAAACAAATTATCCTATCTGAAAATCTGCAAGCCTTCTATTTTTCCATGTGCAGAGCAATGTGGCACAGCCACACTGATGCAGTCAGAAATCCAAGCTGCCCCTGAGGAGGTACAATGGAAGAGTTCGATGGAGAGACACTGTAAGGTTCAGGGCAGAGCCATGGACAGTTCAGGTTCCCAGCCCCTTCCAAATCCAAATCTAGAGTTTGTGTCCCTTGCTTCTCCATCTCTCCTGAATAAACACAGGAGTCATGGGGCAAGAGGTGGTTGCAAAGTGTGTGTTTGACTCATGTCTCACACTGTGGGGACAGGTGGGAAGTTGGGACAAGGTGAGGGGAATCCAGCCCCCTCAGGACCCCCTTCCTCAGGTTCTCCTGACCTGGGTAGTAAGCTTCCCAGACCACTGGATCCTTTCCCGGTGTCTTCTTTCAGTCAGTGCTGTTCTGTGTCCTGCCTACCTGCCCTGCAGTCAGGGCCCATGACTAGTGTAGTCTGCCAGTGAGGAGAAGGAGATGTGCAGGCAACCTGTGTCTATCACCTTCCCCACCCATTTTTGACATTTTGCACATTTAATAAGGATTTTAAAACCCCCAATTAAAGGTACCTGGATCCATTTGAGCCACTGATCTGGGTCGAGCTGGCCCTGAATTGGATCTGGGCCACTCCAAAGCACTAGATCTGTGGTCCTACACATAGCCATGTCTTAGACAAAAGCAATTTTGAGCATTTGTGGTGTGCAAATGTGTCTATATCACACACACACAAATGCAGAAATCCAACTGTTCTGAGCAAATCTAATCTATTCCAAGCATTTCAGCAGAAGATGTTTGGATGTATAAAAAGTGTCACATATGTGAACAAAGAGAAAGATGGAGAAAATTGGAGGAGGTGGGGAATCTGGGGAATTGGAACAGAGCCAGCGAGTGGGGAAGAGCAGGGGAGAGGAGTTTAGGCCTTTCTGAAGAGCTTTTTGCTGTCACCCAGCACAGGATGTCTGTCCGTAGGTGTGAAGTGGAAGCGAACACCAGCAAGTATTTTGCAAGATGATATCCCAGCAGTAGGCTGACCTCTTTTCCAGCACATACTGTTCTCCTGCCAGAACCACACACAGACTCCCTCACCCTTGGCTGAAGTCCCCCCCCTCCTCCCTAGTTTCAAAACTGGCCTTTACATCTTTGCTGAGTTACTCCACTGGGAACAACCATTATCTGTGTGTACCAATCCCAAGCTGTCTCTGACTGGGGACTTTGCTTTTGAGCTGGCTCACTCTTCCAGCAATCCTTGATCTTGGAGGAAGGGATCCAAGCTGTCTCTTTGATGTTGGCAAGCCTTGACCAGTGTTGAGCCCTCCCCACTGATTCCCTTCATGCTTTCTCTCCCAGAGACTACAAAGCCACAGGGAAGGGCTGGCTGTTGTATCAGACTCTCCATGAAGCATCACCCAGGTCTTTATTACTGAGCAGGACAGACAGGTCATAGCACGAGGCCCAGAACTTGAAAGGCCTTCATGTTCAAAGGATGCCAGGTTTTAAGGTTGCAACATCTATCTTGACTCCGTTGAGTCAGCCCTCAGATGCAATGGAAAAGTTGAATGAATCAAAGGCATTAGCAGAGTTGATGCACATGGACATGGGTCACGGAGAGTCTACTCCATCCTCCCTTTGTTCACAGGGATCTTCCAAAGAATCACTTTAGGAGAACTCTGCCCAACCATAACTCAGCACCCCTGTAAGGCCACTTAGCTCAGTGGCAAAGCATCTGCATTGCACACAGAAGGTCCCTGGTTCAATCCCTGGCATCTCTAGGTAGGGCTTAGAGCCTGAGTAGAACCCAACATAGATGGTGTTTTGTCCCCCTTTCCTCTAAGACAGGGACTGGGAACATCTTTCAGCTGAAGGCCACATTCCCTCCTGAAAAACATTCCAAGGGCTGCGTGCCAGTGGTGGGTGTGGCCAGAGGCAGAAGTAGGTGGAACAACGAATGTGACTCTTAGAATTGTAGAGTTGGAAGGGACCCCAAGGATCTTCTAGTCTAACCACATGCAATGCATGAATCATCACTAGAGTATCCCTGACAGATGGCCATCCAGTGTCTGTTTAAAAACCTCCAATGAAGGAGAGTCTATCATCTTCCAAGCTACCCCATTCCACCGTTGAACAGTTCTTACCATCAGACAGTTCTACCTAATGTTTAGTTGGAATCTCATTTCTTGTAATTTAAATCCATTGGTTCAGATCCTACCCCATGGAGCAGCAGAAAAAAGTTAATTCCATCTTCCATGTGGCAACCCTTATGATATTTGAAGATGGCTATCACATCAGCTCTCAGTCTTCTCGTCTTCAGGTGAAACATACCAACTTCCTCATCTGTTCTTCATAAAGCTTGGTTTCCAGACCCTTGCTAGTCTTGGTTGCCCTCCTCTGTGCACATTCTTCTTAAACTGTGGTTCAGTTCTGGGCAACACAGTTTGCAAAGAACATGTACAGAGAGTTAAAAGAATCTTAAAGTTTTATGATAGGCTGCATTCCAGCTCCACAAAAGTCAGAGGTTCCCAGATGGTCTGCTCCTTATATCCCTACATTCATGCATGGAAAAAGGCTTTGTGACAGTTTATGACACACTCTATCTAGGAAAAAATGCTGAAAGAGGATCAAGGAAGCATAGCCCGAGGAGATTTTCTTGGGCCCTATCAAGTGGGCACATTTAGTCCTCAGGTCTTGGGTGCATCACCCCTGCTTTAGGGTGAAGGGGGTAGGGCCCATTTCAGCAGTTCTGAGGTGGATAGTGGGTGGGCTGATCTTTTTCTTTTTTAATAGCCAGCAAAAATTCAGTGATTGTTTTCACCACACAGTGCCTTCTGCTTCCCAACTGATGTTGGATTGAGACAAGTTTTTTAATAGTAAAAGAAAAGGGAAGTGGGGTAGAACCCATCACCCAACAACAACGTCACATAAAATGAGAATTGGTGAGGTCTAGGGGGAAAAACAGCCACATTCAAAATGGGAGAGCGGTTTAAACAAAACAAGCTTTCAAGAGACTGGGTCATAAAAGTGATGCATCTCCATATCGGATCTAGAGACCACACATCTTGGGAGTTCAGATACGATCGGGAGCTACTCAAGACATCATTCCGTGGTTACCACGAAGAGGCCATTAGAAGCAGGGGGAAAACCTTTGATCTAGTATCTACAGCTGGCTACCTGGGGAGTATCACCTCCATAAGCTTTCAAAGAGAGGCTCCATCTGCACCATACATTTAAAGCAATGCCATATCACGTGGATCCCCACAGTCATGGGATGTGTAGATGTGGCTAGAAAATCAGTTCCAATCTCCAATGTGAAGGAAGGAATTATTACAGGCATCTCTCCACTTATGCAGGGGTTATGTTCTGGGCACGTAACTGAAATAGCGTAAAGTGGGGAGCACCCTCTAAAAAGCCTCCAAATGGCCATTCCCCCTTGCTCTACAGCTCTCTCCTCCATTCTCTCCCCAACCCAGACCAAAATATCTGGAGTCAAAGCACTGGGGCCAGCTGGAGGACATGTGGGAAAGCGGCTGGTGCCCTGTGTGCCAGCTGTTAGGTGGTGAGGCTGAGCAGCCAAAACAAAAGTCCTGCTGCGCCTCAGATCTCTTCAGGGCTTCCTCTGCCCTCGCTGCCATCAGTTCCAGGGAGGGTCTCCTCACAAGTCATGAGAACACTACAACTCTCCCCCATGATTTCCTGGTATGATTCTGTCTATTTATTTATTTCCCGGCACTGCACATTTATGCGGTTGCACATAAGTCAATTGCATGTAAGGGGGGCCGGGGGACACAGGTATTATTATTTATGAATGAAACAATTGCACCTATAAAAACTCTCTCTATACAGTCGTACATTGGTTGTTGAAAGCCTTGGTACTCAGACGTTTTGGCTCCTGAATGCTGCAAACCCGGAGTGTTTCGGTTTGCAAACGTTTTTCGGAAGCTGAACATCCAACAGCTTATGCAGCTTCCAAGTGAGTGCAGGAAGCTCCTGCAGCCAATTGGAAGCCGCGCCTTGGTTTTCGAACTGTTTCGGGAGTCAAACGGACTCTCGGAATGGATTAAGTTTGGCAACCAAGGTACAACTCTATTTTTTTAAAAAAACTTAAACAAAATCAATTCAAATCCAAGGCAAATACCAACTGGGATAAAGATATTAGAAGGCTTATGGAAAGAAGAATGTTTTTAGCAGGTGCCAAATAGACAATGGAGAAGGTGTCTGTCTGAATCATAACAGTTCCATAGGTGCTTCCATGCTAAGGCTCAGTTCTGGCATCACGTGGAACAGACAAGTGATTGTATTGGCAGCTGAATTTTATTAGGTATGCCACCAGTGGGACAGGCATACTGAGAGAAGCAGGCTAACATAGAGGGCACAGGCCGGCTGGCTTCCAATACCTCGTCACCACTCTCTGCCTCCCATCATCTGCCACCTGAGGTGGACGCCTCCCTCTCCCTAATGGTAGGCCTGGCTCTGGTCATTCCAAATGGAATGTTGCATAAACATTTGCTTATTTATGTAACATACAGTCCCTTTGGGGCTCTGGATTTATTTCCTCTTGAGAACTGGTTGATTTTACGGCAAAGACATCACTCGCTTCATATTATAAAACAGAGCAGGAGCCCAGATTGTTTTTGCAGAATGCATCCCACTATGTGTACTCCGACACAAGTTAATAATATAGTTCCTTCTGAAAATACGAGAGCACTTTGAAATCTTTTGGACAGCAACCTCGGATGATTTAGGGCTCTTCGAGTGTTTGCCTTGGAATCAAATCTTATTTCTAAATTCACAGGTCTTCAGCAGTTGGTCAGAATGTGCTGTGAGACCTGCCAGTTTTCACACCTTAACCAAAGATTTATTCCCAATAAAAGTCACCAAGAAAGGAAATATCCTTATATACATAGCCGTACACTTCTTCTGCCCCCACCCCCAGGAAATCTTTTCATAACTGGATGATTCCCCTCCCTGTTCATGCCCATATTTGCAGAACTGAACCTCTCCTCTCTAAACATCGTCATTGCAAAACTCAGTACAAGGAGAAGAAGCTTTTTAACATCCCCTCCAATTTCCAGTATTGTGTGTGTGTGTGTGTGCGCGCACACACACAAATTGCCAAGTGGCCTCTACAAAACTGGTCTTTGTGCCCAGCAACTGAGCTGCAGATGAAGAAAGGAAGTAGATTTCTTCCCCTCCTCTGTGATGATCTGTGTGGAATCTGGCACTGGCATGGCTGTCTGCAAAACCTGGTAGCTACCTCCTCCTCTTGCTTCCTTCAAATGCATCCAGATGTGCAAAATTTGGGCAGTGAGACAGCTTTGCCACAGTTACAATGCATGTTCTGTCCTGTCCCCCACATAAAACTTAGACTGCACACACAATACACCATTAAAGCACACTTGAAGCACATTCACCCCTCAAAGAATTGTGGGTACTGTAGCTTACCCCACACAGAAGGACAATCCCCAGCAACCTTGAACAAAACACATTGCCCATAATTCTTGGCCGGGGGGTGGGGATGTGCTTCAAATATGCTTTATAGTGTGCACACAGCCTTAGTTGAACAGAATGAGGATTTGCACAGTACTGGACTGGCTGAACTCTGTGTCAGTCACAAAGCTACCTTCTGCCTTTTCAGGGCTGTGCATGCTGCTGATTGGTTGCCCTTGGCGAGAATCGTGAAGCCACTTCCCTGACCCCACACACCTTGTCGGAGGTGTCTTCAGTGCATTAAGAAACAGAAAATAAAATTCAGGCAATGTTGTGCTCTTAATGGAATTTATGGCAGGGAATGTCCCTTGCCTGAAACCCCAAAGAGTTGCTGCCAATCAGTGCAGAGAATACTGAGCCAGATGGACCAATGGTTTGACTCAGTATAAGGCAGTTTCCTTGTTCCTGTATCCTGTTTTGAGCCAATGAACAGGGTAGAGTCTTACTGGTTGGGCCAGTAAAATCTTGGCTGATTGGCTATGCTCCCCTTATATCATAATCTTTACAACTCTTTCTCCATTTTTTCTGATTACCACTTTAATGTCTGTGTTCTTTAGGCCAGTTTCTGCTGGGGTTGTGTGTGTGTGGGGGGGGGGGGTTGTAATTTGCAGCTTGAGCTTTTGATCTAGGGCAGCTGAGGTTTAAAGGAAGATAATTAGGCGAATTACCAAAGGGAACATTTTTACACTTAATGGTCCCATTTGGTGTCTAAAACATGTTGTTGCAGTAAATAAAGCCAAGCTGAAAAACTCATACATGCCCTGAGGGCTCCTTTCCCTATCCCAAGGGAGGTGCTTTATTCAATGAAGCACAAACTGCAACGTGATGGTGCAATGTATGTATTTTCTTTATGAACAAGTCCAAGACAAAAATTCACAGGGAATGGCATTCATTTTAAACTGGACGAATTGAGACATTCAAGAAACATACAGGGGAAGGGAAGCCAGCATCACACAACTATTAGGGAGAATGAATTTCAGTTATGCAAGCACATCTATTTTGGAAAGCTATTTGTTCACTATGCATTTGGACACAACTATATCATAACCATTTTTTTTATGACAGTCCCTGAGACCCAGGAGCAGGTTTTCTTCTAAGTCTGGATACAATGGTGGGCTAAAACTTTTAAAAAAACCTGCAATGATTTACATCCCAGCATCTTCATGCAGGTCTCGAAATCTCCCTTGCCTAAAATGCTGAGGAGCTGCTGCCAATCAATATCAATGGAGCTGGTTGGACCAATGGTCTGACTCTGCATAGGGCAGTTGGCAAGGTTTCTAAGTAAATAAATAATGAGAAAGCTTTGCCACAATCTTTAAGGATGCACCTTCAAATATTTAAGGTGTGACACACAATAGACCCTAAATATCTGAAAGATAGCTTCCTTCCCTACAGTTCCTTCTGGGTGTTAAGATCAGCATGGGGTGGGGAGGGATGAAAGTAGCCCTCTTGGCAGTTCCACCTGTCTCAGAAGTTTGGGGTGGAGGTGGTGGCCCAAGAGAGGGCATTCTCTGTGGCAGCCCCTAAGCTGAAGATGCACCCGTTTACCCTGGCCTTTGATACATAAGAGGTGTGTTTTCAGGGTCCAGCCAATTCCTGTGATTGTACTCTGTTGGAACTGATTTTAATTTTTAATTGTTGTAACTGTGTCCAATTGTGGGCACCATGATTTAAGAAGGATGTTGACAAGCAGAGGAAGGATGATCAAGGGTCCGGAAACCGAGCCTTATGGGGAATGGGTTGAAGGAGTTGGGTATGTTTAGCCTGGAAAATGGGAGGGTGAAAGGAGAAAGAATAGCCATCTTCAAATATCTCAAGGGCTATCACATGGAAAAAAGGAACAAGCTTGTTTTCTTATTCTCTGGAGGGTAGGACTCGATACAATGGCTTCAAGTTACAAGAAAGGAGATTCCAACTAAAACCAGGAAAAAAAACTTTCTGACAGTAAGAACTGTTCGACAGTGGAGCAAACTCCCTCAGGAGGTTGTGGACTCTCCTTCCTTGGAGGTTTTTAAGCAGAGGTTGGATGGCCATCTGTCATGGATGCTTTAGCTGAGATTCCTGCATTGCAGGGGGTTGGACTAGGCTAGGGGATCCTTAGGGTCTCACCCGACTCCACAATTTGAAGAAGAAGAAGAAGAAGAAGAAGAAGAAGAAGAAGAAGAAGAAGAAGAAGAAGAAGAAGAAGAGTTTCTCAAGAATTCCAGGAACTGCCATTTGAATCATGCAATGCTACCAGATAAATGTGGATTTGTATTATTTCACACTTTAGGAAGGCTTTAGAAAGCAGCATGCAGAGACACCAGCTGAATAGTACAATGTCTGAATACCCAGGCTGTACTTCAGAATTTCCTTGGCACTTTACAGGGCTGGTGCAAAACCCTTTTCATTAGCCCCCAGAGTGTAGGGCCCCATGCCAAGAAAACCCCATGGTTTTTATGAGTGCTGACTTTCCATTTGAGCCCGAGTGTGTCTGTTCTCGTGCAGAACATGCCTGGCTCCACCTCAATCTTTGCACCTTATAAAGCCTCGTCGTGACCCGACATGAGCCGCCTGCATAAAACCCCTTCAGCATCTCGGGTAATGAAGAGTAAATAACTGGGCAAAGCTTTGCAGCTTTCTTGCTGTCTCCAAAGAAATAAAACAACTCCGTTGACCAGAATTCTTTAATCCTCTGCACCAGCTCGGCCTCCTTTATTGGGTGTTATACTGAGCCAGTGTAAATCCAACTCTTGTAACAGGGTTGGGTTTTTTCTCAGCAGGTGTTGGGTGGATACAATCTAAGGATCTATTCCATCCCCTGGCCCCAGTAAAGGTCAAACCAAAGAGCCCCGTTGCTCTCACTTTCAACTTTGGCCACCTATTTCTTGACGTGTCCTTCTCTTCAGCAGTCTAGATGAGCCCAGTTTGAGCACAGCAAAAAAGGAAAGGTGGTTGTTTTGATGTTTGTCAGAGCACATGGAAGAAAGCTTCTCATTTTTGAGGCGTCTGAGCAGCATCTTAATCTAGCAAACACTGTTCAAACAAAAACATCAGAAGAGTCCTGCTGGATCAGGCCAATGGCCCATCCAGCATCCTGTTCTTACAGTGGCCAACCAGATGCCTCTGGGAAACCTGCAAGCAGGAACTGAGCATTAAGGAGTCTACCTGCCTAGGATTCTCAGTACATGATATTTAGGGGCTTCTGAGTGTGGAGGTAGAACACAACCATTGTGGCTAATAGCTGTTGATAGCCTTATCATCCATGAGTTTGTACAATCCTCCTTTGAAGCCTTCCAAGTTGGTGTCCATCACTACCTCTTGTGGGAATGAAACCCATATCTTAATTATGCGTTGTGTGAAGTTGTGCAGTGGTGAGGAAATGTTTTCAGTTTTTGCCCGCATGTGTGAACAGCAGGTGACAAGTCTATAAATATAAAGTCCAGTAGGCAGATCATGAGACTGGGTCATGCGTTTGAGTCCCTTGCTAGGCAAAAGATTTCTGCATTCATTGCAGGGGGGTGGACTAAATGACCCTCATGGTTCCTTCCAACTTTACAGTTCTATGATTCTATACAGACACAAATCCCATCCCTGACATCTCTGAGCACACCAGCTGCTCTTTAGGTCATCATCCATTTAGTGCAAAATAATTTCAAATAATTTGAAAACATTTCAAATAATTAATCAGATGGTGGGACAGTTGCTACAACCAGACCCAAAACTAGCCCTATTATCTTATTAGGATATTAGGATATCTTATTAGGATAATCAGATTAGGAATGCCATCAATAAAGATCTCAACCTTTATTTATTAACTGCAGCTAGGTTGGTGATAGCAAAGAATTGGGAAACTTTAAATGCAAATCTGTTTGAAGCTTGGATTTTGCAAGTACGGGGCACCGTGCTTACGAACAAATTAACCATCTTGCAAATGGAACATCGATGTGGAAAAAAGGACTCACACCTTCTGTACAACATGAAATCCTTTTATTGACTAAATTAAGGCAATTGAACATGGTTTTCACTCTCCATTAATACATGGAACCTTGTGGAGTAACACCTTCATTTGACTACCTACATTGGAACATTTAAGATGACAACCATCAACTGGTATCTTTCTTTCTTTCTTTCTTTCTTTCTTTCTTTCTTTCTTTCTTTCTTTCTTCCTTCCTTCCTTCCTTCCTTCCTGAACAACCATTAACCTCTGTATTCCCTTTGTGAGCATGTTTTGTGAACTGAAATTAAAAACCAATAAAGGTTCCCCTCTCCCAAGAAAAATCACATTTGATTGGACACACTTAGAAATTTCCTTACAAGCAGGAAGCCTGACTTATCATAGCCTCTGATTGCAGGGAGCTATTTCTAAGTGCATTCAACTGAACATGCTTCAAAAATCCCCTTCAAACCTTCGTGCTAATCATACATAGATCTGAAGAGCAGACTTCAGGTCCCCCAAACTGGAAAATAAAAAACAACAGCAGCCAGCAATTACTTGGGATGGGTACATCTGTCAGTTATGGTTTCTCTCACTTTCTTGTTTTTCTCAAGCTTCAGTTCAGTTCTCCACATTAGATCACAGAGTTGATGGTGATGATGTTGATGATTAAAGTCATCATGAAAATTCACCAGCCTTTTAAATGCAAATTTCTCCTAACAATCACATTTTGGTCTGCAGTTTTGCCTAATATACACATTTTGTGCAAAGTGATTTCATGCAAACATAATGCATTTTTGAAAGCTATTGTCATGAATATTCACACTTTCAGTGCACAGTTTGTCCAAGTATGTGCATTTCTTCACACAGTACTTGGTTGGAAAACTGCATTGTAAAATTTGGAGAACTGCAGAATTTTAAAGATGGCTGTGTTTCAGTTTGCTTATTGTTTTGCAAAGTGTGAATTAGCTAGGCTAACCGTTAAATGGAAATAAAATAGAATTTCTCATCCATCCTTACTGGCCAATTCTTACCAGGAACTGTGGCACAGTTGGTAAAGATCACCTGTGGACTTAATCCCTTGCAGTTGTCCAGATCTGCCTCCATCCTTTGATAACTTTCTTATTAGTCATAGATCTCTTCTCTTACTGCAACAGCCTGACCAAATTCTCATATCTGATAAAAATATATGTGCAAAATTGCGCTTGAAACCCCCACACCCATATATCAGGTGAAGGAAACAGGTAGACACATTTAATACACCAAAGATATATCTTTGTTCATTTACTTGCTTTGAGTGGCAGACCTCTAGATATGGCCGGACTCTAAACCCCATCAGCCCCATCCCGCATAAACAATGGCCAAGGATTATGGGAGTGGTAGTTCAAGAAGATCTGGAGGGCCATAGGTTTCCCATCCCTGGTAAACTGCATCATCTTTGTTGCACTCAGCACAGAGTATTTATCTGCTGCAAAGGGAATAGGAGGACAAGCAGCCTAGAACCACTTTCATCCAAATCTCTGCTTTTTCTTTAAAAACTTTTGCCAAATCACCAAAGATGCAAGACAGCAACAGCAGGGCGTTCAAGCAAAGGCTTAACCTATTCCTGGTTCAAACCACTGAGCTTGGTTTAGAACTCCACTGCCATTGCTTTCCATCAGAGGGCAGCAAAATCAGTTCTTCTCCCTGAATCAAATAAAGCACACCGAGCCGAATTTGAATGCTCGTCATCCAATACTTTCCGACCAGCAGCCCAATCCCAATGACCCAGTTGTATCCCTCTTGAGTTGAAGCCCATCTTGCTGCCTCACTAACCCCCCTGGGATTGGCTTACTGCTCATGAATGCATGGTGGATTTTGCACCTCTGCGGAACAGCAACCTTCTAAAGTCTGCAGAAGTTGTCACGGGGATTCCAATTGTCCCCCTGGCATATGAGATACACTGGAGGCGCCATTGCAGGTATGGAGTTGCATGGTTGCAGTTGCACAAACAGCCATGGGCAGTAGGAACTATCATGGCTGAAACTGGGAATACACAGGGCTGTGTACAGTGGTTCAGGGAGCACATCCCCCAGGAATACAGGCTGGATAATTCTCCATGGTTCCCATGGGTTCTGAGATATAGGGGTGTCCCTATGCACCTAGGCTAGCCACTGGTTGTCATTGCTATGGAATGTAACCAACTTAGTCCAGCCCAGAATAGACCTATTGAACTGAATGGACCTAAGTTGGTCACATCCATTACTTTCAATGCGTCTAATGCCCCAAATACAGAAATACTGATAGGTGCTCCAGCCCCTTGATAATTTTGATCTACAACTGCTGAGGGCATGAAGATCATGGAGGAAGACACTTGAGGAATGAGCTTGTGACAACTCCCAGACTTTGGTGGCTTAGCTGAGAAGAGCCACTAGGAGCAAGCAGGGTTGCAACCCTTAGTATGAGTGATACAAACTAGGGTAAAGAGGTGCATCTTCAGCATAGGATGTAAGCTATTCAATGAATGTGCTAAATACCCCTCTGAGGGGAGGAAATTCCACAGCTCTACCAGGGCACCCCCCCCCCCCTGAAATTCTGAGGGTGGTAGAACTACCAAGAGGAACCTCTCCCTGCCCTTCCAACCTGCTGATCTTAACAGCCAAGAGGGCCTGTAGAGAAGGAGGTGGTCTATCATATCTTCAAAATAAAGAGCTATAAGGAGGGAGAACAAGGTGGGGAGGGTTTCTTGATGTTGCCTGTGAACAAAGGCCTCAGACTCAGCAGGCACACAGCTCACTTGGCCACAGTCTTTCCCACTATGGAGAGATGTATGACAGCAGTGATTTATAAATATGCATGCAGATGTATAAATCTGCAGATGGACTGCAGCCCTCCCCTCCCCTTTTGCCAATGTCTAAGTCCCCACCCAAATCTGGCCTTGGAGGTCTCCTCTCTTGCATGGGGAATCTTGAACTCTGAGATACCCCACAATTCCACCAACAGAGAAGTGCATAATGAGAGATGCGAGTTCTTGCCAGCTACTCTACGATCCCTCCTTATGTTTGCTGTTGTTCAAAGGAGTTACAAATTAATGCATAATGTGTTTTCTGAGCTTTATCTCCGCCTGGGAAGGAAAATATTTGGCTCCCTGCATGTTCCTTCGTCTTAATCCAATGAGAGATCTTTGATGGAGGTAATTTGGATGGTTATGCTTTGAATTATGAACAGGGCAGGGACTTCATTAACATACAGATTTAAAAATAAAACAAAAACAAAAACCTTCCAATTAAGATTATTGCTCCACTTTTCTTCTTTAAAAGCAGCATGTTCTCATGAGAGAGCTCTACAGGTTGCTTGGAAATCTGGGCCTCTTTCCCAGCCATCTCTTTTTATGCAGCCCAGTTTCCTGAGCTTGCTGACAGAGCTGTCTGGATAGACCCCGGCTTGCATTCCAAGGAGTCTTTGCTCCGAGTCAGCTTCGCCGGGCCCAATTTCAAACAAACACAGACAGACCACCACAATCCAGAGCTCCAGTGTGGGACGGGCACGGTGCGCTTTTGAGATATCGAGCATAAATCAACCCATGGCGAGTTCAGACGCATGTGGGAGTCAAGAGGCTGGCTGGTTCTGCGCGCTGCATACAGAGGTTGGCCGAAAGGGGCTCGTGAGAGATGGCAGGTTCTTCTGGAACGGAGAGGGTGTTGGGCAGGGAGAAAGTAATATGAGAACCCACCTCGATGGAATTTGGTGCTCTGGAGAACTAGTCAAGCTGCTTGTTGCTTCTGATAGTCTGCGCATTGGTGACTTTAATACTGGATTGCTGCAATGCACTCTGTGCAGGGCTTCCCTTGTATTTGGTCTCGAAACTGAAGTTAGAGCAGAATGCTGCAGCATGATTGCTGACAGGAGTGGGGATCCTGTCAGCATATTACACCCTTGCTCAGAAATCGGCATAAAAACATGAAAAGAGTCTTGCTGGATCAGGCCAATGCCCCTTGTAACCCAGCACCCTCTTGTCACAGCGGCCACCCAGCTGCCTGTGGGGAACCTGCAAGCAGGAGCGCTCTGCTTTCCTGTGGTTTCCAGCAACTGGCATTCAGAAGCCTTTCTGCCTCCAACTGTGAAGGCAGAGCAAAGCCACCATGGCTAGTAGCCATTGATAGCCCCCACCCTCCATGAATTTGACTAATCCTCTTTTAAAGTTATCTAAGCTGGCGGCCATCACTGCTTCCTGTGGGAGTGAGTTCCATAGTTTGACTACGCGCAGTGTGAATAAGCACGTTCTTTCCACAGGGTCTGCTGATTTGCTGCTGGGCCAAATTCAGGGTTCCACTTGCTATTAGTATATAAAGTCTGTAAGAGCTTGGGACCAGATTACTTGAAGGATCGCTTTGCCCCATCTGTGGAACTGCCCACCTATCCGTGGAACTGACACTGTTATAAGTGCCATAGACACTTATAGCAAGTGTTACAAGTTTGTTCTTCACTTTCAGTGAGTTTATTTTTCAGCATGGCAAACACCTACCCTTTGGAACTCCCTACCCATTGACTTTAGGCAAGTACCTACTCTGTATTCTTTTCAGCACCTGCTTAAAAAAAAAATCTGTTTAGGCATGTCTGCCCGGCCATGTAAAGCCAACATGTGCATGAATATGCAATATTATTTGTGTGTGTGTGTGTGTGTGATATAGTGCAGGATGTAGGCTAACATGTTTTTAACTTATGACTTTTATTGATAATTTTAATGCATATATTATATCTTATGTAAACCACTTTAAGGTTTAAACATCTCAGGAGTGAAGACAATTTCCTTTGCTAAGAAGCAGATACAGGACCCTCTTGATGTTGGGTGTATCAGGACAAGGATAAATTTGAATCGAGTGCACCCAGTGCTTAGCGCTGATGAAGCTGGAGCTCATAGTATGTTGGAGAGAGCGAGAGAAAGAGTTCTTCAAGAAGAAGATCTGCTAACAGGGAGAGCCGCCAGGGGCATGCTGTTGTCAGAGTGAGCCACGCTGAGAACTATCTATGGCACATTCCTCCTCGAAAGGACTCAAGACGCTGCTGCAATCAACAGTGAGAATGGGCCTGGTTCCCATGTCAAAAGTGGGAATTCTAGATGAAGCAACCACATTCCAATGCGACGGCATCATGCAAAAGACAGCAATGGCGTTGGGGGGGGTCTCTCCTTCGCCATTTTTTCCTTATGTGGAAGTGACTTTCTTCCTTGCCCATTCATTTTGGTCGGGTTTCGCTGAAGATCTTCCACATTTTTCCATGACATTCCTGCTTTGGGCTCTGTGTGTGTGTGTGTGTGTGTGTGTGAGAGAGAGAGAGAGAGAGAGAGAGAGATTTCATTGAGATAAAAAAATGGTGGCATCTCTGCTCTGGTCATGTGTACTGTGTAAGACTGTTGGGTTCATCTAGAGGTATCTACAGCAGGGATGGCAAGCCTCCAATATCTGGGGTCCCAAGGCTGAAGAACACTGGTCTTCACTAACAAGCAGCAGAGTTCCAAGGTCTCAGGCCTGGGCATTTCCCAATCCTACTCCTTGAGCAAATCCAAGACGGTGCTCTTCCTTCTCCACATCAATTCATGTATTCATATACTTTGGAACTTCTGAGCTAATGGTTGCTTTGATTCCAACGGAAACAGGACTGGAAATTGCTGACGTTGGCTTATTTGTCCCATGTCTGGAACGGAAATCAGTGCAGCGAATGCCATTGGTATAGGCTGCTGCTGCTGCTGCTTTCAGTTCAAAAACAGTACGTAATTGATTACATCCCCTGCTTCATTTTCACTCTGTTTCCTTTGCATTGGAATTAATTGGGCGGGGTAACACAACGACAATGTAATTTACATAATGAACGATGTAAATAAATCATGCAATTTTGCCCCAGAGGGGCAAATGACAGAGTTATTTTCAAATACAGGGCGGGATAGGATATCACTACTCTCAGCCTTCCCCCAGATCAACCCAGAAATGAGCCAATTTAAAACAGTATAAAATAGCAATAATGCATTCAGAGTACAAACACATTGTTAAACCCCATTTTAAGCCAATGCACTGACAATGTTGTGGCCTGAATAGGGTAAAAATTCAACATGTCTCCTTCCTTGGTGTTCTGTCTCAGGAAAGGCTCCAAAGAGTGTCCCAAATATTTTCAGGTGAGCTTAAAGTTCAATCTGATTAAAGTTAACATTTTTTTTTTTGTCCTGACCAAGTTGTCTTGGGATGTGAGCGATGATATAAGCATTCTGCTCTCTTCTTCTTTCTGTTTCTTTGCAGCCCAGAAAGGAAACTGGTCCTTTATTTCTTGGTTTAAGAGGTTATCAGGGCGGTGCAGGGTTATGGACCAAAGTTCATTAAGCTTTAGGAAGAGGGAGACAGACACGAGTCTCCCTCTGACGAGGAAACCTTTAAAGTCTAGGATGTTTCACACTTCCTGCCCATAGCTCATAAAGATAGGAGCTGTTTCCCAGAGGAGACAAATAAAAACCTAATCACTTCTTCAAGTCTGATCCAGAGAGGACGAGATGGGAAGAGTTGGGAAAACTATGAATGATTTGCTTTAAACCACTGGTTGTTGCATAGGCTCAAGCAAGTGGCACGAACCAGTCAAAGTTAAACAGTTAACAGGAGCAATGCCCAGCTGATTGGGACAAACAAATCTGTCCATTTAGGTCTTCTCAGTTTCCCATTTTTCTAATCTTAAATTCTTTTCTCTATGTTTCTTTATGCCAATTTTCCCTAGTAAACACACCATTGTATTCTGTTTTGACTAATACACACTTTTTTTTTGCAAAGCAATTTCCCCTTATGCATTTTTGTATATTCTTTTCATGAATATCAAATCAATGTATATATTAGGGTAAAATGTGCATGGGTGACCTCCATTAGGTTATAATATTATGAGAGAGGGAGAAAAAACTTTTCACTGTTCACTTTTTCCACATCATGCAAGTTGGTGGCCATCACTACCTCTTGCTGGAGTCAATTCCATAGTTTAACTATGTACTGTGATAAAGTCCTCTCCTGAATCTTCCAGTGTTCAGTCTCAGTGGATGACCTTGCTGGGTTCTAATATTTTGAGAAAGGGAGGAGAAAAAAGTTTCTCTTTGCCATGCATCCTTTCCCACTTTCTCGACACCATGCATCATTTTGTACAAACTTCTCTTATGTCTTCCACCCTCTTATAGTCAACTCTTTTTCTAACCTGAAAATAAACACTGCAACCTTTCTCCATGCATGAGTTACCCTGACCCCCTGATCATTCTGGCCACTCTTTTCTGCCCCATTTTCAACCCCACATCTTCTTTTTGAGGGGTAGTGTCCAGAGTGGCACCCAGTATTCTAAGTGTGATGATAGCTTAGATTAGTATAAGGGCACGTTTGCCAGCTCAAAAATACCCAGAACCTTTGCTCTGACACTGCAAGGGCATTTATTCATTGTCTTTGCCTTGCAGCCCCAGGCTGTTGTATTGGTAACTGATCTTGAGTCCCAGTTATGGCTTCCCTCCCCCCCATGTGACTTGGAATATGGGAGGTTTCATTGGCACGCATTACTCCGTCAGTTCTCCTTCCTTTTACATTGGTACCTCGGTTTAAGAACAGTCCTGTTTACGAACGATTCGGTTTACGAACTCCGCAAAACCGGAAGTAGTGTCCCAGTTTGCGAACTTTATCTCTGTCTAAGAAAGGAATCCGAACGGTGGAAGGGCACCAGTGGAGGGAGGCCTCATTAGGGAAAGTGCACCTCGGTTTAAGAACAGTTTTGGTTTTAGAACGGACTTCCGGAACAGATTACGTTCATAAACAGAGGTACCACTGTACTCAGAAAGGACACCAGCTCACGACAAGAGTCTGAAAACAACGTTGCTTGTCTGCCATTTTCAGCAGCTCCTTTGTCCAAGAGCTGACCCCCCCCCCCCACAAATGGCTCTGAGAATTAGCTCTCCATAGGCTCCCCTTTGTCACCTGAAACGTGTTTGCTCTTTGCATTCTTGTGTGTGAATTACACGACAATTTCCAGGCATCCCTGTTCCTATTCACCCATGAGCAACAAAGATTATTTGGTTCTTTTCCATTAGCCGGATGCTTCTAGAGAGTGCTGTTGTGCAGCGAGATGCAGCAGACACAGAAAACTCCCCATGGCATTTGAAACGTCAGTTTGGAGCACCTTTTTTATAGTTGGACCATAAAACATTGTCAGGCCCAGCGTAAGCCACCCATTTTGTTTCTCTAGTGACCCTTTGCTCTGCTAATGGATGTGGCAAAGCTCCATGCTTGGATGCAAATGAATATGGGGGTTTGGCAGCTTGGAATAATGCTCCCAATCAATCAATGCCTTGTCTTGCAATGTGGACCAGAAATGTCCCTTTGGACATTGAAGAGGCCAGTCTCTTTCACATGCATGGCATAAGAACCGCCTTAAAAATTCTATCCAGTGAAACTGAGGAGCTGGAAATAGGTAAAACACACACACCACAGGTTTGAGGACAGGTTTGCCAGGCCTCCAGGTCTGAGCTGAAGTCTCCAGGTTTTACTGACCCCCTCTAGGTGGCAGGTGGAGGGCCTGAAACTCCAAGGGGGCAAATTATTACAAAGACTGTGCATGCAGCTTGCAAGCTTCAGCCTAGAAGGAGCTGTCCACAAATAATAGCATGGACACTTGGGCCTGTTCTCCTCCTCTCCCAATTAACCTCTGTCTCCAAAGCTTGCCCCTGTGACATCACTAGGAGCCTCCTCATGACATCATCCAGGTCTGCCTGTAGGTCTCAGGCTTGGGCGCTGAAATCTCAGGGTCTCTGATGCGCCTCACCCGGCAACCCTGTGTAAGGAGCCCAAGGTCCCCCATCCTTGCTATAGAAGGAACCTGCAGCAATTTATTTTTTAGTGTGGCAGCACCTACACTTTGGAACGCCCTATCGACACCAGGCCTTTGCTGTGCTCTATTCGGTGCCTGTTTAAAACATTTCTTTGTGTAGGCAAGCCTATCCAGACATACAAAAGTTATTTGTGTTTTATCTCTTTTTAGCAACTGCTGATTTTAATCTTTTTTTTTGGGGGGGGGGGAGTTTTTAAATACCCATTTTTAAATCAATAATTTTAATATTTTATTTTATACTTTTGTAAACTTCTGAGAAGTGGTTTTGTATTTGTTTGTTTGTTTTACAATCAAGCCATATATACTTTTTGATATCTATTTATCCAGTGCTTTTTTAAAAAAAAAAAGTTTAGCGTTACTCTCATTTTGACTCAAGAAAATCACCATTTTATAGTTCAAATTGGGAAAAGTAAATACGGTAAATGGACAAAAGTACAAAGATTCACCAAATGTTTAGGGGTATGCGTACCCCCAGAAAAAAAGCAATGTATTTATCTATCCGGAGGATTAGTGTGCTATTGCAGTCAGGTCCTGTATGTTGGCTTCTCAGAGGCAACTGGCTGATCGTTACAAGAACAGAATGCTGGACTTAGTGGGTCACTAATCTCTTCTGATAATCTTCTAATGCATTTTAAAGCCCATTTATTACAACAGTTTTCCACCAATGATGTTTTTGCTACAATCATAGCAAAGGACATAGAATTTGTTCTTTGGTCACAAATCTGTCGGGGTGTGTATGTGTGTGTTTGTGTGTGTGTGTAAGAGAGAGAGAGAGAGAGAGAGAGAGAGAGAGAGAGAGAGAGAGAGAGATGACTTTCTGACTGAGTGATTTTGGCCCTAAATTGAAAAATCACACATTCTGAACTAAGCTCAGCCAAGCTGGAAAAATACTCAGTTTATTTTTCAAAAGGTCTTCCTTTTTTTTTTTTTTTTACCCAACAGTACAAAAAGTGGATATGAAATGCTCTAGTTTTTGGAAATAACTTTCAGCATGGTGTGTACCAAAAAGAAACTGAAGCAACATACCGCTTTGAGCTTGTTTTTTTTTTTTTAAAGAATCAAACGGTGTATAAATTTTATGAAATAAAGTAATAAGAAATATAACCAAAGCTCCCTAGACGAGTTTGCCCTGTGATGAAGTTAACCAAGCAGGTATACCTACCTTGTATATAATTAAGGATGCTCCACACACTCTTCAGCCAAACTTCTAGTGAGAAACTCTCTTAATTCTGTGGAGAAGAGAAATCGTTGACCCCCTTCATCATATATCTAAAGTCCTGGTCAAGGGAGGGCAAAAGGTAAGAACATCAGAAGAATCTTCTGGATCAGGCCAAAGCCCTGTCTAGGCTACTGTTTCCTCAGTGGCCAATAGTCTGGCTCCAGGAGCAACATAGGCTAGGCATGAAGGCAACAGCCCTCTCCCGTTGTTACTGATAAGAACACAAGAAGAACCCTACTGGATGAGTCCAGTGACCCATCTAGTCCAGCATCCTGTTTTCACAGTGGCCAACCAGATGCCTGTGGGAAACCAGCAAGCAGGACCCAAGCACAAAAGTACTCCCCACCCCTGTCGTGATTTCCAGCAACTGGTATTCAGAGGAACACTGCCTCCGGTAATAGAGGCAGAACATGCCCATTGTGACTGGTAGCCATTAGGAGCCTTATCCTCCACGGATGTGTCTAATCTTTTTGGGAAGCCATCCAAGTCGGTGGTCATCACTACATCCTGTGGCAATGAAATCCGTAGCTTAACTGTGTGTTGTTGGAGGAAGAAGAAGAAGAAGAGTTTGGATTTATCACTACTCTAAGGAGTCTCAAAGCGGCTAACATTCTCCTTTCCCTTCCTCCCCCACAACAAACACTCTGTGAGGTGAGTGGGGCTGAGACACTTCAGAGAAATGTGACTAGCTCAAGGTCACCCAGCAGCTGCATGTGGAGAACCCAGTTCACCAGATTACGAGTCCACTGCTCTTAACCACTACACCACACTGGCTCAGAAAGAGGTACTTTTGCCCTGAATCATCCAACACTCACCTTGATTGGATGGCCCTGTTGGGTTTCTAGTAATTATGTGAGCAGGGGAAACCTCTCCTATCTACTTTCTCGACACCATGCTGGACAGCAGCGCTGGTCACACGATCAAGATCTGGAGATACTGTGTGTATGGAGATGGTTGGGAGGGGAGGCAGTGATCCAAAAGGCCTGAAATGGGTTATGTGAGAGACAGATTTTAATATTTTGCCTAAAGGCAGCCCTTCTCACAGTTAAGAAACTGTGAAATATAATGCACACTTGTGTTTTCTTCTGTAAATGCCATGCATGTTGTTGTTTTTTGCACAAAACACAATGGACGAACGGAGAGTGTCAGGGATGGGCTTTGGAGGGGAGGGGGTGCACAAGGTGTAAGTGCCTAAAATACCAAAGCTCAACTTCACTTCCAGGCACTGTATTTTATTGCCAAGAAAATATTTTCTCAGCTGCTTTTGCGCAAAGGTGGTGATGAGTAGCTGGTAACGCCATGTAACGCCATGTGCTTTGACCATGAGATAGCCCACAGATCTACTCGGGCATACACTTCCTGCTCGGAGGTGGCAGTCTGCTTGGTCGACCCAAGACAGGTCTTGAACCTTTACATTCAGCTGAAATTGTTCTCCTCCCATGAAAGATTATGCCCCTATAAAATACAGTGGAAAAGTGGATCTTAACATCAGCTGTGAGATTAGAACATCTGTCTACCTTTCTGTGCTGGGGTGTCATGGAATGGTCATGAATATTCCAACATTCGAGGAGGATAGGTCAGTAATGGGAAGCTTGCAGTTTTCATGGGGAGGCCATTTCAGCTGGGGAAGGGGGAAGGATCCCTCATGTAAGGTCTATAACAGCAAT
Source organism: Podarcis pityusensis (assembly GCF_964106645.2). Classification (NCBI taxonomy): domain Eukaryota; kingdom Metazoa; phylum Chordata; class Lepidosauria; order Squamata; family Lacertidae; genus Podarcis; species Podarcis pityusensis. Next base: position 52,085,877 of record NC_138033.1, on the reverse strand, counting down.
AACCCCCTGCCCTTTACCCCAAGGTCCTATGGTGGCTTACAATTAAAACACAATATTAAAACTGGTTTAAAACACATTTAATATGCACATTCCCCCCCTTGCAATTTTGCCAATGTCCACATCTGCAAAGGAATTGTCCCCAATAGCATGCATTTTTATATGTTGTCTTCACCAATATATGCATTTTTGTGCACATGACTTGGCTGGTTAGCGGAATTGCAAAATTCAGAAAAAAAATGTGAATTTCAAATGAAGTCTTTGTTCAGGTTTTCATATTGTTTCAGAAAGTACACATTGGACAGTTTTGCCTTTTAATGCAAACTGAATTGGATTTCTGCCCCATCAGCATAGAGGTGCTGGCTGGAATGACAGTCCAAGTCATTTAGACGGTTGGCGAATGCTGGTGTAGAAACCCAGGCGAAGCTTGCAAGAGGGAATTTGCAAAAAAGAAAGAAGAGAAGAGAAGAAAAGAGAAAAATATTTCCTGCAGCATCTCAAGGGAAAATCAGGGTTGTTTCCTCCACCTCCCTTTTCTCTTATCTGAACGGCGGGCCACATGGCCAGTTGACCTCCAGGCCACTTATGTTCCGGGGCTGATTTACATGAAGCATCTGCCTCTTCTCTCTGTGTAGGAGCTTCGCTCTTAGCAAAAGGGCATGGCTCTCACCCTGGGACATTATAAGGGATTCTGTCTGCTGAGATGACCACTTGTCCTCTTTCAAAGGGAAGTCGCAATCAGACCTTTTGCTCTGGCTTCAGACTTCCTGTTCCTGGTTGACTTATCACGTCGTGGCTTCTGCCTGACTTGAGCTTCCTCTTGGGTCAGCTAAGAGAGATCCTTCATCCTGTATCATTATTACCTCTTCCTGACACAATGGCTCAGATTTCTCAAGGGGACAGCAGTTCTAAAGAGTGCTGGGCTCCCATCATTGGTAGTATTGGGTCTGTGTGGAAGAGCAACACCCATATTAAAAAGCAGCACCATAAGACAGACGTGGGGAACCTTTTTCAGCTTGAGGGCCATATTGTCACCTGGGCAATGTTCCGGAATGATGTATGGTTCCTAAATGCTTAGCTTTGGAGCATACCGTGACTAAAAAGCTTCCCTTTCATGCTGATTGGATGGTTCTAGGACACTGGGGACAGGGACAATGCTGCAGAAATACCAATGGGTTTCCCCCAAGACTACAGACCACTGCACATCCATCGTGTTTCCTTGTATGCATCTTTTTTTCTAAACTAAACATTTTCTTCCTGAAAAGCTGACAGGTAAAGGTTTTATACCTGTCTTCCTTTCCTTTAACATGGAAAGAAGCTACCGAACATGGGTTGTTGTTTTCTTAATCGTGAAGTTTTACGTTCTGGCTTTACGACTTGGGCGCTCCATCGTCCACGCCGCAATTTCCCCCTCGTAGCATGGAAAGCAGCGGGGTACCTCCTTCATGTCCGAACATTAAAATCTTGGACTTCTTTCAGGAAAAACGGTGAGGGAGACATAACCCACTCTTCGAGATTTATCTGCAGCCGAGGAGCCAAAATTACGTTTGCTCAGAGTTCAAAAGATGGCGGAAAAATATTTCAAGCCGTTTCTCCTATTAATAATAGTAGTCAATCTGTGCAAATTAACATGTCAGCTTCTTTCGGCCTGGGCTATCTCAGCGCCCTTTCATCCCTTCACTCACGGCCGGTGGCCCTGAAAAATGTTTTCACTCCATATTTCCCCCCTGACGGCTTTTGCAGGAAAAGCAATTACATTATTAAAACTTTAATTGCTTTCCTGTATATAATTTTCGACAGTTAAAGGGTTTTACCGGGGTCTGGGAAAGAAAGACCTAGTTTCCTTCACACAAATGCTTCTCCTACACAGACACCAGATTCACATCCATTGGAGAGAGGGTGTTCCATTGATGTGTACATGACATGTAAGTCCATTTTAATTTGCCGCCCCCTCCGTGGTATATTTATTTTATTTTCTTTCTACAAAGATGGGCACTTGGGTTTAAAAAGTGCAGTGATGGCTGAGATGGAAGCAATGCATTAGCAGAATGATAAAATGGTGCCTCTTCAGTCAGCAGGTATGTGCACTCTTATTATGCCTCTGAATACTGCTTGAAGATCAAACCTCTCCATTCTTAAGGAAATCAGCCCTGAGTGCTCACTGGAAGGGCAGATCGTGAAGTTGAGGCTCCAATACTTTGGCCACCTCATGAGAAGAGAAGACTCCCTGGAAAAGACCCTGATGTTGGGAAAGATGGGGGGCACAAGGAGAAGGGGACGACAGAGGACGAGATGGTTGGACAGTGTTCTCGAAGCCACCAGCATGAGTTTGACCAAACTGCGGGAGGCAGTGGAAGACAGGAGTGCCTGGTGTGCTCTGGTCCATGGGGTCACGAAGAGTCGGACATGACTAAACGACTAAACAACAACAACTGATTGATGGGGATCACTGGTGGGAAGAGTGCTGTTGAACTCATGTCCTGCTTGTGGGCATCTGGTCAGCCACAGTGAGAACAGGATATTGGACTAGAAGGGGCATTGGCCTGATCTAGCAAGCTTGGCTTATGTTCTTATGTTCCAAAAAATACAAGATCTTGAGCAGAAAGAGATGTTACTAGCAGAAAGCTGCACAATTCTACTTCAGTGCAATGCCATAGTTACTTATGACTTCTTTCCTGTCCACAATAAGTGTTGGGTAGAATCCAATTAATGGTTGCACCGCAAAGGAAGAAAATTAATTCAAGGTCTATCTGTATGTGCATTCGTTTACATAGTCCTATTTAGTCTAAAGTGTGTGGAAATAATGCAAAGAGGGGACATGAGGCAGCATGCACGACACCCGCCCCAATATTCCCAACTTGTAGGCTGTACCCCTGACATTCCTGTGCTGAGCAGGAAAGAGGATTTCTTCATGCTATACATGCTTAGAATCCTTTCCATAGCTGATGGCACTCACAGCCTGATACTTTAGCATCACACTAAGGAAACTCAGGGTGGAGATATGGGGACAAAGAGGTGGGATTGTGCAGATCAAAGAGGTGGGGCCATGTGGATAGGGCCTGGCTCACTGACTCCCATTCATTTATGGGAGACTCTGTGGAACATGATCTGAGACAGACTTACAAGGGAAGTAGAACCTCATCATCAATCCATCCAACTAGGTTCACTAGGGTAGTCCATTCAGGTCTCCAAGCACATCCTTTTACATTCTGCCAAGAGAGCGTCTCCTCACCTTCAAATTGTGGGGAATGGAGACGCTGCCTCTCTGTAGTTTGCATCACACTGGTCTCTTCAAAGGTCCTGTGTCAACGACTGCTTATTTTCAGATCTCACTGGTTTAATCTTGGAACAAACATTAACCCTCAGTGAAAGCTTGGATGGATGGATTGCATTGATGAATCAATTAATTTAACCAGCTCTATGCCTTATATTTTAGACGTTTATGCCCCTCATTACCCTACTTGTGAAAAAAAATATGGTGCTGTTTTGATGGCTGTCATTAGAATGGCCAATCATAATTTCCATTCTACAGAGGGTTTTTTGGAAAGGATTTCTGGGAACAATGCCCGAGCGAACAGGGTGCCAAATTCTATTTGGAGAAACGGGGAGAGGAATTAGCGATGAGATGCTAAAGGTCCCACGCATACCCAGATGCCTTCCTGCAGACCAGCCACAAATTTCCAACCCTTTCAAAATGGCCTCTTTTTAAGACGCAAAATGTGTGAATGGGGTGTGTCTGTGTGTCTCTAATTTGTAGTATAGATGTATTGGCAGTGCAAAGGAAGAGGGACACATTTTAATTTAGAAAACACAACACCACAAAACAAGGAGGCGATGCATTTAAGGTTTGTCTCCTTGCAGTTTTTAACAGCAACACTCACCAGGATCAGAAACCCAAATAAACCAAGCCGAATCAATGAAAAAGGAATTGTGTGCCTGTTTAATATAACACTTTCACACAAGCATACAGAAGCTAGGAATGAACTCAGCTCTGTGCCAGATAGTGAAGGGACGAAAACAAAACAACAATGAGAGGTCCAGTCCTATGAGCTGTGGCCAGGTTGCTCACGGTTTGAGCCAATCCTGGTCTGACTGCACTGACAGCCAATTAATTTCCAAGCCCAATTCAAAGTGCTAGTTTCAACCTATAAAGCCAAAAACCGCTCAGGACTGCAATACCTTAAGGGTGTGTGTGTAATTGTTTGCTTTTTATTATGTATTTTGTGTTCTCATTTTGTATTTTTATGTTGTGAACTGCCTTGTGATCTTTGGATCAAGGGTGGGATGCAAATTTATATATTATTATTATTATTATTATTATTATTATTATTATTATTATTGAATCATGGAATGGTAAAGTTGGAAGGGACCACGAGGCTCATCTAATCCAACCTCCTGCAATGCAGGAATATTTTGCCCAGTAAACCCATGACTCTGAGATTAAGAGTCTCATACTTTACCCAATTTCAGTGTCTCTGAGCTGAGGCCACATACATTCACAACATACATTTAAAGCATCATGTTACCACAGTCATGGCTTCCCCTAAAGAATTCTGGGAGCTGTCATTGGTTGAAGATGCTGACAGTTCTCAGGTGACCCCTATTCTCCTCACAGAACTACTGTTTCCAGAATTCTGTGGGAAGAAGAATAGACTGTTGAACAACTCTGGGAATTGTAGCTGTCTGAGGAGAATAGGTGAGTCCTAATAACTCTCAGCACCCTTGACAAACTTGAGCTCCCAGAATTGTTTGCGGGAAGCCATGGCTGTTTAAAGCGGCTTCCTAGTGCCTTCAATGTATAGTGGGAATGTGGCCTAGCAGCATAGACTGCAACTCTGTAACAGCTGCAGGCTTACCCAAGGATTTCACCAAGACAATCCCCACCCCAGCTATACTAAAATCTTGGATTTCTCCATTGGTTTCAACAGGCAGCTTCCAACATCTATTTCTGGAGACATTTAAAAACAACATCAGGAAAATTACCTATCCAGAGAATGGCACCCACCTCCTCTTCTTAAGCCACACCCTTCACTGATGAGGACTCAGCAACACAGCTGCAAATAAAACATTTTAAGTGTGTTTTAAGTGCAATATACAATGTGACTTTGGATGGCGATGGTGAGCCTTATGGAAAATTCAACGTGTTTTTTTCTTTTCTTTTCAGAATGGCTTTTATATATGTGTAGATTCCACCTGAGTGTTGCACGCTTTTTGAGTGTTTTTGTGTGGCTAGATGAGTCCTCAAATGCTGATAATGTCTATTCTTTGCCTGGATGGATGGATGGATGAAAGAGCGTGAGGGTGCATATAGAAACTAGCCTACTGTACAAAGATAATGTTTACATTAATTGCTCCACCCATTTTTGCCTCCAGCCACGCCCAATACTGACCTGTGGCCCCCAGCAAGTTGTCTAGATGGAACTGTGGCCCTCAGGCTGAAAACTGTTCCTCACCCCTGATATAGATGACCTGATCCACCTGGGCTCCTCTTACATTCTTGTATCCCTTGTTGGATCACAGTCTAGTTTCCGCCCTGTCCTGCTCCGTATGTGGGTTGTTTACGCATGTAGCCCCTTTCTTATGTTTAGCAAGAAGATGCCATTTAGCTGCAGGAGGAGTCTACCTCATACCTCTCTGGGCAGATGGCTGGGTGGAAAATGATTCACAATAGCGAGAGAGTTGGAAGACAGCAGAAAAGAGGAAGTTGCTTGGTCCGTGGTGCTCTTTGGTCTTCTGGTCTAAGATTTCAAAGTTCCCCTTGCTTTGAAATTATTAGACCACCAAAAAAGTGACAGGCTGCCAAAAATGACTGTAAAAGGTAATAATTGTTAATAACTTGGCAACCCCTTGCTCATTTGAGCAGCGGGGGTTTGGCATCCAGTAAAGACAACATTGTAAGCAAACAGAAGAGCAAAATGCCTGGTGTGTAATATTGTTAACCACATCATAACTAAATATTAAACTGGAGGCAGCAGCGCAGTTTACACTCTAAATAAGGCTCTCTGCAGCCGCTTTGCAGGGATTAACATGAGTCAGCCTCAGAAGTTGCTAATTATAACAGGGGGAGATGGAGAATTTGGAGAGATCAGAAGTGCATCTCTGACCTTATTTTAAAGCTATTTTTTACTTCAGAAATTTAATTGAGAGTTAAAACAAGCTTTAAGCTTGGATTCATAATGGCATGTATTTAAAGATCCATTACCCTGTTTTCTTCTGTTGTAGGCTTTCCCTGGTCCCGGGGAAGACATGTATGATCTCAGTAAAGACTGGGAGAAATATTTAGGGTTCTCCCCTTTTCTTTTAACTTTATGTTCTTGCAGTGGGGAGTCTTGGTGTTAGGAAGAAAGCACTGATTTCTTTTCTGACCTTCACACCCCCCCCTCTAGTTAATGCTTCCTTCGTTAGGAAAGCCAAACTGCCCTCAGCTGATCTTCTAAGAACATTAGGAAGTTGTCTTACACCAAGTCACACCATTGGTCTATTTATCTCAGTATTGTCTGCACTGGCAGCAGCTCTCCCGGTTTTCAGGCAGGGGATATTCCCAGTCTTACCTGGAGATGTTAAGGCTTGAACCTGGGACCACCAGCATGCAAAGCAGAGGCATGCTCTTGAGCCATGGTCATTATCTTCTTATGGTACTGGTCTTTTCTTTTTGCAACTACTTTTTTTTTTTTTTTTTGGCAAGTCCCAGGTATGCCCTTCCATCCACGCAGGTGCCATTTCTCTCCATCCAGCTAAACTAGCAGCCACCAGCAAGCAATGCTCATTTAACTATCATATTCTAGCAATCGGTGCCAATGGAGGAAGCATCTTTTTGAAGGGGAGAGAGGTAAATTTATTGCCTGCTTCCTTAATTCTTTGTAACAAAGTGGATGGACTTGTGTGGCAGGGTAAAGAATTGGGAAATGGGGGTGGTTTCCAAGAAAGGCTTCTCTTTCAAAAGGAAACACACACACACAGAGAGAGAGAGAGAGAGAGAGAGAGAGAGAGAGAGAAAAGGATCAATTTCTGCTTTCAGCTCAAATGGGAGAGGAGAGCTTATTCGCTGGCTTTTGTTTTTATAAGTGGCGCATGCTAAACTGTTTTTCCAAGGCTTGCCAACCAGTGTTAAAACATAATGCCATTAAATTTGAGGTCCTACTGGGAAAAGTAATGCAAACTTCATTAATGCTAACCAGGGTTTCCTCCCTCCCTCTCATTCTCCACCCTGCCCCTCCCAGCTCTGTTTTCTACAAGAGCTTTTTTTTTTTTTTTTTTTTTTTGCTTATAAAGCACTCACTCAGTCAACAAAGTGGCTGGAGCCAGGATGGAAAAAGGTCAACCCAGCCCAGCAAGGGCTCAGGAAAACAGCAGGCAGCAGTGCAGACACCACAAGCATGGCATGGGTGTAGAATGGGACACACACAATTACACGGCAAGAGACCCTAAAATAGAATGTTTTGATTTCACTTTCATTTCCCCTGATGGGTTTCAGACAGGAGTCTCTTCCAGCCCTACCTGGAGATGCCAGAGACTGAACCTGAGACTTTCTGCATGCAAGGGAGATGCTCTGAATGTAATAGCAGCAATATGGCTGAAAATCCAGACAAAAAAGTTGTTGAGCTTTTTTTACTTTTGCCCAAAGTTTTGCAAAATCTAATGGCCGAATCCCAAAGGCAGAAGGGCAGGCTTTCCATATTTCCCCATATTTACATCAGGTCCGGCCAATCAAAAGGCTTTATGGTGCCTGCCACTTCTGCAGGCTGATGTTATGCACTCCTAATCCCTTTCTCTGTCTGAAGAGGGCACCAAAGCTTGAGTGTGTCCAACCTTAAGTACCTCATTTGACTTAATCCCATCGAACAAACACACAACAACAAACAAGCAAACCACCTGAAACCATGGAATCTCTCACAGAGAGACCAGTTCTGTGCTGAATTTTTGCCCGTGAAGATGCTAGGGTAAAAAGTGAGATTCCTAAATGTCCCCCCAAAGTGCAATTACTTGGAGGCTGGGTTAATAATAATAATAATAATAATAATAATAAAAAATAATAAATTTTATTTATATCCCGCCCTCCCCAGCCTGCCTTCCAAAACCAAAACAAATGCAAAATCAGCACAATTTGTCAAAGGCAAAATAGGTAGGTTCACATTAAAATCTGAACCAAACCAAATTCATCTCCCCACTCGCTATTCTCCCTGTCCCAAAAACTAGCTGGAATTACATGATGGAGAAGAAAAGCACCAAGAATACCACAAATGCAACCTCCATGAGCTGCCTGCACCAATGAATTTTGTTAGTTAATTAATTAAATTTATATTCCACACTTCCCCTTTAAGGTGTCCAGGGTGGTCAACAACAATCAATAAGATAATCTTTAAAATCTTTAAAACAATTGCAATACAGATGCACACCGGAAAACTTGTTGCCTATCTGATATTCAAGGGGACGGAATTAGGTGCCACAATACTAAAGGCCCAATTCCTACACTGTGGGGAACTGGCTTTCTGGTAAAATGGTGTTTGCAGGAGGCCCTCACCTCCAGAGTGCAATGATCAACTGGGTGTGTAAGGGGCAAGACAATCTCACACTTATCCTTGTCCCAAGCTGTATAGAACTTCATGCACAAAACCGGCACCTTCAGCTTTGCCAGGGAGATAATTGGCAGCTATGTGTTAGTTTACACATATGTTTATGATAAATCAATAAAAACGATAACCAAAAAAGTGGGGCAACCCTTTGGTGATACCCTGCCCCAGTGCGCAGTCAAGCATTTTGCAACAGCTGTAGCTTCTTGATCAACCTCAAGGGTAGCACATAGGGTTGAACCTCGAAACTTCTGCTTCAAGAATGTATGACCTGGCAGTTGCACTGCCTGGCGTAATTGCATTTGACATTGTCCTTCCAGCAAACAGTTGAACAAGTTCAACATCTGAGCTTGCCATTTCTTCTAGGCACTGGACTGACGTTGGCCTCAAGCGTTTGCTTGCATTTAAGAAGCCCTATCAGGACAGAGGACCCAAGCCTCGTTGGCTGCTACCGTCTGTGCTAAATCTTCTCTACCAGTCATTGTTTCCCCCACAAAAAACCCTTTTGTTATTCAGCGTGTGAGTCCCATAGTGTTCTCCCTGTGGTGTCTCCGTTTTGATAAGAGGCACCAGAATAGAATTATCAGCCTGCGGAGAATTCGTATTTGTCTAAAATTCAACAGGTTCATTACCCAGACATTGCTCCCCACCCCCAAACCCTCTCTCTTGCAAATGTGAGCTTGATCTAGCTCTGTGATTACTAAAAAGCTATGAGTCTCCCTTCTGTAAGGGCATTTCCGGAGCAAAAATCAGCAGTGTGACATCTCTTTCTTTCCAGTACCCCTGGAGTATAAGTGTGTGTGTGTGTGTGTGTGTGTGTGTGTGGATTAAGTGAACTACGCCTACATGGAAAGTTCCCATTTCCTCCTCTAAACAACACACACACAAACACACATACATACAGAAAGGGTCTTTCGGCTGCCTTGTTCTACAATTGTGGCAGGTTCCCGCCGGAGCTACACTATAGGCCAGCTTTGGCACCATGCCGAAAACTCTCGTCTGTTTTCCAGACAGGAAATATGAATCAAAATAACATGACAGAAAAAAACAGTAATTAGCTTTTGTGTGAGACTGCTAAGGCCTTAATGAGGAACAGGCCTGCAATAAAAATGTTGGCTTCTCCCGCTCCCTCTTTCTCTCTGTTTGCATGTGTGTGCGTGCGCACGTCTCTGCGCGCTTCTGAAATGCACATGCTTTGAAAAAGCAGCCATTTGCTTGTAAAATGAGATGGCTCCCCAATGAGGGTGGCAGCTTTTTGCATTGCCAAAACAGAGGGAATGCGCTGTCCAAAAAGTACAGAGTTGCATGAAGTTTACATATGCTAACTTATAGATGCAAATTTAGAAACAATTTAAATAGAAATTCAATAGGCCCTCCCGTAGTGTGGGAGACTGCAGAAGGGAGTCCAAGAATCTTAGGAACACAAGAAGAGCCTTTCTGGCATAGCTGTCAACTTACAGATTTGAAAATAGGGGACCAACAGCCTTAAAAATAAGGGATCAGCAGCCAAAATAAGGAACCTGCAGCCCCACCTGTTCCAGGCACTCCAGTCTTCCTGTCCTCCTGTAGTCTGGTCAAACTCATGCTGGTAGCTTCGAGAACACTGTCCAACCAACTTCATAACCAGAGGTTCAACTGAATAGAATCTGAATCACATGCACCACAAGGCCTATGCAGCCTCAACTTAAGATGGCTCCCCGGCCTGGCTTTGCACTGCAAAGTTTGCAGCAGCACGTGCAACAAAATGGCGTCCAGCATTCAAAACCCCCCTCAGCTTGCATTAACTAGCCACACACACACAACCTCCCCCCTCGCCATGAGATCACCAGTTACCCACCATTTTAGTCAACCAGCTCCTTTCTTTTTCCCCATAAGTCAATCGAAGGAGCCTCCAAAACAAATTCAAAAGCCCCCCCCCACGAGATCTCCTTTCCTTTCCCCCCACCATGTGCCCCCGCTCCAGACAGTCCTTTTCGCCGGCAAGGGTGAGTGGGCCATTGATGACGTATCCATCTGATTCTGATCCGAGCACTCAGCACAGGTATGTTCAGCTTCTGAGCCCCTCTGAGCCAAAGGCAGAAAGCCCAGCCAGCAGCCAAACGAAGCCCCAAGGAAAACCACCGTCACCTCTCCGCTGGGAAGCGCTGAGCAAAGGCAAGTCCCCAGGCAACACAGCCGATTTGATCAGCACAAGGCATGCAAGCTCCACTCCCCAGTCGTTCTTAGACTTCTTATTGGGTGAGCAACACAGCCAAGCAACACAGTTGGAGCCTCCCTCCTCCCTGGCCGGGAGGGAGGGAGGGAGGGAGAGGAGCTGCTTCCTTTGAAATTTAAGGGCATCATTTAAGGGACATTTAAGGGACATCCATCAATAAGGGACAGCAGTGGGACATGGCGCTGGAATAAGGGACTGTCCCTTCAAATAAGGGACGCTTGACAGCTGTGCTTTCTGGTTGAGGTCAAAGGTATACCCTCCAACATTTCTCCAATGGAAATAGGGATGTCTTAAGGAAAAGCAGGACATGCCGGGATCAAATCAGAATCCGGGATAGCTTCTGTAAATCTGGGACTGTCCCTGGAAAATAGGCACACTTGGAGGATCTGCAAAGGTTCATCTAGTTCAGTAGCCTATTCTCACAGTGGTCAACCAGATACCTATGGGAAGCCTGCAAGCAGAACCTGAGCACACTCCCCACTAGTAACCCACAGCAACTAGAATTCAGAGACATGATTGGACAGAGGCTATAGCCCTTGATAGCCTTTCACTCCCTGAATTTGTCCAATCCTCTTTTAAAGACTTCCAAGTTGGTGGCATGTTGTGGTGAGACGTCTGCTATCCAGGCACTAACTGTTGATGGGCAACTTCAAGGCCTATGCTCCCCCTTTCTTCTGTTTCTTTATCCTTAAACTTGTCACGGGCCCCTCAGTGCCAACAGGAACTGGCATGGTTTGTCAGCCGCTGGCCGAAGAGGTGGTGGTGGAAGGAGAAGAAGCAGAAATCACAGTCTCTCGGCCTACCTACCTCCCAGAGTGATTGTGGGTATGAATTAGTGAAGCAGGAGAACTGTGTAAACCACCTTGAGAGTCTTGTAGGAAAGGTGAGATATAAATCTAATCATAAACTTAAAAACGTCCCTGGTCCAATTTCTGGCACCTCTGCTCATCAGAGAACCTGGACAGCTACTGCCAGTCAAACAGAAGAGACCATTGCGGACTAGACGATAATAAGGCAACTTGTTGTTCTCCTGACATGGTAAAAAAAATGCCATATCTTGCTGTGTGAGGGTGAATTCCAATGGCCCAGGACCGCAATACCTCAAGGACTGCCTCTCCCCATATGAACCAACCTAGTCCCTGCGATCATCATCTGAGGCCCTTCGTTGTGTGTCCACTCCACAAGAGATCTGTTTCGAGAGAATAGGGCCATAAGAAGGAGTGGAAACTCTGACAGAATTTGTTCGTTTATTTTTTAAATTAATGGGTTCATTATTAGGTATGGCCATAACTTCTCATTGTATCAGGAAGGACACCAGCTTTTGCCCACATCCATGGTTTGGTACCTGGAAAGTACGAAGCTGAGAATAGCTGCATAACAGTCGTATTGTTCTTTCTTCCCTTCTTGCCACTACATCAGTCCCAAATCTTACCATTTCCCCTCTGATGTCATTTGAAACATTTCATCATAGCTGATGTTCTCCTCTCAGACTTCTTGTCCACATGGACTCCTAAGAGATATTCCTACTGACAGCCACAATTTGGACAGGAAACATGGGAGGCAGGGAAGCATGAGGGATGGTGGCGGTGACTATTATCAGCTGACAAGCACTGGCTGAACATATCCTGAATGGAAAGTGAGCCAAGGTTAAAGTTGATACCTTTCCCAGCTTTCAAATTTAAAATTGGAAGCAAAATATTTTTGGATTGAAAGTCTGTAGGAAAGCTTGTCCTGCTAGCGACTTTCTTTCTACAACCTGGTTCAATGGGCCTGGGCACAACTTTGCACAACCTTGCTAACTTTAAAATTTAAAGCGCAGGAACAGGGATGGCACCCTACCTGACCCCACCCCCTTGGCCAAAGGACAGTCCACAGCTACACTCCCAAGGAGACTCCAAACATGCAGGCAGGTCTGTACAATCTTGTGCCCACGTGTTGCCATTATGATACTGCTATGAAGTAAGAACCCAGACAAAGGAAAGGAAAGAAGAATCTAGCCTCTCTTTGTTTCCCTCATTGTCTGACCTGAACACTGTACTGCCACAAGCAAATGTAGAGCTTCATTCTTTTGCTAGAGCAAGGCAGCTTCCTCATTTACCAGGGATATTCACACCATTTCATTCAACAAGTATGCAATCTGTTTACCTATGTACACAGATGGACCACTTGTTGAGTACACCTCTCTAGTACTGAAGGTAAGAACAAGGCTTAAGATGTCTTCAGTCAAGAGATGCCATAGCTCTGTTTGAAAATGAAGTTTTTTTACCTGTGTTGGGATCCCAGAGCCCATGTACATCAGCTCTGCCCCAAACATCTCCACATGAACCAGCTTCACCCTCTCTGTTTCCAGCCTTCCCCCCAGGGAGCAGGGATACCTGTGTTTGCTTGGACTAGAACTTTTTGTGCAGCTGGTAACCTTGATAAATAGGGGTTTCCAATCTCACAAAGGATGCTACTCCTACTCAAGCGAAGGTGCATTGAAACCTCCTCCAGATCTTCACTGCTAAGCAAGGGAAGGTCTGGAACTAAGCAGGTGAGGATGGGACATTTAAACCAAGGTCAGCATGTATGGTTAGGAATGGAGGACAAATCCAATTCAGTTCTCATTCAGAGGCAAAACTATCAAATTTGCACCATCTGAAACAATTTGAGAATTGAAACAGCCATCCTTCAAAATTCACACTTCCCTAAATTTAGCAATGTCATTCTCCAACCAAACAATGCTTACAAAAATGTGATTATTAGGGGGAAGTGTCATTTTAATGCATATATTAGGGGAAAGTGTGTATTTTAATGCAAATATTAGGGAAGATCACATATAAAAATACATTAAGTTATGCTTGCAAAAATTCATCAAAACTGCACACAAAAGCATTCTTATTCAGAGAAGTTCAGAGAAATTCAGGAAAAATGTACTAAAATACTGGTGAATTTCATGATTCTAGCATTATTATTAAAACCAAAGTTGCAAATTGCTACAGAGATGCAGAGAACTGGATTTAAGATTGGAAAATGATGGAAATGGACATTTCCTTCCATCCCTAGGAATTGCCCTATGCTCCCAACACAGATCTTGTACCCAAGACTAGTTAGAGGAGACCTGCCAAAACTAGTGGACATGGCTAACTGTAGGTCCATTGATTTCAATGGCTCTGCTCGGCATAGAGTTTAATTTGATGCAACCCAATATTTCCTGATGCTTGAACAGCTGCTGGAGAGGGGGAATCGGTTGTGCTTGGACTTTGATGAAACTCCTGGGGAAGCTTTCGTTGAAGTGATCTCAGAGAGCTAGTTGAAAGAGGAGAGGGGAGAGCAACGGGCAGGGCAGATTAAGAGAGAAAGCGGTTTGGTGAATCCTAACGAGGAAGGACTCCCCCAAGCATTTGCAGATGACAGCACAAATTGCATTGGACCCGTAGGATGTGTTCCGCAGCAGCGACTGGTGTTACCACCCATTGAAGGGGAACTGATTTGGGAAGCCTGCCTAGTCTGAGTAGAGAAGGGAGGTGAAAGGAGGGAAAAGCTCTTCTCAGAAAACATTTAAATTGATGTAGACATTTATGACTTGTGAAAGTTGTAAAAGCATCACACAGCGTTCTCATAAAAAGCAATAAACCCTATTTACAGCCTCAGCATTATTGGCCCAGTAACTCAAACCAGAGCTGCCTCCTCCTCCTCCTCCTCCATGCCTTTGAATGGATTGATATGCATTCAAGAAGGCCCTTCTCAACTCGCTTGGAAGCATAGAGAGGAGCCCTACTGTTCTGGGGATGGGCGGAGGGAGGATGAAGAAAGAGAAGGAGGAACAGGGGTGGGGGAGAGATTGCTACATTTGCATTTCTTCATGTTGTTTGTTCTGCGGTCACATGGGCACTGTTCTTTTGAAGCTGAGAGGTGTAGTCTTTGCCATTTTGCATGCATGAAAGCAGGCCAATCAGAGGCCAATCCCAGAATGCAATGGGAAGCCGTAGTCCTGAGCTGCCCATAGTTACAGAAAAACCATATTCACAAGCCACATTTAACACGTTTAAAGCACTATTGTGCCACATTTGTTTACTGAGATCCTGTTAAACAAACAAATCTGCCTTAGCCCCATCTGCACTATACATTTAAAGAAGATTCACACCATGGTAAACAGCCAAGGCTTTCCTCAAAGAATTCTGGAAACTGTAATTTGTTTAGAGTGCTAGGAGTTGTCAGGAGACCTCTCTTTACAGAGCTACAATTCCCAGAATTCCCTGGGAAGAGGGATGGACTGTTAAATCACTGAGAATGTAGCTCCATCAACCATCAAATACTATTCCCAAGGTTATTTAAGGGAAGCCTTGACTGTTTTAAGTGGTATCATGGTGCTTTAAATATATGGTGCAGATGGGGCCCAAGGATGTGCCCTGCAGGGAGCCGGGTTCAGGCACCAAAACAGAGGACTGACCCCTGAGTGCTCTTCAAATAGAGGACTGGGCTCAGTAAAGTAGGACAAGAAGGGCTGTAACTGACTGGCAAAGCAATTGCTCTGAATGCAGAAAGTCCTAGGTTCAATCCCTGCCATCTCTGGGAACACCCAGAGATTCACTGCCATTCAGCATAGACAGTACTGAACTAGATGTGCCTATGGCCTGATTGAGTACAAAGAAGCTTCTTAAGTTCCTCTGATGCACAACCACTCTCATTTAATACTTAGAACCTTAAACTGAGCTTGGAAGCAAATTGATGCCAAATCTCATTGACACAAGGCAGCCGCAACATTTTGGACCAGTTGCAGGTTCTGAGCAGCTTTAGGTCAATCTGGAGGTACCTGGACTTTCTAGGGAACTGAAACTGATATTGGGGCATAGATCAGGGCTGACTGTTGGGAAGGGGGCATAGCTCAGTGGTAGATCATCTGCTCTGCATGCAGAAGGTCCCAGGTTCAATCCTCAACATCTCCAGGTTGGGCTGAGCCACTGCAGGTCAAGGTGTCACTCAGAGGAATCCAGCTCCTTATTTTTCTGTGTAGGTCTACTCTTCTGCGTTCATTCTGTATAAAGAAAAACACCATATATCTTCAGCACTCTCTCATTCAAAATGGAAGAGAGCCCCATCATGCTCCTGGATCTTCCCACCAGCCAGGGAAATGAGGAACTAGGAACATAAGAAGTTGCCCATCAGTCCATCAAAACCAGTATTGTCTACACAGACTGGCAGCGTCTCCCTCCAGGATTTTGGACAGGGGACATTCCCAGCCTGACCTGGCGATGCCAAGGTTTGAAGTTGGGCCCTTCTGCATGCAAGGGCTCTTCTGCTCTACCTCTAAGCTATGGCCCTTCCTCAACACAGTCAGATGTTTTAGCGACAATGGCGTATCCCAACATTACAGATGTTAAAGGGGAAAGAGAGCGGGTGGGTGAATTCAGGGGAGCTAGCCTGGTCCAGAGCGTATGAGAGCCATTGATGGAGGTGGTGGGGGTGGGGAAGGAAAACCTTCCAGTCACTTAATTGGGCCATCAATCAGCCTCAGCATCTGTCTGATCCAAGACGTGAGAAAGGGCCGTTCAGGAAGATTTGTTTATAATTCAACTTTCTCAGCATAGCCAAATATATGAAAAGAGGCTACCCCGTGGAGATAGCTGGGGTGTCAAGTTACCGTTGGTGGGAAGCCCACCCCTCCCATTGGCTGCAATCAAATTGTATCTGACTGTTGTCATCGTCCAAATGAACAGAGCTGAGCCTTTAAACCTCTGCCAGAGCATCTACTACTGACTGTATATGTCAAGGAATTATTGATTGATTTATTTTTTTAGCAGCGCCTGTAAAAAATGAACAAGTTCAAAGTAAGTAGCACAGAAAGGCAGCCATCTGGAGGGGAGGGGGGCTCACTCTCAGGATTTTTTTTAAAGACTAGGATTCTAAACAGAGTTAAATTTCAGGATTGTGGACTCCTTGGACTAACACGGCAAACTTCCTTATGTTTCTTTAAGGGTGCCTCCACTATTTGATGTGAAGGCTTCAAGCACATACGAGAACTTTAGGTTTGGGGAGTTAATGTGGTTTCAAGGGCTCTGTTGCCCTAGGGCACCAAATCTGCTTTTAAGACAAAAATCAGACTTTTTTGCTGTAAGGAAAGTGATGGGGAAATGCATTGAAAAGTATGGGGCAAATGAATGGCTAATGGGGAGATGTGTAAACACCCCACAAACAAACCAGGACGAAAGCAGATGAATGTTCATTATAGCACAACGATCCTACAAACAAATAAGAAGAAATTCTCAGTAAAGACCAGATATAATCTGACTTCCACAGAAGCTTTGTGCAAGCAAATCAGGATGAATGATCACCCCACATCATCTAGAGTGGGAGTATATGATTTCTGAAGCCAATGTCCAGAATCCAAAGAAATATTTCAGATGAGCCCAAGAAAGCTTTGATGTGCTCAGAGGGACTGATAACCACCTCCCTGGTTGTCATTCCACAAACTTTGCCAGCTTTCCAGGTGTAATGAGCTTGGGTTTGTTTGTTTGTTTTTAAAAAAGAGAGCGAGAAGAGGAAGAACTTATCACCATTATTAATTATATTTACACCCTGCCTTTCCTCCAATGAGTTTAAGGCAACACACACACTAACATTTACCGGTATATCATCACAACAACCCTGTGAAGTAGGTTAGACTGAGAAGTGGTGTCTAGCCTAAGGTTGCCCAATGAGCTTCATGGCTGAGTGAGGGATTTGGACCCAGTTAGCATAAGACCATAAGAAGAGCATGCTGGATCAGGCCAATGGCCCATCTAGCTCAAGCATCCTTTTCTCACAGTGGCCAACCAGATGCTTGTGGTAAAACTGCAAGCAGGAAACTGAGCACAGAGCACTCGCCCTTCTGTGGTTTCTAGCAACTGGCATTCAGAAGCATTACTATCTTCCAACAGCTAAATATGCAATGAATATTTGCTCTTAATTGGGTGAGCTTCCAGCTCTGACATGGCAGACCCCAAACACAGGTGGACCACCACCTCTGCTGCTCATGAGAACTAAATCTTAAGCATTATGGTTAATTAAAAAAAAAACTGAGTTTGAGGAAAGAGAAAGGGGGGTCTGCTGGAATAATAAATGGCAAGAATTTATGGTTCAGTCAGCTATTTCCTAGAGAAGACCTTGCCCTGGGAAAGAAACCTGAGTAGGCTTGTACCTTTGAATCAAGATCTTTAAATAGCTCTTTTCCTTTAACTGCAAATCTCAGGGTGGGGAAGGAGGATTTTCCTTGCCTTTTGCATCAACTGTGTGCACACACAGCAACTGCATCTGTCTCTCGTTCCCAAAGAACAGGACATGAGGAAGCAATATTGTATTATAAAGCCAGAAGACAGGTCCAACCCGCACTGAATTTTCTTTTGACGGACAATTAACCCAGCCTAGTTCAGTTGGCCTTTGAAGCATTGCTTCTGTCTAAGGAATTTGCTTCATAAGAACATAAGAAGAGCCCTGCTGGATCAGACCAGCAGCTCATCTAGTCTGGCATCCTGTTTCCCACTGTGACCAACCAGATGCCTCTGGGAAGCCTATCCTCAGGATCAGCTCCCACTACTGATTCCCAGCAACGGCATTCATAGGCACACTGCCGTAGATCCTAAAGGCAGCATATACAACCATGACCGGCAGCCATGGTTGTCATCATGACACCTTATGGGAGCAAATTCCATAGTATAATTATCAGCTGTGTGGAGAAGTCCTTTTGTCTGTCCTGACTCTTCCAACATTCAGTGTTATGAGAGAGGGAGAAAAACCTTTCTTTGTGTACTTCATCCATGCTATGCAAACTTTTCTAAACTTCTATCATGTCAGCTTTGGGTTACCTTTTCTCTAAACTAAAAAATCCAAATGCTGCAACATTTCCTCAAATTCCAGGGTTATGAGAAATGGATGGGGAGAGTCTCTCTGTCCACTTTCTCTTCCCTTTGCCTAATTTTATGCATCTCTATCACGTCCCTCCTTATACTTTCCCCCCTCTTCTAAATCAAATAGCCCCTAATTTTGTAACGTTTCCATATAGCATTGCTTTACATGCGACATGTTGCCAAAGCACATTTGCTACCATATAGTAGCCCTATCACATCAGGGAGGACTGAGGCAGACCCACCTTGTACCTGTCCACATGGTGACAAACACAAGCACTTGGCATCCATACGTTTTGGTTTACAAAAAAGATGTGACTTGATTGGGGGGAAATGGAGACAGTGAGAATAAGTGAGGCAAGGTATTGTGAATGATACACATTGTATGATGGGAGGATACCACTTCTCCCTTTTATACCACTTGAACTGGAACAGACAAAAAGAAGTACTTTTTTACACCACCATCTTAAAGGCTGCATTCTTCTGTACATGATGCCTGGTATGCTCAACATCTGAGGGCGTTTTTCAGATGACCACTTTATAGGGCATTCATCCTGATTTATTTTCACAAAGTTCTAGTTACAGTTAGGTAGCTGTGTTGGTCTGCTGTAAAAAAAAAAAATCCTATCAGTGGCACCTTAGAGACCAACTAAGTTTGTTGTTGGTATGAGCATTAAGTGTGCATGCACACGAAAGCTCATACCAGTAACACACTTAGTTGGTCTCTAAGGTGCTACTGGAAGGAATTTTTTTTTTAATCACAAAGTTTGCATGAAGGTTGTACAACCTCTGCTTTGTGTTAATGATGAATTCTGCTTTTTTTGCACACAGTGTATAAGACAAATTACAAGAAAGGGAGATCCTGACTATACATTTTTGGGGAGGGGGAACCTTCTTGATGGTAAGAGCTGTTCAACAGTGGAATGGACTACCCTGGAATGGAATGGACTCTCCTTCATTGGAGGTTTTTAAACAGAGGATGGATGGACATCTGTCATGGATTCTTCAGCTGTTATTCCTGCATTGCAAGGGGTTGGGCTAGACGACCCCCAGGGTTCCTCCCAACCTCCCAACTATGATTCCATAATCACACTGAGAGATTGTTATCCTACACTTTCCAGTGCATTTCCCCATTACTTTCCTTAATGTAAAAGTCTCCCCTCTTTTTAAAAAGTATGTTTGTTGCGCAGGAACAACAAATTCACTTCAGTTGTACAACTGAAATTTTTCCACCCACAAAATAATAGCAGTCTAGAGCATATCTTGGGGACACGGGTGGCGCTGTGGGTTAAACCACTGCACCGCTTAATCGAAAGGTCGGCAGTTCGAATCCCTGCAATGGGGTGAGCTCCCGTTGTTCAGTCCTAGCTCCTGCCAACCTAGCAGTTTGAAAGCATGAAGTGCAAGTAGACAAATAGGTACCACTCTGGCAGGAAGGTAAACAGCGTTTCCGTGTGCTGCTCTGTTTTTGCCAGAAGCGGCTTAGTCATACTGGCCACATAATCTGGAAAAGCTGTCTGCGGAAGCAGACAAACGCTGGCTCCCTCGGCCTGTAAAGCGAGATGAGCGCTGCAACCCCAGAGTCATTCGCGACTGGACTTAATTGTCAGGGGTCCCTTTACCTTTACCTTAGAGCATATCTTTGCCTTTGATCAAGATGCTAAATAAATAGTCATTCATTTTATTATTTATACCTTGCCCATCTGGCTGGGTTTCCCCAGCCACTCCCTAGTATGGTGTCACACCCATGGTTTTTAAATATTGGTCAAGATGGACTTCCTTAGCCAGGTCATTGTTTGTGTGGATGTTTCCCCTCCTTCTGCAGTTCTGTTTTTCTTAAGAGTATTTGCGAATTTTGTTATTCGCTAGGTTTAATGATAGAGATGGCAGAGAATTTCAGTTCACTTTGCCACCCTATTCCCCCCCCCCCATGGACATATTTGAAAAGAAAAAAATCATGAAAATTACTTGTACATAGGATGTAAGTGAGGATTTATCAGCTAAGTAGTAAATGAGCTGTTTTTTTGTGAGCTGTGTAGGAAACCATCATAGGCTACCATTATGATTTTTTAATGGAAGAGATTACTTTGAACTGTAGGGATGGGGAGGGGGGGGATAAATTTGATTCCTTTTGCATTTAAAGGTGGACTCACCTAATTCACACTTCCTGAAACAATACACAAATCAAAATACAGCCATCCTTTGAAATCCACTCCTCTGAATTTTGCAATGTAGTTCTCCATCCAAGAAATTAGTACAAAAATGCATGTATTTGTGAAAGCAGAATACCCTAGTGTTAGCAAAAGTTGCTTGCCAAAAAAATTGCATATATTGGGGAGAACTGCATACAAATATGTGTATATTAGGATAAATCTGCTCTAAAGTGCTGATGAAAAATGGCAAAATTTGATAGAGAACCAAATTTAAGATTGGAAAAATGAGAAACTGAAAAAAACAAAAATTGACAGCTTTCCTCATTCATAATTTCTACCTGTTTTAACTATGGTATTTTTCTAAACTATACTGGAGCCATTCAGTAATGTATGGGTTATAATAACAAATAAATAAATACAAACATAGATTTGAGACAAGTCCATGGATATCTGTGGCTCATGTATGTTTCCCATAAGAATCCACTTCTATCAGCCTGGTGCCCTGGAGAATATACGTCAAGCTAATTCATGCAGTCATGCTATTTAGACCTTGTGCAATCTCTCGGCTACGGTTAGGTACCAATTCTAAATATTTGCTTTTTGAAGTGCAAATATGAATTTTCCCTTCTCTGTCCTGCCTCCACCCACCTCATCCACTAAAAGTCCAGGCACATTTTCTTGAAAAGATTGCAGAAAATAATGTCTTTAATTAGCACCATATTTTTAGGACACTCTTATTTTGAAGGGGAGAAGCAACAACAACAAAGATATCTTGGCTAGTGCAATCTTGTGTCCTTGCAGGGTTCTGAATGGGTAACTTGGAGGAATTTTTTTCTTGACGGGCATCAGAACTTAATTTACAGTTCTCATTACAATAGTGATCTGAGACAGTGCGTTTCTCCACTCCTTTTTATCTGAAGTCCATAATTTGAAGGACTTATAACAATTGCCCCTTCTAGGATCCGCACGGCCTTCATCACCTTTCCTAGCTCACCATCCTGGACCATTGGCCATGTGGGCTGAGCTGATGGGAATTGAACTCCCAAACATCTGGAGGGCACCAGGTTGGCTACCCCAATCCATGAACTGACTGCACAGTACACTGTCTGCTTGATCCCCTTTGAAGCCATGGCTTGGATGCATATTCCCAAGGAACTTGTGGCCCTCCAGATGTTGTTGGAATCCAACTCCCATCATCCCCGAGACCATTGGCCAACAACATCTGGAAGGCCACAGGTTTCTCATCCTTTGCCCCAAAGGCAGGGGCCTTGCTGTATTCTTGGCGGCGGCAGGATATACATTTTGTACTTTACATTTTATCTTCCTGATGTTTCATCTGCCACCTTCCCAGCCCTGCACATCTGATATTAATTCTGCACCTCCACAAAACCAGTGTGTTGTTATTTCCTATTTCATGGGGCGCTCGTAATATTTTTATCCAAGGCCCTGTCTTCACCCCACTACAGTAACTCTTTTATGCTCCAGATAGTTTTAAAAAGGGGGAGAGGTGGAGAGAAAAAAAGAATAAAAAAGTGAAAACCAAAACCACAGATTAGAATTATTGCTACGAAGTTGCAGGCGCTTGACAGATGCTTTCATCCTGGATATTTAAATCCTCTAAAACAAAAATACCGCAGCTTCTACATAGCCTCCCCGCTCTTTCCTTTTTCAAACAAAAACCTCTCCATCTGTGTTTCAGGAAAGAAGGAAAGAAAGATCCACTTCTCTGTTCGATTTTCTTTTTAAGGTGTACAAACAGGTCTTTAAAGGCTACAGATGGTTTGAACAGGACAGTGCTACTTCATGCCTCCCCATCTCTCCATGTGCTAGAACAACAACAAAAAATGCAGAATCTGGCTTGTAGGCAGAGGCTTGCAGGAATCTAAAGGATAGCAAATTCCATGTCAGAAAGGGAGCAAGGCAGCCCTGTTTCTCTTGGCACAGTGCCCCCTCACTTATATGAACTTGTAGCCATTTCTCGCTCTGCGGGGCCAACCTCTGGAGGGAACATTTCAGAAGGAGATCTGTCTCAGCTTCAATGAAAACTGTCACACTTCCTCTCCTCCTCCTGCTCCCCCCCCCCTTGCAATTTACCTTGGGAATATATGGGGCATGTGAAAAAATGCAGCCACCCACACAATGGGAACCCGCCCACCCGCCCAGGCTGCTGTGAAACATTGCTCAGGACCTGTCCAAGAGCACCCACTGGGTTAGAAAAAAAAGTGGATTGTAGCCAGCTGTTATAAGCACAGTAGAGTCATTAAAATTAATGGACCTAGGTTAGCCGTTCCCATTAATTTCAATGGGTCTACTCTGAGTAGAACAAACGTTGGATGCATACCTGTTTCTCTGCACATTTTTTTAACCATCAGCAGATAAAAGGGAGACTGTGCACAATCAGGCACAAGCCACGAGAGCCATAATGCTGTTGAAACGCCAACACTCCCTGCAGATGGAAAGCTAGCACACCAGGGAGATAGCAAGGTGAAGATCCAGACTAGATGAAATGGCAAAAATGTGGCTAGCAAATGCATGAGATGCTTTTTAGAAATAAATCTCAGACATAGGGAACCTGATCAGTTAACCATGTGCCCCCACTGTGGTCCTGATCCAGATCATGCACCCTACAACTGCATTGGCAGTGAGGAAACCCTTTTGCTTCAGAGGCAAATTGGCCCTCAAACACATTTTTATCATGTTAACCCCCTCCCCACAACACAGGTAAGATATTGTGTTTCATTTCTTTTGTGGAATCATTCAACCATGTCATGCTTTCTCTACATGTTTGAATAGTGTAGGAGTGGCCACAGGTCTGCCATACAGCACATGATCTGCTTGAAGAAGTTTGTAGATTCAGAATTAAGTGTGAATACACACACAAATACACACACAAACAAACATCAGAATTATCTCATTCCAATCACTGGAGGCAGCCCAGGACATTTTGCTACCGGAGGCAGAGGACAAGTTCATCTCCACCTTCACATTTCATGTTCAGAAGTCTAGGGTTGCCATACATCCGGGAATTCCTGGACATGTCCTCTTTTGGGGGTCCTACATGCCCATGTGTGTGGAGAGGGGATTTTACATTTTAAAGCAAATGTCCTAGATTTTGGGGTTTTTTTTAAAAAAAATGTGTGCAGGAAGCTCTAGCGGAGGGGTGATAGCTTTTTTAAAAAGCTCCAGATTTTTACCTCTTGAAATACGGCAACCCTAAAGTCAATGAGATCAGTAGTTGGATCAATGCTGGCTGAGAGGCAGCATTGTGCAACACACCTGAAAGCTGTTAGCTAGTTTTCAGAGTGCAAGCTAGGCCAGGTGGCGCAGACACAGCTCTGTCCTACAACAGCTGCAAGGGCTGCCACCTGGCGAGTAAGAAGGCATCATCTTCTGTCCTGCCCTGTATTCATCTCATGCAGCACTGCATCAGTTCTGCTGCAGTTCATCTTCCACCCAAAACGGCATTAGTCATATCACGGTCCACTGTGGCAGAATGACGTAACATACATGATTTATGTTGTCATTGTTCTATCCCACCCCATTCATTTCAGGAGGAGACGCAATGGAAATGGAGCAGGGGGACATATTGTTTGCGAATTGTAAGCAGCAACAACAGTGAATACCAATTGTGTTCGCTGGATTGATTTCCATTCTGGACATGGGACAAATAAGCAAATGTCAGCAATTTCTGCTCCCGTTTCCATTTTCACTGGAATCTTCTGACATCCCTCATGGAGAGGTAGCTCACTTGGTAGAGCATGATACTCTTAATCTCAGGGTTGTGGTTTCAAGCTCCACATTAGGTGAAAGATTCATGCATTGCAAGGAGTTGAACTAGATGATCCTTGCAGTTCCTCCCAACTCTATGATTCTATGATCACTGCCACTGCAGCCCCTTACAATCCCTCAACATCTGCTGCCTGAGGCAGCCACCTCACTCAATCTAATGGTAGAGCCGGCCCTGATCATTTAAAAAGATCCTGAGGATCATCAGTTCTTTTTTCTTGAAATCTTGGTGAGCTTCTCTCAGTCCATGAGTAGACAACACGAGCCATGAGATGGGCCAAGGGTCTGACTCAGTATATGGCAGCTTGGCATGAACAAATCGTCTTCAAGAGTCGCTGGTGCAGAGTTACAGCATGTGGCTTCTTTCAAAGACACGAGTTACGGTGGCTTTTTGAAGACCACCAAGAAGCAACAAGATATTTTTAGGAGCATCTGAACATTTGCCGGTTCTTATTGGTTATTCCTCATTTTCATCCAAGCCAAACCAATAAGAATATCAAGTGTTGCTTGGGTGGGTGGCCTTAATGATTTTACCATTATAGCCATCGTAACCAAGAGAGAGAGAGAGAGAGGCCCAGTGGATTGCCCTAGTTAATTGGGAATAGTTAAATTTGTTGCATATGAACAAACAGACAGCTAACCACGGAGTTGTTAGCGGCTTAGGGAACAATGTTGCAAAGGTAGTCATTGTGCCACTGATAGAGTGGTGGTCCTGGAACCCACCCAGCTTCTTGGGAGTCCAGAATCCTATGCTCCCTTTTTTTGTGGAAAAAAGTGCTAGGAATGTTGTGGACGCAGGCATAAGTCAGAGTCGGTTCTCAGACCTTCTACTCTTCAACAGAAATATTATAGCTATATGAACACGGGCAGCTGCTTTGCTTTGCAACAAGTCAGATGGCTTGCTCCTTTGACTCAGTGCAGGAGTAGCTGATGTGGCAGGCCTCCAGATGTTGCTGGACAACAGCTCCAACCAGCATGGCCAATTGTAAGGGATGATAGGAGTTGTAGTCCAGCAACCTCTACAGGATGCTGCGTCCTGTCTCCTTGAAGCAGAAGCAGTTCTTCAAGGAGAAGTACTGTCTCCTTGAAGCAGAAGCAGTTCTTCTGGATATCACATTGAAAGCAGGATTCCATAGTGTCCCCCTCAGGTTTTGTGTACATGCATAGGTACATATGTGCATATACGTATGTGAACATATTGTGGGATGTGAAACACAATAGCAGTCAAGTACAACATCCCTAGAGTGAACATAAAAGGGGATGTCTGGACCAGCCAGTTGGAACTTCCTGTTTCTCCCAGGCTGGGACAGATTTCTTCTGCATGTGACTAGAGGTGGGCGTGACCTCACCTGCCCAGGTAACAAAAGAGCAGGACTGGTCAGCCATCTCTCTCTCTCTGACCACATTCGTCAAAGAAGTAACATCAGCTCAGCCTAAGATGCTCTCTTGGCTTGCAGCCAAGAGAGGACAAAGGGGCTATCTCCTTATGGGATAGTTTCCAGGTGTATATTACTTTTGTAACTTAAGTCTGCCTTCTGGGATCCACCTGGAAACAGAATGTGAGTGAGTAAACTCTTTTTACACTTTTATAGAAGACTGTGTTGTGCCTATCCTTTTATGAGGGACTTAAGGGGAAATTAGGGACGCGGGTGGCGCTGTGGGTTAAACCACAGAGCCTAGGACCTGCTGATCAGAAGGTCGGCAGTTCGAATCCCCGCGACGGGGTGAGCTCCCGTTGCTCGGTTCCTGCTCCTGTCAACCTAGCAGTTCAAAAGCACAAAAGTGCAAGTAGATAAATAGGTACCGCTCTGGTGGGAAGGTAAACGTCATTTCTGTGCACTGCTCTGGTTCACCAGAAGCGGCTTTGTCATGCTGGCCACATGACCTGGAAGCTGTACGCTGGCTCCCTTGACCAATAAAGCGAGATGAGCACCGCAACCCCAGAGTCGGTCACGACTGGACCTAATGGTCAGGGGTCCCTTTACCTTTTTAAAGGGGAAATTACCAATGAAACTTATTTTAGAGGCTTTAGCGAGCCTGAGCAAATGCATCCGCTGTGCAAGTTTAAAAGGGGAAAGTTGCTCTGCTAAATTGTAGAACTTGTTAACACAAGTTGGAAAGGATATAATCAAACAATATATCCTCTCCTGTATCCCTGAACATTCCCACACATATTCCTCTACTGAAGGGGGTTGGAGTAGATGGCTCTTTGGGTCCCTTCCAACCCCATGATTCTATGATTTCTACACATACATGGACATATATGTATCGGTATATGTTTTGTGTTCATTCATATGTGTACATGCCCCTTAGGTATCTGTGCATAAATGGCATCCTTCTATCCCCTTCTCCCTCTCCCCCTCTCTTAAAAAAAAAAAAGCTTTGGGCATTTCAATACCATTATTGTAACCTTTCTTTGCAGTTTGTTAAGTGATTTACTCCTCCCCCCCCCCCGGAAGGCGACCGCCCCAATGATTCTGGGATAACAGCAGCTCTCATTGTTAAAAGGCAAAGAGCAAACTGATGGATGGCAGGTAATCAAAGTGGCAGAGAGACCTTGGCCCCAGCAATAGTTACCTTACATCTGTCACTCAAGACATTTTACTGCCAATCAGCTTCCTTAAGAAGGCTGGCTGGAACAATAGAGGCCTTTCTGTTTCGTTCCCGCTATTGACGCGAGCTTGTGCCTACAAAGTTCACCCTTTATGTAATCCTCAAAGCATGTGTGCTGGCTTTCTCAGCCAAGTTTTGAGATATATATCCCCCAGTGTCAATGAACTGGTTCGTGGAGGGGAGGGGGGAGGCCTCTCCTCGCAGCCAAAGCGTTGAAGGTGGTCCTTTGCAACGGCGACTGGGATGAGCGTATGATCGGCTTTGTCCGAAGATGAGGTGTCAGAGTGATAGGAATTCATTCGGGACCCTCCCTGCAGCTGCCAGAGATGTTAGGGGCCTTTGATGGCTCAGCAGTGACCACTGTTCTCGGATCATTTCTAGCTGTGAAGACGCTCTGTCAAAACAAGCCCTTTCTGCATGCGGCTGTGTGCGTCATCCTGCCTTTGCCGGGAGACCAGCTTTTACAGGGTGATTCAGAAAAGCCCACAACTTAGGGCAGGATCCTGTGAATGTGGGAAGCCTAGAGAAAGTGTGGATTTCTTTCCCCTGTATTTCTCTGGTCACACTCACATCTTACATTTAAAGCACTATGATACCACTTTAAAGAGTCCTGGCTTTCCCCAAATAATCATGGGAGCTGTGGTTTGTTCCAGGTGTGTAAGGAGATTCCATTCCTGTCACAGAGCTACACTTCCCAGAGTGGTTGAGCAATCATTCCTTCTTCACAGGGAACTCTGGAACTTGTAGTTCTGTGAGGGAAATAAGGGGTCCCCTAACAACTCACTAGTGCAATATCAAACATTTCCAGCCCACACCAAAGTACATTCAGATTGCAGAAGACATGAGGGTTAGTTAAATAACACAGAATTCCTGACCACACTTTACTGAGGAAATTGAACAAAAACAGTATACAATTTGTGGAGAATGGAAAAGAGACTTGTTACTTCAAGCTTTGTACATAGCAGGGAGATATTTAATCACAGACAGAGAGAAAAATCTCCCTCAGAACTACACAGCCAATCAGAGCATACATCACGACACTCTGCTTGCTTGGTATGCAACACTGCCACCACTCTCTCTCCATTAGCTGACTTTTTGATAACAGGAATAACCCTTAAGGTACAAACTTAATTATTCCTGCCATTGCACTCCCAACACCAAGACTATCTAGTGTGCATGTGGGCAACCTGTGAACTTTAGACCATATGTAGACCATGCAGCCCCTTGAAGGACCCTCCTCAGCCACCATGAGGCAGAAGGATTCTAACTAGTGTGGCATAATAATTAGAGATTCAGACCACGACTGGGAATAGATTTATATCCCAATCCAGCCTGGAGGCTCACTGCATGCTCTTGAGCCAGTCCCTACTTCTCAGCTTAGCCTACCTCACAGGAACGTTGTGAAGACAACATGAGGAAGAAGAGAAGAGAATGATGCATGCTGCCTTAAGCTCCTTGGAAGAAGGATTTTTTTTTAAAAAAAGTAAGATTTCATGACAGTGACAAATAGGGAGAGAGATATGGAGACTAGACAATTTCATTGTGAAGGTCACAGGAACCTTTCAAAAGAGAAAGTATGAGGACCACAGGGAAACGAAGGAGGGGGGTTTGGAATTGGGATTTTGCCAAAGTAACTAGCCGACTTCCAAGACACGTCTGTCAATGCATTTGCTCTGGAATTTCCTCTGCCTGTACTAGAGGGTTTAATTTTTCCACAAGCCTCAGTATTCTCCTCGATTGAGGATCATGTTATTAAGCAAGGGGCACTGACCAGCGTTTCAACCTGGACTCCGCTAACCTGTTTTGCTTCTGACATTCTCAGAGGCCAAAGCAAGGATCATGTTCTTTTGACACTTCTGTAGGGGAGGCGATAAAAGATGGGCTGCCAGATTCCAAAGCAGGCTTGATTTGCCCGGGCGTGTTTCTGGAAAACAGACATTTCAGGGACATGGAATGGCCAAGCTGCAAAGGAACTGAGTTTGCATGAGACAGTCGCTTCCCACACTCCCAGCCTGGGAAAAGGAAAGTGCCACTTCCCCTTGGGCATCTCCACACTCAGCTGTGGATCACTTGCTTATTGCCCCTCCTCTTATTGCTGAAGGCCATGCATCTCTCTCCAGCTCACTGGGTCTTCGAGCTCAGACCCACTATTAACAACCCGGGTTCATATATCTTATTCTGGATGGGCCATAGCTCAGTGGTACAGCATCTGCCTTACATGCAGAAAGTCCCAGGTTTGATCCCTGGCTGGGAATGCCACCTGCCTGAAAGCCTGGAAAGCCACTGCCAGTCAGAGCAGACAATACTGAGCTAGATAAAACCAATGGTCTGACTCAATATAAGACAGCTTAACTGAGCTTAGATAGCTCAGTTGGTTAGAGCACGGTACTGATAACACCAAGGTTGCAGGTTTGATTCCCACATGGGACAGCTGCATATTCCTGCACTGCAAGGGGCTGGACTAGTTGATCCTCAGGGTCCCTTCCAACTCTACAGTTGTATGATTCTAACATTCCTATCTTCAATCTACTGGTCAGGGATTGCATGTTTTAAGGATCTTCCACATAAGAAAATGCCAAGAAAATGGAAATCCAGCATGTAGGGTGATGGGGGTGATTCTAGCCCCGATATTCTTTGTGCAAAGAATACGTAACTCCCGATTTCTGGCAACATCAGCTGACCAAACCAATCATTTTTACCAGAAAGGTTGCCAACTTTTGAGCTGGCCTCTGTAGCTGTTCCTTGAATTGTGACACAATGTACAAACAAGGGCAGCTGATAATGTTTACCTCCATACTGTGAAAGCTTCCCCTGACAATTCCTGCAGCTCAAGCTGTTATTAAAAGCAAGAGACCAATGCCTGTGGGGTTTTTTTCCCCTTCTTCTTCTTCTGCTGATTAGTTGGCAACCCTATTTGTCAGCCTCTTCAGGATATGGTCATTGTCCTGCAGTTCACACACAATGGTGCAGTCCTCTGAGAGAAATCAGGATTCTCAAGAGAGCAACCATTCAGGTTCCAGGGCCATGAACAGGTGACCTTCACTGACCTTGAGGTAGGTTATTATACTGTGGTACCTCGGGTTAAGAACGGTACTTAATTCGTTCTGGAGGTCCGTTCTTAACCTGAAACTGTTCTTAACCTGAAGCACCACTTTAGCTAATGGGGCTTCCTGCTGCCGCCGCGCCGCCGGAGCACGATTTCTGTTCTCATCCTGAAGCAAAGTTCTTAACCTGAAGCACTATTTCTGGGTTAGCAGAGTCTGTAACCTGAAGCGTATGTAACCTGAGGTACCACTGTACTGGAAAATGCTTTGTGCCTTGTTTAGCTGAGCCCTTTTTAAACTGCAACCCGTACCCACTTCAAAAGAAGAGACTTCTTTTGCAGTGGAGAAATCTACTAAGCCGGGTGGACAAATGGTCTGAGTCAGTACAAGGAAGCGTCCTCATATAAGTAAACTGGGAGGTCTTGGTGACGTAATTCAGAAGCAGCAGCGTGAGGAACGCAACACGGAACATTTTAAGCTCTTCTCCTCGTCCCTTTTGGAGACTCTTAATCCACCCATATCTGACCAACCTTGAGGAGGATGAAAGGGAGCTGCGTAATGCTACAGCTGTCGAAAAGGTAAAAGTTCAGAAGTGCACGCACAGGCACAATGAAGATATCAGACCTCCGCTTTGTAGAAATTTAAAGGAATATGGTTCTGAATCATGGCTTTGGAATGCGGCTCTGACTTAATAGCTGCAAGCAGGACAGATGACAAAATGGAAGGTTTGTGAGAGGGCATCGCACCGCAGGCCATCTGAAAAACAAGACAAGGCGATGTTGAGAATGGGAGGAAATTCTATGCCGGCTGCTTTCACTAGGGGAGGAGGTAAGCTCATGTAACACGCCAAGATAGGTTATGTTCCAGCTCCCAGTGGTTTCAAGGGGAGATTTATGGGTTTCAGCTGGAGCCTTGGCTATTCCCATCCAGAGCTTCACAGAGCTCACACACAATGATCTGTCACTGCGAGGGCCAAGGCCAAGACCCACCCAGCTGAGTCCAAGATTGCTGTGGATTAAGGCTTCATGAAAGGGTGAATGAGATAGGAGGGGAACTCGTGGTCACTTCTCCAGCCTCATAAAAGAAAGAACAGGGAAGATGTTCCAATGGATTTTGGAGATGCAGAAAATAATGCCCAGCATATTTATTTTTAAAAACAAATGTATGAGCTTCGTGTTCAGTTTTAGCTACACACAATATTATATCAGTCACCAGTATAGGTAGTGGTTGTTGTTGTTAGGTGATATCCAGTTCTAGTGCTATTTAACTTGCTGAAGTTAATAGGCACCAGTAGCTAAGGTTCATGAATGTCAATGGTTCCATCCGAGTTCTGCTTTTGAACTTCCCCAGAGGCATCTGGCTGGCCACTGTGGAAAACAGGGTGATGCATTGAATGGGCCTGATCCAGCAGGACTCTTCTTATGCGTTGTATGCAGAAGGTTCAGTCCCTGGTATCTCTAGCTAGGACTTTAAAAGAGCCCTGCTTGAAGCCCTGGAGAGCTACTGCCAGCCAGCGTGAACAACACTGAATTAGGTGGGCCAGTTGTCTGACTCAGCGCCATAAGGTAGTTTCATATACTGACTATGGTTGCAGCTCTCTAAAAGAAACTAAAAATGGCTGCCGGCCACAGCCAGTTGAACGCCATCCTGCTGGGTGCTGGCTACTTCAATGCCATCCCTTTGAGGGCATGACGTTCCAAGGAAATTGTTAAACTGTGGTGCAGATGTAAATATGTGCATATTAGCAGGGGACCAGCGGTTAGATGTGGTCAACGGTCAAGGAGATAATTCTTTCCCTTTTAGAAGATGAACCATACAGTGTTTCCATCAGAATGGTTCTTTTCTTTGTACCATCTCATGGGGCAGTTTCCATCCTTTGCGGTTTTCCCATCTTGCAAATTTTACAGAAAAATAAAGAAAAATAAAAAACCAAGACCCCAAAGCCTGTTTGCCGCAGCCTTGAATCATGAGTCACAAGGGAACAGTATATCTCTGAATTAATACGGATTCTGGAGATAGGAAGCAGAGAGAAAGAGAGAGTTTGGTTGTCTATCTTTGTACCCAGCTTATTACTAAACAAACCTTTAGCAACAAGGGTCTCACTTTCAAGT
This sequence comes from Podarcis pityusensis, assembly GCF_964106645.2. NCBI lineage: Eukaryota > Metazoa > Chordata > Lepidosauria > Squamata > Lacertidae > Podarcis > Podarcis pityusensis. Next base: position 52,053,526 of record NC_138033.1, on the reverse strand, counting down.
TAGGCTGCAGATTTGGGCCAAAGGGGACACAAGTCATGATCATCGGGGAAGTGTCCAAATATTACTCTGTTTTGGACATTAGAAAAAAAATCCAATGAAGATTTCCTTTCAGCTGACAAAGTGGCATTGAGTCCATAAATGCTTTTGTGTGAAGAAAATAATTTTGTCCGTCTTTAAGGTATCACAAGAACGTAAGCCTGCTGGATCAGATCAAAGGCTCATCTAGTCCAGGATCCTGTTCTCACAGTGACCAACCAGATGCTTATGGGATTCCCACAAGCACAGGAGCCAACTCCTAGGGGCCAAGGTCCCTTAGCCCCCCCCCAATTAAAATATTTGAGGGGGTTGCCCCCAAGATGATGGCCATTGCCGTTCATATGCTATGTGTGTGCCATGTATTTTGATTGATTATGTGGGGCAAGGCTTACTTGCCCCCATATTTTATTCAAGTTGACACCCCTGCACACAAGCAGGACCTGAGCACAACAGTACTTTCCCCACTTGTGATTCCCAGCAAGAAGACTCTTTGTTGTTTTAACCGCAAGAAACAGAAGATGGGCTAACCCTCTTGAATTTTTTTAGCTTGGCAATTGCCTCTGTGGTGAGCTGGCTTTGGAAGCGGGTTCAGATCCCATTTGGTTGCCCTTTTACCGGTTATCATTTGGCTTTGGACAACCACCCTCAATTCAATAAGGACAGGAATTAAAAAATTAGGCCTCTGGATCTTAAATGTTTAATTATTATCTGAAATCACTCTGACTGATTGAGATCACTTATGTGAGTGATTTTTAAAAAATGACCCTCCTTCTTATGGTCCCCAGTAGGGATGGGTGAACATGTCAATTTTATTTTCTCTGTTCTCATTTCCTTAATCTTAAGTTTCATTCTTCACATTTCCACACTGGCTTCCACTCTATCTATCTACCTACCTACCTATCATCTTCATAGATTGTTGATTTTTTTAAATGATATTTATTGAAAATTTAAAATTACAGAAAGAAAGAGGAAAAAGCAAGAAAAAAAGAAAAGGAAAAAAGGTATACAAAAAAAGAGATTAAACAATATAAGTCAATAAAAACAAAGGTAAAAAAACACACAAAAAACTAAAATAAACAAAAACTTTAAAAGCAAATCCAATATTCCCAAATCCTTATCTTTCATTAACTTGTTTCATCGACCTCCTCACACCTCCCTTTTTTGTATTCTAGTTATTAATTATCTCAGCAAATCCTTTCCATCTTTCACAATATTCTGTCATTAAATTACCTTAATCTATTTTAACCTTATCTTACCATAAAAACCCTAAAGCTTAAAACTCAAATCTCATTTATACCTAATTCTTTTTAACAAAACATATTTATACATAATTCTTTTTAACATTTCTACTAAAGCCAAATAGTTTCATTCCAACATTTTTCTAGTACTCATTAATTTTACAATGGTTTTCTAAATGAAATTTTTAAAACTTTCTTCCAATCTTCATCCGTCGTCTCTTCTTCCTGGTCTCGAGTTTTGTCAGTCCTTTCTGTTCCATCTATTTAGTCCATCAACCTGGTGACCTTCTATCCGAGGCTCTTAAGTCTTTTCCATGTCCCTTCTGCAGGTCTTCTTCATGTTTGTACCTGCACTTTATTTTATCTTCTGCTGATCTTATTCTTAATTTCCTTCCTTTCTCTCGGGGAGACTCCAACTTGACAATATCTTTATCCCTTCTCAGCAAGTCAGCCCATTCTCCATAGTCAGCACTGACATCCAAAAGATATTTGAAGGCATGTTTCAAAGTCCCTCCAAGGTTAAGGGCCCCCACAACTCCAAACTCCCCCTGACCCAAAACCAAATCCAAGAAGTCAAAACATCCCTGCATAGGGGGGTCTATCCAACTTCCCATCTCCAAACCAAACAGTACTCCATCTCTCCAAATCTGACTTTCTCCAGGTTCAGTCGTCAGAAACAACAACCTATGTTCCTGCAAGGCCGCAGCTCTCTCCACTTCCACCATTTGAGGTTCAGCAACAACCTCCTCCTCCATCTTCCTCACAACTTGCCCTGCCAAGACACATTCCTGGACCAATTCCTGAGTGGTTTTTATATGAGTATTCACTGTTTGTCCAAATTTGCCAACTGCAACAGTCATCAAATCCATCTTCTCATGTAACTGTTCCAGTAAAGCACTTGTCTTGCAAAAAGCAAGCACTAAAGCTTCTTCTGGGCACATTCTTGTTCAAGGTCAATGTCTGGTCTCACGATCTTAATCTCTAGAACTGTGGAAATCCCCAGATCGACTCCAGCAACAGTTTCACAAGCTCCCTCTAGAGGTAACAATTTCTGTTTGTATCTGTCTTTTTTTTAAAAAAAGCAGATCCCGCAACGAAATTTCTTTCTTTTTTCAGATATTTTGTTCCTTTTAAGTGCAAAAGGGAACATTGGAATCAAAATGTTTCTCTTTTTTAACTATCTGTCAAAAAAAGAACGTTTTATCCACAGTCAATGAACTTCCCCAAAACGTCTGTCTCTGACACCCCGCTCCCAGGTTCAAGATGATGGAAATTTATCTTTCTTTACTCTCTCTTCTGCAGGTTTAAACAGTCTAAGATTTCCCCCCTCTTCTCCTGCTCCCAAGGGGGGTTTAGTAATTTTAACTGATGGAAATTTAGTCCTTTACAAACGACTTTCCAGACTCTAGCTTGAAATGTCTTTGCTTCAATCTATTTACAAAAGCGGAAGGCGGACTTCCTGTTTAGACCTTCCCGCTTCAGTGCCAAATTAAGAAGTTTCATAGTCCGATTTTCCGTTCTACTCGCGGGCAGTTGTTTAAAATCCAATTGTTCACAGGAAAAAGTCAGCACTCTCCGGCAACAGCAATGCGGCTTCACTCCGTGAAAAGAGCAGTCGATTCGAAGCACCGCGCCATTCACCCCACGTCACTCCGGATCCCCGAAACCGGGTTTCCCCGCGAGTAGGGGAGGCGCAGAAGGTGCCAGCCAAATCCCACGTCCACAGGCTTCTCCCGCCTGTGGTTTTTGGTGGGTCTCCGCCTCGCCGTGGCGGTCCAGACCCTAATTCTCACGAAGCGGATTCCTCCCGATCAGAGGAAATCCGCCATTGCCGGAGGCGCTAACCCGGAAGTCCCCATCGTCATAGATTGTTTTCTGATGCAAGCCAAAACAATCATTCTTGTGAAATTTGCACTTCTCTGAATTTTGCAATGCAGTTCTCCAGTCAAGTAATGGGTACAAAAATGCATAGAACTAGTGTAAAGCATGCCTCTTAATGCATATATTGGTGGAAATAACCAATTTAAATGCATTATGTTCAGGAAAACTGCTTTGCGAAACTGTATATATTAGGCAAAATCCTCACTGAAATGCTGGTGAATTTTCATGGCGACTTTTTTAAAAAAACAACAACAACAACCAAGATTGTTGCAGAAATCTGGAGAATTCAAATTCAAAGTGGGGAAAATACAAAATGGGAAGAAATAGAAATCTCCATATTCTCTCATCTCTAATATTAGCTCATCCGAAGGTATTACTTTCAGCCAGAAAAGAATGGATGGAAGAATAGATTTTGCACACCCAGAGCCCATTGTTGGCTTTAAAGATGGTGGTCAGGAACCCAGGGTCTCCTGTAATGGAGCAGAAAATGTATCACATTCTAAAGTCGCAGTTATACCCACTCCTATGGCTGTATAGACACCTCATTCCGAGTAGATCAAGTGCTTGCTATAGACATAAGGGGGTACTATGGGAACTAGCATGGTTTGGAGGAGATGTCAAGCAGATGTGAGTGAGGCCTGCATGCACAATTCCTTTACTTTTGTTTCCTGTTTAAGGGCATCCTCTGGAGATGCCCGTGGGTCTGGTCTGTATGCTGTGATTTTCCTATGGATCATCTCTCTTCAAAGAAGCCCCCATTTGTGACAACTGCTCTATGAATTAGCTGCAATGTGTGGAACGGCTCCAAATTGTGAAAGGATATGATTATATGCTATTATGATTATATATTGTATATGATGGTGTTCATCACTATATTTGTCAGTGGTTTCACACTGACTCTTTGAAGTATGTGATCCATGTAGTTCTGACTCTATAATGTGACAACGCCTTTTGGAAGATGGAACAATTTTGGTGCAAAAAAATGCCCCAAAGCCCAGCAAGTGACGTCATGAAAACCTTTCCTGGCCTATTTTGTCGCCCGCAGATGTTTTGAGAAGGAGTGTTGAGTTATTATTTGGACCTCCAATTGATTGATGGGCCTCCTGTTTTTGTTTTGTTTCGCTGAGGTGAAATATGTTTACTGTGGCGTGATGTGGGTTAGGAACATTTTTCTTGTAATATAGCCTAGCTGGGTCACTGGGCACAACCAGCTTTTTATGTCAACCTCTATAATTAAAAAGCTGGGAGGGGGGTTCAAATGTTAATTATAAGCCCTATTTTGGGTCTTGTTTGAAAAGCTTCCTCTGTGATGCCAAATGTCACCATAGGGGTCTTTCCAAAAAAACCTGCTCTCTGTTTTGAATCACGACGACGTCAGGAATTTGTGGCTGACCAGTTGGAGGAAGTGGTCAACTGTATCCGCCTCTCCATTGAATCATGGCCCTTGGATTCCATTGGCTGTGACCACTTGAAAACGTAGAAGTGCTGTACCCAAGCCAAATCGGGACAAAATATAGCACAAGAGTAGTTCACTTGGGACCTGTTTTCAACATGGCATAGGAGAATGAATGATGGGGAAGGGCCAGTTGGTCAGGCTTTGATATTTATTATGGTTTATTCAATTTATTTGCTGCTTTCCTCTAAAGAAAAAAATATATATCAAAGGAAGGAAAGCCACACAAATACAATTCATACAAACACAACATTTAAAAGCAATATCAACACACTAAAAAGGACCGCCCACTGATAAATATTTTTAAAAATACAGTATTTTTCGCCCTATAGGACGCACTTTTTCCCCTCCATAAATGAAGGGGAAATGTGTGTGTGTCATATGGGGCGAATGCAGGCTTTCGCTGAAGCCTGGAGAGTGAGAGGGGTCGGTGTGCACCAACCCCTCTCGCTCTCCAGGCTTCAGGAAGCTATCCGCAAGCCTTGGGAGCCCGGCGCGCCGGGCTCCCAAGGCTTGCAGATAGCAGCCTGTTCTGGGCGCTGGGGTCGGGGGAAGCTCGGGCTTCCCCCGGCCCAGCCCCATGCCGGGGGGGGAATATATTTTTTTTCTTTATTCCCCCCTCCCAAAACTAGGTGCGCCCTATGGGCCGGTGCGCCGTATAGGGCAAAAAATACGGTAATCTCTTCCCGCACTATGAAGGCATGGTTGCCAGCTAATATGAACACAAGAGTCACAACACTCTTAGCACATGTCTGGGTTTATTCTATTTTTATTTTGTTATTACATTTATATTCCACTTTTCCTCCAAGGAGCTCAGGGTAGCATACATTCCCCAGTTTTTATCCTCACAACACCCCTGTGAGGCACGTTTGACTGAGAGACAGTAAAGCGCACACGGTCACTGAGTGAGTTGTATCTGGCTGAGCGGGAAGCTGAACGCTGGTCTCCCGTGTGCTCTTCTTAGAAACCAAAAACATGTCAATATCCGCACCAGGTGAGCCTTTCTGGGTAGAACATTCCACAAACAGGGGAGCCACTGAAATGGCACATTTTTTTCATTGTCATTCTGCAAGGGGTCTTCTAACAACCCTCAGAACCATTGACAAACTACATTTCCCAGGATTCCTTGGAGGAAGCCATGACTGTTGACTGTCATGTTGACCATCTGCTTTAAACGTATGGTGCAGATGGGGGTTGAGGCGGCTTCCTTTGTTTACTAAGAAGAACTTTCCACATCCATAATGCTGGTGTCAGGAGAATGGGGAATAAATACCTTCTGAATTACAGATGGAGAACTTGCAGCATCCCTAAATGGACGTAGTCTGATTGACCTCCATTAGTGGAAACTTTCAACTCCCGGCAAATCAAGACCAAGATTCCCAATCTGTCAACTTGAGTCTTGATACCTTGTTTCTGCTTCTGCAAGAAGTAGATCTGGATAAAGTTGTTTTTTAAACCTTAAACAGGCAGGCTTGGTCAAGGCATTGACCAGCCCATTGCAGTCCTACCTTACCAGGTCATAGTGGGTGGGGTTACACAGGAACCTGCAAAGACATCATAGCTCAAGGAACCTTTCCCTCTGCAACCATAAACAGTTTGGCACAAAGGGTAGTAAAGGAAAGGTCCAGTGGCTTCCAGTTCGAATCCTAATAATAACAATCTGTTTTATCCAAGAGATCTTGGAGTTGCATACCCTCAGGCTGCAACAGAGGGAAAGAGTGGAACTAGGGCTATTCCAATACCTCTGCTTGAGAGACCAGCTGCCATTTGCTCTTCTCCTAGCAGCAGCCATTCACATCAGGCTGCTTTATCTGTCTCCAGCTGGTGATTATAAAAATGTTTGAAGAACTGATACTTGTCTGTGTGCTTTGTCCACCATCCTCATCACTTTCCCTTTTTCTGCCATGTATTTTAGACTGTAAAGCTGAGGACTGGGACTGCCTTTTTTCATTACCAAACTGAAGAGCTGGATTTTTATTTTATTTTTTTAAAAACCGCTTTAACTAAAATGTTTGAAATGCTTTGAGTACTAACATCTCTTGGCAACTTTGGAGAACTTGGCCATTACATTCCAAAGAGCTAGAATGCTGGCCTTTGACTCTGTTTCTTCTTTACCAGAGTCTGCATGTTGCTCGCCAGGCGATTGCAGCTAGCTGTAAAAAGAGAGATTTCTGAAATTTTAACAGGTATTTTGTGGTTGCGCCTGGGCTGCTGCAACATTTCTCAAAGTCTCCAGCTCATACTTATTGCTAACCTTTTGCAGGTTTCTTTCATAGTATTGTTGTTGCAAGGTTTTCACTGAAAACCCTGGAGATGTGTATTTCATTTCCAAGGGAGAGTCTTGGCAATGGCCCGGCAAGGGCGGCTTGCAATCTGGGAGGATGGGGTAGGCCCTGCCTCAGGCAGACGTGGTGTTGGCTGAGTCCTTTGAAAGCAAGATTGAGACCCGTAAAACGGCCATGCATCATTCTGCTTCAGGACCACACAGTGCTATGAAGCTGGTTTCAGAAAATGGTGCCCTTTCTAGGGATGGAGGAAGTCTTTCATTCTGCTTGTCGCAGCAGATTTAACAAATTCAATGCTCTTGGTTGGATTATGCATTTCTCTGGATTCTGTGTTGCAGTTCCAGTACACAAACGGCACCCACGAAAGTATGCAATTTACATTAAAAGATGCAGATTGCAGGTATGCATATGAAATGCATATTGCATAAATAAGGGAAAATGCATAGAGAAGCACTGAAACATAATTTTTTAGGTTATTCAAATGTGTGTAAGGTGCATACTTAATGAAATGTGGACCTTTCATACATTCTCTCTCAAAAAACCACCAGTGGAACTGAAGTGGGATGAAGTTAGGCTGCTCATTCCGTTATTAGCATTTCTTCATGCACACACAAATATATACACACACACACTTGTGTGTGCAATACTTATTTGGTGTTGAAGACTATATAATTGCTATTCTTCACTAGGGATGAGAGAGAAATTTGATTTAGTTTGCCTATCAAGTGGAAAGGATTTAATCTGCACTTTCTAAAACAATAGACAAACTGAGACATTGTTAATTAATTAACACACATATATCATCTCAGTGGAGCATGAGACTCTTAATCTCAGGGTTGTGGATTTGTGCCCTCCATTGGGCAAAAGATTCTTGCATTCCACGAGGTTGGGATAGATGACCCACGTGGCCCCTTCCAACTCTACGATTCTATGATTCTATGATCTTAAGGCAATATACAGGATACACTAAAAACAGTACAAAAATAACAAATGATTTTTTAAACAAACAACAAATTGTATGGCCCCCACAGCAAAGACCTATTCATATAGCTGGGAAAACCCATGGAAACAAAATGCCTCCAGCTATTTCTGGAAAGTGGAGATAGTGGGGCACCACCCATCTCTCAATAAGAAAGCAGTTCCACAGAACCCGGACAGCCACAATAGGTGCCAAGTAGCTGTGAAATCACCATACTTTTTTTCATGAAAAAGTAGTTAAAAATTTGGGGCCGTCTTATACATGGAGAGTGCACGGGGGGGGGGGGGGGATGAAGGATTGTTTGCTGCCGGGAGCTGGAGATTGTCAGCAGCTATTGGTCGTGGTTTTTTGTGGCTTCGGGAAGGGCTTATGTTGATTGTGTGTTGCTGCGGCAATTGGGCAGGCGGGGACACCTCCCAAAAAAGCTCAACAACTCTAGGCAATCTCCCCCCTCCCCCCAGTATCTTAATTTGGAGTCCCCCCAAATACATGCGGGCATATTATACACGAAAAAATACGGTAACTTTGAAATTCACACTTTTCCAAATGTTGCAATGTGGTTCCCCCCTAAGTGTGCAGAAATACATCTGCTTGGTCAAGTGTGGATATGTTAGCGAAAATAACATACAAAACACATTTATATCAGGGAAATGTAGCAGTGTTCAAATTAGGGGAAATTGCATGCAAAAAAATGTGCATTGTCAGGAGAGAGAAAAAATTGAACTAAATGCTGGTGGATTTTCACGAAGACTCCCCTTCTCCTATAAATAAATATCAAACTTATCTGGAGAACTAAATTTAAGATAGGAAGAATCAGAAATGAAGAGAAACTGAAATGGACATACCCACCCATCCCTATTCTCTACCCACCAGATTGCATCCATAATACAGTGTTTTTTAAATCTGTGTCTGTGGTGTATATTTTGACATCAGAATACCAAATACATTGTCTTCATGCATCTAGTATTTTTTTTTTTTAGCAATAGCAATAATAACAATAGGCCCCAGTGCCATTTTATAACAAGGCCTCACGCTGAGCACAATTAAACCTACTGTTTCCAATCAGGTTTAATGCGAGGATAAAGTGAGCGCTCCCTGAGATTTGAGAGGAGGATAATTTGTCAGTAATAATAAGTGAAGACAAACAGGATGTACTCCAGTGAATGTAGCCTGATTAGAACCAAATGTGTTCTTAGGGATCATTGCTAAACTCCTTAAAACGAAGGGATTGTCCAAGCCTAGTAATGTGCATTCTTCATCTCTCCAACTCTCCCCACTTTTCAGGCCTGCTTTGCAGCCAACAAATGTAGAGGGTAGAAATTATGTGAGTAACTAGGTTGTGGGGTTGTCATCAACCCAGTCTGTGCTTTTTAATACATTTTCTCCAAATTCAGCTTTATAACCTGCCTAGGGGAAAGCATTTTAACAAGAAATGAGGGGGGACTGCTGGATTTCCCTACCCCCATCCCATTTGCCAGCAAAAAGCCAGCACACAGTATTTTGTACACGTCTGGTCAGAATTTGGACCTACGCCTAGGAAACCTGGGTTCAAATCACTCAGCTCTCTGCCACCGACTTGTTGTGTAACCTGCATAGCCTCAATCTCGCTCTGTAAAATAGAAACAGAGAGAACAAACAGTTGCAAAGCCCTCTGCAATGTTTGGACAGGGCCTATTAGACGATTATAATAATTAAAAAAATAGTCATAGCCAATAATAGCAGGATAGCAAACCAGAGACTTGTTGGGTAAAGATTTTTCTTTCCTTCTTTTTATTTGGTTCAAAGTGTTGCGGACGTAGAGGTTGAAGCCCTGCATCAAGAAGGGTTTCTCCTTGGCTGAAGAAGAATTTCCATAACCCAACATAACAGCACAACTAACAGACTGGCAAAGCCACTAATTAACCAACCGCCTAGATGCAGACAGACTGCCTGTTTCCAGGCAAAATGCAGCTCTAATTCACCATTGCTCAGTCTGTGCAGGATAGCCCAGCGGAGGGTGTAAAATTGACTGGCTAAGGAAGAAGCAACTATAACATCAGAGGCATTGTAGACATAAAATATGCCTCATGGAGATATGCTTGGGGTTTTAGACAGGCATCTGGTTGGCCACTGTGAGAGCAGGATGTTGGACTGGGTGGGCCATTGGCCTGATCCAGCTAAGCTCTCCTTACGGTCTTGCCATTAGTGCTATCTTTATTATTATTATTTAGGGCTGTTTATTTCTTTTTTGTGTGATTTTCCAGGGGGCATTTCAAATCCCTTTTCTTAAAATTTCTATTCTGCTGATGAATTTCCTTTTCTTTCTCAGCTGCTTAGAGCAATATTCTGTTGAAGAGGGGGGAATATAAATATTCTCACAGTGCCATTTCTATGTGTGTCTACCCAGAACTAAGCCCCATTGAGAACTATAAATAAATGGCTGCCTTGGGTTGATCAAGTATCAGTTCATCTAACTCTCAGTACCAGCTAGACTGACTGGCTCCGAATCTCTGGGGTTTTACATAAAGATCTTTCCCCAGCCCTACCTCAACATGCCAGGGTTCAAACTGGTGACTTTCTGCATACAAAGGATGAGCTATGGACCTTCCTTATACCTGGAAATTTAGAATGGCCTTAGGACAGTTTGCTAGTGCAAGCAAGTTGGATCCAAGGGCCGTAACCAAGGCTGGGTGAGTGTGATTTGGGGGGGACTCCTGAAACACTATCTCTATCAGGTCATGTAGTGTCTTTCTTGCAAATCTCTGCTTTCACTGATGCTGAGAAAACTGTCCCATCTCAAGGAGAGGATCCACATTGAACCAGACTAAAAGGCCTATCTCAGCCAGGATCCTGTTGTCTAGATGCCTCTAGGATGTCCACAAACCAGACCTCAGTGAGTGCAGCAGGACTTGTGCCACTTCTGATTCCCAGTGACTGGAAGTAGTACATAACACATCACAGCAGTAGCCATTGATAGCCTTATCCCTCAAGAACATGTCTACGTGAAAATACAATTACTCCTGTCCAATGAACTGGGCATAAGAAGAAGGAATGAACGGTATGGTGAGCCACTGCCTCCACCACCTGCCATTCTCAAAGTGGTCATTTGAGGGTCTCCTGAGACATGATTCCCTGGACTTCAGCCCTGAGGTCCAGGTCTAACTGCACCACTGCCTAAATTATCAACTAAAATCTGATGGAAGGCTCCCTCTCTGTATCCCACCTATGGTGGAAACCTGGTGGCTTAAGCAGGAGTTAAAGCCACACCTAAACAGTGGAATACCTTGCTCCATGAAGTTTGTATGATCCCCTCCTTAACCATCTTCCATTAGTACAGTGGTACCTTGGGTTACAGACCCTTCAGGTTACAGACTCCGCTAACCCAGAAATAGTACCTCGGGTTAAGAACTTTGCTTCAGGATGAGAACAGAAATCGTGCTCCGGCGGCGCGGCGGCAGCAGGAGGCCCCATTAGCTAAAGTGGTACCTCAGGTTAAGAACAGTTTCAGGTTAAGTACGGACCTCCAGAATGAATTAAGTTCTTACCCCAAGGTACCACTGTAAATATGTTGTTGTTGTTGCTGCTGCTGCAGGCTTTTGCCTTGCTAGTTACAATGCTAGTTATCAAATAATTTATCTGTTACACCAGCCTCCACTGTAGGGATGAACCTAAGAGTTGACTTCTGCCCCATTTCCATTTTGTCCCATTCCATGCAGATATTTTGAGAGAATACATGAAAAGTCTGCACTTAATTTGTGTGCATTTTATGTGCACTTTTTGATGTAAAAATAAACATTTTCTCATTGTTTTTCAGTATATTTTGTATGTATTTATTATGTAAAAAGTATGTATCTTTGTGTGTGCTGTTTGTACACAAGAATTGCATTGCAAAAATCCAAAGGAGTGCTTAATTTGACTGAGAACTGCTTTATGATCTGCAAGCAAGTTTAGGAGCTTTTGACTGGATTTGTCAGCTGTGAAAAGCAGACCAAATGAATTCATCTCTATCCTGCCTTGTTAATGTTGTCATTTTGTTGTAATTTTACCTGTTGTGGTGCATTTGCAGGATAAACATTCCTGAATGAATATTAAAAAAAAAAAAAGTTTGCCCAAGATAGGCAGAAAAACCAAACTATGAGCTGGGCAAAATGGGAGGAAGAGAAATATATGAGATCAAATACTCAGATTATCCCATCAAGACTGACAATGTTTCACATTAAAAATGTGATTGCTTGGGATGAATTGGTTTTTAAGTGTTTCATTTTGTTTTGCCATTTCTCAGAACATAAAGGAGAAATGACAGACACAACACAATGGAACGACTGCATAAAAGAAAATAATTTACGGGAAGTGGACAAGGAGCTATCAGCCTGCTTCAGAAGGCTGTTCAGAATATGGGCATCAGAATCTGACAATGAAGTAACAGCACACTGTCCATGTAGAGAGATAATCAGCACTGGGATGAATAGGTACAATAAACAGAGGGGGGTTTTGGGGGGGGCATACTGAAGCTCATGAAATCCATGCGTTTATCTGAGTGCATATTCCTTGGCAATTTTATTTATTGGATTTCATTTACAAAACTACTTCCTATGAAAGATCTCAAAATGATGTAACAAGAAAAATACCAACAAGAAAACCTATGCAAAAGAATTCTGTATTGCAAAACAATTGAAAACAACTTCATATATAAAGACAATTAAAAGCTACACACCCACACACCCACAATTCCTTACCCAGTGCAATGGCAGACCGGTATAAAAATTTCCGCTTAAAGGCTTGTTGAAAAAGAAATGTCTTTGATAGGGCCCCCAAAAGACAAAAAAGTACATTTCCAACATCATATGGAACAGACATCCCAATTATCCTATTCTAGCAGCACCATCTAAATATATGGAAATTTGCTTTGGTAGTTAATTGAATCACGCACATGTAATTCAGGGAATCTGTACCAAACTGCTAAAAATCATGCACCCCCAAAAGCTATCAAGCTGTTGACAGTTACACCTTATGTTTAAAAATACAAACTGGTCTGTTCTAAAATTTTCAGGGGGCAAGCCTGCTAATTCCCACTGTGAAGGGCATAAGCCTCACTGAGTTCCATGGCACTTATGCAAGAATAACTGAGTTCAGGTTTGCATCATGAACTTATGGAATGCTACTTTCTTCTTTACTTTCCAGGTCACCAAAAGCAACAAAATCTGATTGTCAAATTTAACCAAATATTTTAGGAATTAATAGTATGCTTTAAAAAAGGGAAAACACCTCATATAAAATTGCAGCAACCACCATCTATGACATACACACTCCAAAATAAAGCAACAATTTCATTTATGTAATATTTGTGAGACCTAAATAACATGCCCCATAATTCCTCTAACAATCTCAGACAAACACCTGCACTTATTTTCTCTGTCTTTCTACGTCTTTCTTCTCTTTCAACTGAATGCAACAATACCTTAATCTCACAGAACCCATAGTGCTCCCAGTGCTTCCCAGTTTAGCTTCCACTGGTCAATGATTTCCATTGCCATATTGAAGATTAAGATGCTCCTTTTCCTTTGTCCTGGCCAATGACATCTTTGCCACTGTTAATAAAATAAATACTAATTCATTCCCACCCTTGGATCATATGTTTTATTCAAATAGCCTTTTTAAAAAATCATAAAAAGCACCATCACAACCTTAATTCTTGCGATGCTTAAGAAATTCAATGTACATTTTAAGCTTTACTTTTCAAAATATGTCCAGGGAGACAATTAGAAATGTTTTGCTTTCGGTACATCAAACCAAAGCAACTCTTGGGTGTGTATTTGTATTACAACATTTGATCATTTTAAAATAATAAACGTAAACTGAACATGGCAAAACAAAGCATGTCAGAATGCCTTTCCTCCCCTCCCCCTCCCTTTCTTTAGAAAGTGTATGTTTTCACTGGGAAATTATCTGCTTGTAATAGCCGTTTTATAGAAGGAGACAAACTCATGCTAACATTTTGTCCATAAAAAAAGGTTATATTGCTTGTGTCCTGATGGAAAAGGCAGATGATAAAAACAGCGAACAGCAATTATGGAGGGGGGTAAAGCATATCTTGCGAGAATGGAAAGATCTCTTTTAAATTGAGCAAAATACTGTCAATTAAAAAAAACACCCAAATTAACGAAGGCTTAAATGGCATTTGAACAAACATCCACACACTGGATTTCCACCTCTTTCTGCCTCTCAGACTAGGATTCTTAAGTGCCATCACCATTTCCTAGTCATGCGGTGCGTGTGGGTATTTTATTAGGAATAATAAACCCCCGTTTTCATACTTGGGTGCTGTCTTGGGGGCCCTAGGAGTTTGACCATCAGATGCATCAAACAGACAATGAAGGAACCAGGGAACTTTCTCAAGGGTTCAAAGGAGCAATTTGCTGTGTCTCATAAAGGTAATTGCCTCCCATTTTAACTGCAATCTGTTTTCTTAGTTGGAGAGGATCCTAGAGACAAATGGCCCTTCTTCCAACCACTCCACTCTTTCTTTCTCCTCCTTCTACGTGAACAAATATATATTAGCAGTGGCACTTTAGAATGCAGACTTCTAAAAGAGATTTGGAAACAGTTCACATGCATAGAAGAAATTCATACCCTAAAGGGAAAACAATGAGCCCTATAGGGACTGAGGGTAAGTAAAATGATCCAAAGGAGCGGTGCAGGAAAGAATTGTTAACCAAGGAAGCTTTCTATTTAAAGATCTTGGGGACTTTGGGGGGCGTTATATATTGGAGGGTTGTTTTGATTTGAATGTATTTTGGGATAAAGTAAATACTCCGTTCTGGAGTTTCAGGTTTTCTGTGGTGCAAGAAAGGTGATGGTGAAGAATGTGAATTAGTCTGTGGTAGGTCCAGCATATGAAAGGATTTTAGCCAGTGGGTATCGAATCCCTGGAGCTTCCTAAATTCTCTGCACATTTTTTTATAAGAAAAATCTGATAATTGTGCCTTCACCCCAAAGAGGGGTTTGATCCTGTTGAGATAAATGATCCAAATCTGCAAAAGTTGCCATCAAACAAACAGAAGCAAATCTTATTCACTATATATACAACTTTTCTTGTCGACATGTATATCATGGGCAGCGTTACTATGTGCATTACAAGTTAAAATAAGCGAATCGAAATGATGGATCCGAATTAGATTCGGCTCGCATCAGCATCATGCAGGTTACTAGACTTTACAAAGGTGCAGAGCCACACTGTCCATTTACAGCACATTAGGCACACATTTAAAGCCCATGACTCCCCCCCAAAGAATCTTGAGAAATGTAGTTTTCTCCACACAGAGCTATAATTCCCGGCACCCATACAAACTGCAGTTCCCACGATTCTTTGAGGGAAGCCATGTGCTTTAAATTATGATGATGATGATGATGATGATGATGATTTTCATTTTCATTTACATCGAATGCGTACTTGCAAAAGAGCTGGACGGCAAAGTGACCCACCATTTAAAAACAAAAAGAAAACACTGGGAAACAGTTAAAGCTATCTAAAGAACATTTATGGTTCAAAACACATAAAAAGCAGTTTTTAAAAAATCATCCTATCTAGGGACAGTATCCTACGGAATGCCTTGGTAAACAGGAATCCTTTCAGATTCTTCCTGAAAGTTGGACACAGGCACACCTTACTAGGGAGGGCATTCTACAAGTGGGGAACCACCACTGAAAAGGCCCTGTCATGGGTCAACACAAACCAGGCAGCCCCCAATGGTGGCATCACCTGCCTGCTGATGATTGGTAAATGTGCTTTAAATGACTCTGCCTCTCATGAGCAATAAAAAAACTTAGGTCTCTGCCCCAAGAAGCTTGCCTGCTAAATTTAGAGAGAACGGGAAAAGAACACAGGATTAGCCAAGGAAAGGAATTGGTTGCATAGTCTGGCCACTGTTGTCAAAACCATTGTTTTTGGCAAATATCCTCCCCCTCTCCCCTATAGCTAGGCCTTTGTAAACATTAGCTGAATTCTCTTGTACTGTATTAACTGCCTGTAATGCTATTCTATTTGTTCCTGCCATTTTTAATTTGCTTTGATTTGCTATTTTTCATGACTGTTTTAGTAGGCTGCCATAGAAAATATAAGTGGAAAGTTTGGGTAAATTTTAACTAACTAAATATTAAGAGAATAGATAAAATTTAAATTTAAACGGTGGGCCGTGCAGTTTGCCATTCTCAGGCTTAGTTGTGGCTAGGGGATTTTGGCTGTTATTTATTTAAAGCATTTTAATGCCACTTTTCCAAGACGCTAAAAGAAGAAGAAGAAAGTTCAGAACACGTGCACACACACTGAAACCGGGAAGTCAAATCAAATAATAGAAATAGAATAGGCGTCATTTACAAATTCACAAAAACTGCCTGACAAAGATACATAAAGCACAACCTGCTAGACCAAAAGTTGTTCACTATTGGTCTGCATTTTCTGGAGGCAATTAAATATATTCTTCAGCCTGGAAGCCACCAGGAGAGAGACAAATCTGTCACTATTGATTTTTCTCAGTTTGTCATTTTCCCAAGCTTAAGTGCAAATCTTCACATTTCCAGATCAGTTTACACTTATAAAAAGTCCTCATGAAAATTCATCAGCACTTGAGCACACCTTTCTCCTAATGTACACCTTTTCCTATGCAATTTCCCCTAATAGACCCGTTTTTTGCCAGCCAACTTTCCCTAATATAACAGGTAGCATCCAGCTCAACGGAGACCCGTTAAATTCAATGCACCCATGTCATGCCCATCAATTTCAACATATCTCCTCTAAGTAGGACTAATGTGCAATACAACCCAATGCATTACTGCATGGCATTTTCAACAACACATGCCTTTTTATTTATGCTTTACCCTGGCATATGCATTTTTAGACACATCACAACTGTGTTGCATTTTTAGACACATCACAACTGCGCTGCAAAATTCAGAAAAGTGCCACTTCCAAAGGATGGCTGTTTTTCGGCTCGCGTATTATTTCAGAGCCTGTGAATTAGGTGGGCTCACCTTTAAATGCAAACTGAAACACATTCCACCACCCTCATCCCTAGTGTGAGATCATCAGGCAGTTAAGAGTGGCAGAAGTGGAGGAGTGAAACCTCCTGGGGGGGGAGGCATCAGGAGATGAGGTCAAAGAGATAAGGGGTGGGGTGCTGCCTCTGATTCATAAATCAATAGCCTTTTAGAACCAGATCTAAATAATGAATTGTTCTGTCTGTTGATTCCCCCACTCCCCGCTTTTAAAGAAATATAAACTCGCAAGTTACAATGCTAGTGAGTCTCTCTCTTTCTGTCTGTCTTTCTCTCACACACAAACACACAGTGTCTGCTAGGAAATCCTCCTTGGCAGTCCCCAGCTCACATTTGTTAGGCTGCCCAGCCTAACTGCCAAGCGCAAAGGCATCATCCATTAAAAAGTTGGCTGGATTTTTGGAATGGTTCCTCCAGATAGCTTTGACACCCATCTCTGACTTGTTAACTCCCCCACACAAGGGGGAGGGAGAGAGTGGGGAGGATAGGAATAGGTGACAAGCTTCTTTGCCCAGCACATTTCAAGGGTAAATCACAGTGGGAGACAACAGGGTCAGCTTGGATCTGCGATTCCAGTGGTTCAGTCCTTCCCTAAAAAAAGAAGAAAAAACCCCAAAAGGGCATTGTGAACCACATCAGATTGCCAGTGGCCAAACCATCTCCAAGGCCCAGATCTCTATATGAGGTTAGAACAGCAGTGCTAATCTCCTATCCAGTGTTTATAGAGCCTTCTCATCACTGGGAGGGAATGGAAGGCAGCCAAGTTGCAAGAAAACATTCATTATTTCTCATATATATATATATATATATATATGCGCGCTACTGTCAACAGTGACATTCAAATTCTCGGCATAACCCATCGTTAGAAATCTATGAACCAATCTGAAGATAATCCTGGCACAAGGTCAGTTCACACCCTGCAACCCCAAAGCATCTGAGTTCAGCACTGTGGAAATCCAAAAATTATATGTCAGAGAAGGTCGAATTCTACGCTGAAATTTCTGCAAACCAGAAAATAGCATGTATGAAAAGTTGGCTCATTTCAAATCATGTTACTCTTCTCTCTCTCTCTCTCTCTCTCTCTCTCTCTCTCTCTCTCAAATATTCTGAACTGTATCAGTGGTGAAAGCAGGCAGCTACAGCGTGCTGGCAAAATATTGAGAGCTCTTGCTGCATCATTTCACCCAATTTCAGTGCTGAGTACCAGAAAAAGCAGCAAGAGAGTTCTAACCATTTCACCGCTGAATCAGAAGTGTATGTTTTTGGAGAAAGGTCCATTGCTTTTGCAAGAAACATCAGGCACCTGCCGTAATCCCACGTGTTTTGACTTTTACATTTCTCTAAAGATGCTCAAGACGCAATGGATCTTCAAGAGAAACGCATTTCACATTTGCAGGGAAGCCACTGAGAAGACCCCTGTGCATGCGCATGATCTTCTGAGCTGGGACTCAGAGACAGCACCATCCCTTGAGGAAGGGATGTAAGTGCAATGTTAGAGCATATGCTTTGCCTGCCAAAAGGCCCAGTTTCAATCCCCAGAAGAAAGCGCTGGGAAGATTGACCAAAAGCCTTACTCAGGTGGAGAACCTGTGACCCTCCAAGAAGATGTTGTAGACTTCACCTCCCATCACCCCCTCCCATTGACTAGGCTGGCTGTCAACGATGTGGAGTTGGAGTCCCAACAATATCTGGAGGGCCACGGGTTCTTCATCTCTGTTGCAAATCGATATGCCAGCGTTGCATGGTTGATCGTGGACAAATGAGAGAAGATGTGACTGAATGTAACTCAGAAGCCGTGGTGCTTGAGGCACAAGTGTTATGCATACATCAGTTGTACTAAAAAGGAACTGCTGTCTTCATTAGCATGGACCATACTCATATCATCCCTGGTCATTGGTCATGCTGGCTGGGGCTGCTATATACCACCCTAGATTTGCATAGCGCTGACCTTCCTACCACTTTGCCTCTCCCCCTCTTCCTCCTGGTAAGCAACAGTGACCCACCTGCCAGGAAGCTATTGTAGTGATTTTGCCACTCCTAGTAAGCTGCTTCTGACTGGTGTGTGTGTACACACACCCCTTCACTTTAGAGAATTATCCCCAGTGTCACACTAAGGTAAGAATTAGCATGACAACTATATAAATTGTGTGTGAGGAGCTTTTGGGCATCCAGATGCTGTTGAATTTCCTTCCTTCCAGTTGAAGTCAATGGGAGCTTTCTTCCCACCTGGAGCCAATGAGTTTTCCTTCCATTTGGAGACAATGGGAGCTTTCCTTCCATTGCAAACAGCAGGCATGTGGGGATTTGAATTGGATCATAGCAGAGGCAAGGATTAAAGCTTACCTTCCCCATGTCACAGTTCCAGTCTGTTTACCCCAGCCTCCCCGGAGCTATTAATTTTTTTAAAAAAGAAATCAACACTGCAAGGGCAAAGCTTACTTCTAATTTTGTTATCGGATGACTTTTTATTTTTATTTTTTAAGTGATTTGAAAGTTTTGCTTCTTATGGTTCTTATGAGTTCTGGAGCTTTTAATTTTATGAGGTGCATTTCATTATTATCTTTTGCCATGATATACAACTTGATCTTTTAGATGCCCCAATTTTCTTTGCTACACACATTGAGTGGCGTCAAGGCAGTTGGCAGTATCCACTCAATGTAACGCCAAACATATTTGTGTAAAATTAGTACACAGGATTTGCTAGAAAGTATATATACTTTGTTTATAGAAAGTATATACAATGAGTATTGGATTTGGTGACTTAAAATTGCAGTTTTTCAAAAATGTTTGCATGAAATGGAGAAAAGTAACTCAGTTTAAAAGGATTTTGCTATGTTTTTAACTGCTTCAAACAACCTTTCTTTTCTGGTCTCTTTATCATTTTTAAAAGTTGGCAAATCTGCCTATATTCCTAGACAGTGAGCTCTTTGTCATAGTGGCTTCCTGGTGTTCCAATGAGCAAATTAAAAATAAACAAAGTTTTGCCTTCAGTTTGGAGAAACGATAAAAGAGACAAGATTTGTTTCTACTGGCAATACAAAAGGTTTTGGACAACCTTTACTCAACATTTGAGAAGTGAAAGGAAATTCAGAATCGTGCCCTCTAAAACCAAACCACTGACACAGATTTCACTTGTGGGGCCAGAATTTATCTCAAGAGGAAATCTGTCTTACATTTATCTGCATAAATTGAAACTTGCACCATTTAATCCTGCACTATGGGCTAGCCCCATATCAAGCTTTAACCAATTTCTCAATGAGCGATTATGGCTGATTGTGGGGATGGTCAAATATATCAATTTCAGTTTCTAAAATTCTAATCATAAAATCAGACACCCCCTTTTCTGCACCAGATAGCAGTTTAAAAATTGTGCAGAGCTTTTGTGTGTGTGCATTTATACTAATGCATGCACTTTTGATGTAACTTGGCCTAATATTTACCATTTTCCCAGGGAATTTTGCGAATAGAATGCATTTTTATACATTATGGTTAAGCTGGAAAAGTGCCTTGCAAAACTTGAGGATGTGCAGCTTTCAAAAGACAGCTGGTGTTGCAGTCTGCATTCTGATTTGGGAAATGCAAATGAGGGAGGTTCCTATTAAAATGCAAACCAATCAAATGCACCCCCCATCCCTGTGCTAGTGATTGTGGAACTAAATAGTGACAAGAATTCGGAATTTATTAGCATTGACGCGAGCTTGTGTACATGGTCTGGAAGCAAACAGATTAAAATGAATTCCACTTAGCTGTTATTCTTGAGTGTAATTTGGTTTCTGGTTTCTTAAAATTGGTCTGAGATGCTAACAATACAATGTCTACAAATCCACATGAAAATACATTGTAAGTGACACAATTCTGTCTTGTTCTCTCTTACTTTGTGCGAGGAAATACTCCAGTCTAAATTTCTGGAGGAGCAAGGAAATTATGAAATGCTGTGTAAATGTTTTAGGAGCATGGATTGCTTTAGGTTCATGGAAAATTGCTCCGGTCTTTTATGAAGTACAGTTTCTTTTAATTTTACTGCCTTTCAGGCCAGGGAGGTGGGGAGGGAAAGGCCCGTCTCTCCTACTGACATGTCCGGCCGTCAGATTTGCAATCTGTTTGTTTCAGAGTTTCTGTGCAATTCCGCCTTCCAAGGCAGCCTCAGGAAAACGAGTAGCCTTTATGCATTTGTTGTGTTTCCTTAAATGATTGTTTAGTCGGGAGATGTTGCCAACTTCCTGATGGGTTATTTCTGAAGCTGTGCTAGA
This sequence comes from Podarcis pityusensis, assembly GCF_964106645.2. Classification (NCBI taxonomy): domain Eukaryota; kingdom Metazoa; phylum Chordata; class Lepidosauria; order Squamata; family Lacertidae; genus Podarcis; species Podarcis pityusensis. Next base: position 52,032,374 of record NC_138033.1, on the reverse strand, counting down.
GAGACATGCTTCCTTTATTTTACTTAAGGAAAGGGAGACCGGCAGATGAGAAGCAACCGGCTTGGGAGAGAGGTGGACTCTTCAATCTGTAGGTACCAGATCTTTCTCTTTCAATGTTTTGCCCATCTTCCCACCCCTCCTCCACTTTCCCAAGACTGAAATGCACACACTTTCTCAGGAATCATATAAGACCTTCCAGTTTCAGTGTGTTTGGAACCTTTCTGGAGAAACCTCAGTAATCTATCACCCTATTAAGAAAACTTGTTGGGTAAATACCGGTTGCTGTTGAAAGTTACTTCAGAGGTCTGCATGCCCTTTCTTCACCGTAACTTTTGTTTTTATAACATATTTTGCCCTACATGCTTCAGATTTTCTTTTCGAAAGCTGCTAGCTCTTTTTCCTCGCTGCAGATTTATTGCAAGCCGATTAGAGGTTTCATTAACAGATACAGCATTCCATCTTATGCATCTCTCCACTGAATGCGTACATCTCTACATCTGTCAGTCAGTTTTTAATTTGTCTCGCTCCCGGAAGATTTTGGGCAGGCAACAATATTTTTTAAAAACCACACATTCAGAATCTGGGGAGATTTATACAAAGAAAAAGCAGCTTTTAAAAAGTTCACATGGCTCACACTATTTCACTTGGTTTTATTTTACTCTTTCAATGCAATTGTTTTATCCGTATTTTCTTCTTGCTAGCAGAATTGTTGACATTTGTACATTAGTATTTTGTCAAAATGTAGCTTGCTGCATTAAATCCTTAGGATTTCAATTTTATTTCTGCATTATAAATATGTTTACCTTAATCCCAATAACACTGGATACATAGAGAGGCAGGTAGGCACCATCTTTAACAACAGATTTTAAAAGACACCACTAGCGATATGATAAAAATCTGTAGGACAGTATGTCTTGTTTGCAGATGGTTGAAATAAGCGGGGAAACAACTAGTTTCATCCTCTGTATGAAGTACAGAAAGAAAGATTTTGCTGGAGCTGGAGGGCGGGGTGACCTCTGCATGGGTTACTATTTTGTGAAGAGTCATAGGAATTATTTCAGAATCTGTTGACAGGTAACATATATGCAGCGAGTGGGATGTGCAGATTATATGTGCTGACATAATGAAATCTCAAATCCTGGAAAGTTTTTCAAAGAACAGACAACAGAGCCACAGCCCCCAAATTCACAGATTATTATTTTTTAAGCCATGCTCCAGAACATCAATGGCCCCACATCAAAGTCAATGAGTTGTTCTTTAAATATAAATGAAACCAATGACACTTGGTAATGATGACTAGCTTGCAGCGCAAGCCTACTCAGAAGCAAGCCCCATTGAGCTCGACAGGACTTGCACGCAGGTAAATGTATTACACCCGGGATTTCAGCACAATAAACTTTCTTTGAATCAAATTCAAAGTTCAAATTCAGGCAAAGGGAGAATCTCTCTGTGTGCGGAGGCTTCCACAACTGGAGTGGAAGGGGGAGATAGATCTGTGAGCACATCAAAGCAGGTTTGGAGTCCACGTGTCTTAATAAGACTAAGATCCGAGTCATGGCACCAAAAAGAAAAGAAAAGAAAAGAAAAGAAAAGAAAAGAAAAGAAAAGAGACTATGGAGACACATTTATGATACTCAGGTTGAAGCAGAGATGTCTACAGCAAATAGGAAGATTTTTTTAAAAAACAACAACAACCCCACAACTTTGATAAACATTACAAAATTCAAAGATTTTGACAAACAAAAGCAAAGTTTTCTGAGTGCAAACAATGTATCACTTTTATAAAATGTTACTTGTTTATTAAGGAAGGATTCTGGCAACAATTCAATTTTCCCAGTCACAAGCAACAGATTTCCATGGAAAATTCATTTAGCAATCTGGAAACTGTCCAGATCAGGATGTGTGCCCATCATTTTCTGTTTTTGGAATTACTCTGGTTAGTGTTAGCCCACGAATGGCAACCCAACACATCCATTGCCACTCCAAGTTACATTATCATCCCACTGTGTGCGTACTCCTCAAGTAGCGCAAACCCTTAGCCTTTCTCATTAAGTGTGCATTTCGTTCGCAGTTGCATTGCCTCATTGATTATGTAGTCTTTAAATGTTTTGTTCTGTGGATGAAATGGAACAGGTGTTAATCTGGAGAACAAATGTTCACAGTGTTAAAAGAGTTCCCAGTTTTAAAAAATACACTGTGCAGAATTGACAAAAAAGGGTTAACCTATTGTCTGGGTGCTTGTAAGTGCTGCTTTGAAAGTGCTTAAATACTTCCCAAATGAATGGGCATGAATTTTCAGATCAAAACTGAAAACCGCAGAATTCAACTTGAATTTTGGTGTTGCTGAAATTCGGGAGCCACCCTCTTTCAAGTACTGGCGTGCAGCAAAGAAATCCAAATATTTTTCAAGCCTCCACCTCAGCATTTTGTTATTCTTCCAGATAAACTTTTGCTTTGTAAATCTGTTTTAAAGGATTTAAAGTCTGGGTAAAGATCTTTATCAGGAGGAAGCCTGCTGAGCTGGTTAGGAAAGGAGTTCCATCTTCATCCATTAGGGGGCATTGCTACTTCTGCAGATCAAACCAGGGGAGGAAAAAACCTTCAAGATTCCGAGAACCTGACAATTTAAAGCAGATTCGACCTCATCATCTCTGTTTAGCTGCTCAGAACACTAATTTGGTGTAAAACCATCGTTTAACAGTTAAAAGGAGCTGTTCTTGTTGCTATTTGTGGCTTCAAGCATTAAAATCTTGGTGCATCAAAGGTTGTTCAGACTTCCAGTATGGAGAGAGGAAAACTGGCTGTCTATTTGCAAACCATAATTAATTAGTCTAGCCGGGCACAATTCAAGGTTTTTGCTTGTTCCTTTCTTTTTGACTGATCCACATTTTCCTCCGGTGATTCATTTAATACAGCATTTATCCCGTATTAAAAGGTTAAGGTGTTTAATGGTTAGATTTCTAGGGTAAGTAGGAAGCACTGGCTCTCAGGGATGTTAATGGGGCAACATCAGTTTGTTCAAGGAGCGTATTGTGGACCAACGAATGGCAAACACTGTTATTCCAAATTCTTACTAATGAAATATTTTGTTTTTATTTTTGTAAAAAATTCTACCACATCCGTCTAGTGTCAATGCATCACTCAGGTCAGATGACAGCATTTTAAAATCACAGTATATTAAATATACATCACAATACAAATAATAAAACAAGGTAAAATTCACAACATATAAAGTACACAACTTTTTAAAAAGAAATCTATGCAAAAGCAACAATGACAGAGATCACGATAAAAATAACCTCCTTTTTTAAACCTTAGCAGGCAAAAGCCTACTAGAATAAAATGCCAGCAAAAATGCCAGCAAAAATGCCAGCAAAAACAGCTAGAGAGGCTACAATCTTATACCCATTTACCTTGGAGTAGGTGTTATTGAATTCAATGGGACACCCTTCTGAATAGATTTCTGGAAAGAGCCAGCCTGGGGTAGTGGTTAGAGTGTAGAACCAGGACCCAAGAGACTTAGGGTTAAAAATTTTACTGAGTGATTTTGAAAACTAGTTTCTCATCCTAACCTACCTTACAGGGTTGTTGTGAGGATAGATTAAGGAGGGGGAGAACCTTGTATGCCACCTGGAGCCTACATATATCTGATAATAAAATTTGCAATGAAAATGAATATTTTATTGCAAATTGTCCACTTGTTAGGGTTTCAGTCTTGTTTTAAATGTATTTGTTGCTGTGCTTTTACCTTTTTTTTACCTGTTATGTAAATCACCTTGAGATGGTGGCTGAGAAGGTGATGAATAAATTGATGACAATTATGATGATAAACCACTTTGAACATATTTTATGTGGTTATTTTGGTCAACCAGATTCTCTTGGCCATTGTATGTGCACCTTCCACAGAGGTGAGCAAGGTAGTTTAGAAACTGGAAATAAAATCCAAGAAAGAAAAAAGAAATTTCTGCCCCCCTCCAAGATTTCAGTCCTTGATGTAATCTGGGCTGTGGAGACGTTTAAATTGCTGATAGGTTACTGAGTTTATCCTGGGCTAGTTGACTGTTTTGGAGCTGATTTTTTTAGATCATTACAAAGTGTGGCTGTTTTAGAGCGGTGGTAACAGGGCCCTCCAGATCCTGCAGGACTCCAGAACCCATCAGTCCCAGGCAAGATGGACAATGTTCAGGGATGCTGGGAGATGTAGTCCAGCAACATCTGGCTAATAGGACTGTGTTGGCTTACTCTTCTTTTAGTGCATTTCAATGGTATTTGCATTGGTCATTTTTATTACTGAGAGCCAATGTGCAGTAGTGGTTAGAGGGTTGGATTAGGACCTGGGAGACCAGGGTTCAGATCCCCACCTGGACATGAAGCTCATCGGGGGACCTGGGGGGACTGCCTTTCAGCCCATGCTTCCTTACAGGGTCGTTGTAAGGATTAAATGGGGGGGGGGATAGAGAACCCTGTATGCCACATTGAGCTCCTTGGAGGAGAAAGTGCACTCCAAAAATAATACTGCATAGGACTTTGTCAAGAATGTTTTCTGAAAAAAAGAGTTTATAAATTTATTAGGCTTGAATTTAACAACCAAAGCACCAGGCACACCACTCATTGCTCAGGGAAGCAATGTAAGTGTCAAACAGCTGGACTTCCCATCTCTAATGGAAGCTTAACACAGTTAGTAAAACAACCAAAATTTGGGGTTGTGTCCAATGTTAGCCCTGCTCAAGAGTAGACCCACCGAAATCAATGCTCTTGCCTAACAGGTTCATTAATTCAAATGAGTTTACTCTGAACGGTATTTAGACTGATGCAACCCATAGGAATTTCATTTGATTCCCCATCAATATTACATCAGGTAAAAAGAATATTGAACGTATTACTGGAGGAAAACAGGGATCATTACTCACTTATTTAATCAGTTCAGCTCTGCAACAATAGATTGATCAGTGGTGTGATTCTAGACATGTCTACTCAGAAGTAAGCCTCATTACGTTCCACGACATTTCTTCCCAGAGGAAGGGAGTGTAGGATTGCAGCCCAAGTATATCACCCCAGACTGTAAATAATTCTTCTAAATATGTTCAACATTTTTCCCTTAGGGGGAATGTTTAAACATGCAGCAGCCCCATGAACCCTAAGCATGTTCACTCGGAAGCTAGTTCCCTTGAAATAAAAGTGACTTAGACTCATGTAAATACTGCACAATCATAACAGAGCATATTAAAATGAAAGAAACATAAAATTTGCTGCATGTAATGATAATAAAAGACATCTTTCTACCCCCATGCCAGATTAGCAAACATATATACCTATAAATGTGAAATGTATTCATTTTGTGTTTTGTTCTTTCTGCAGCAGGGAGAGTTAAGTCTTGTGGGCTGCATAACTAAATTCCCAGAGTGATTTCCATAGGTATGATACAATTTCTTTTCATATGCACATGTTTGCTACATTAACTTTTTAATTTATTTGGGGGGTTTTTAAAGTCCAGATTTCTTCTTTGATTGACGTTAGATTGCTTAAATCAGCAACAAATGAGATTGTCAGATTAAATTTGTTCAGATTTACATTTTAACAAGCAGTTAATTATTCTCTGGCTAATTCAGCTTCACAACTTGATCTTTAACTGATACATTGTCTTCTCTCCACTAATCACGACCTATTCCTCTTCATTCACCACAGATTTCCCTTCCTATTTCCTGACATGTTTGGGATCGCTGGTGTCAGCAGGGGGAATAACAAGTCAAATGAGCGGCAGAAACACCAACAGACTTACACTGTGTTGCTGTATGAACCCGACTACAAACAACAACTTAAATATTAAAAAGGAACAAATGCAGCCTAGTGTTTTATCCAAGGTGTATATTGCTGGGCTCTGCCACAAAATGTCAAATCTTGTAGCATTTCCAGTTGCGGGATTATTATTCGTAGACCTGTAAAGATTTCTAATTTACGTTGTTTCAAAGGTTGCAGCCAACTTAAATCAAAGTCTTGCTGTCTTTTATTTATCCTAGTGCCATTCTGCGGAATGGAGAGTTTCTGTTCATGACTGACGTCTTAGGCGCAAATTAGCCCTAACGTTAAATCTCGTATTTGCATTGAGGCGGCAGGGTTTTTTTTAAATAAAAAAAACCCCGCACATGAGATGCAAAGATTTATCTGCTTATATTATTTATATCTTCTTGTTTGCCCAAAGACCTCAGGGAGGGTTACAGCAATTAAACATTGTCATAATCAAATATTAAATCAGGTAAAAGCCACCACCAACTAACTGTATTCTGTGTCATGTGTTGTTTTCCTTTAGATGAGCTCTCAATATATAACTTTCCCTCTTCGTTCATGGACTTACGTTATTTTCTCAAAAGTCTGGTGATATATATATATATATATATATATATATATATACCAGCTAGTTTTTTCCAATGCACTTTCTGAAGTGTCTTGAGTTCATACCCCACCCCCACCCATTCAGCGAAAACTAATTTTGGGAGAAGCTCTTCGGCAAGTCAAATAATAGGGTTGTCTGTGAGTTGGCACATTCTGTTTTGTTTGGTTAAGGTGGAGGAGATTTACGAGAAGCAACTGGCACTTCTGACTTTTGACCATCCCTTATTAAATAAGGGAGAACAAACAGGTTCTCAAATATACAAAAAGAAAGCATTTCCCCAAATAACACATCGTTCATGTGTGGAATTTTCTGCAAAAAGAAGCATCAGCGGTCACTTACTTTACATGGAATTAAATGGAGAATATGTTTATTGGTGCTTATTGGCCCTGACAGTTAAATAGAGCCTCCATGTTCATAAGCAGTTTACCCAATGGTACATTTATAGGTACACTCAGTATATGTAGAAGGGCCCATGCAGCTGAGAGACCCCTCCCTGAGTTATAATATTTTTCGAGAGCATTTCATGAGTTTGGCAATTTAAAGTCATTTAGAAAGCTAGAGTACTGCAAAAGCTAGAGTATTGGACTAAGTCCTGGGAGACCAGGGTTTGAATCGACTCTCTGCCATGGGTGACCCTGGTCAGTTACTTACTACCCAGCCTAGCCTATTATGCAGGGTTGCTGTGGAAATTAAATGAGGAGGGAGAGAACCACGTAAGTAAACCTTGAGTTCACTGGAGAAAAGGTTGGATGCAAATGTAATAAATAAAATAAATAATAAACTTCAGCCCTCTAAAGTTCTGCATTGCAAGACGTAAATTACAGCAAGTCCCTCGAACGGTTTCTGCAAAAGGAAATGCCAGAAAAACACACACGTATATTTTGTGACTACCTGTGAATAGTTTACAAAAGTCTTTTAATTTTCATCCATTTTGTTCCCTTAAATAAAATTCATTTTCTGACAGAAGGTGGTGTTTTCTTTTTATAGCTCTCTATGTATACATATCATTAATAGGAAACAAAAAGCACAGTTTAATAATATAATAGTAAAGAAAGATAACTTGTGTTATTAACTCATTCTTATGCATTTAGCTCTGACCTAGTTTCAGACACATTCATGCTTACTTGGGTGAAGGAATTACCCCCCCCACACACACACACAAAAAGAGGGCCCCACAGACCATAAATCCACCATTGAATATACCCGTGAACACCAAAGGGCAGTGGAGGGAACAATCAGTTTATGAAAAATACTCCTTTAAGTTTTGCTTGTGGGATTCCCAGAGCTTCTGGTTGGCCACTGTAGGGAACAGGCTATCAGAATTAGGGATGGGAAGAAATTTTGTTTTCATTTTCACGTGATCCCATTTTATTCACACTTCCCAGAACAACGTTCAAATGGAAACACAGGCCACCTTCGAAATTCACACTGTTCTGAATTTTGAAATTCAGTTGCCCGAGCAAAATAGTTTGCAAAAGTCTGCATATTAGGGGAAATGGTGCGGGGGAGGGGAATGCACACATATTTTTGCAAAAATAACATCCCTAAGTGCATTATAACAGAGAAGATTGCTTATAAAAAGGAAAAATACTAAAAAAGGAGAAATACTAAAAAGCTGATAAAGTTTTGTAAGGTTTTTTTTTGGGGGGGGTGTCACAAGCTGATGCAGAAATGTGGAGAACTGAATTTAAGACTGAAAGCAGGGAAATGAGAAACTGAGAGGCACCATCATTTACAGGCTTGCCCATCTCTGAACTAGATGAACCGAAGTGTGATCCAGAAGAATCTTATGCATTGAAAATACATAGAAATATACATAAATGTTAGACAACAAACAGGAGAGGGGGAGACCAGAACTTAATGGCAACAGACAATACGCTGAGAAATATGCTGCATACAAATCAACACGTTTATTAATTTGACGGCAAGTGTTCCGATTTAGTAGCAAATAGGCTTAAAAAAAGAGAGATCTGTTTAAAAAAGAAATAAAGATCTGATCCCGTGTCAAGGGGAAAGGGCATAACTCAGTGTCAGAGCGTGCTCTTTGTACATACACAGAAGGTCCCTGGCAGAATTGCCAGTTCTCGTTGTTGTTTCAATTTCTTACCCACCCTTCGCTGTAAGATTCCAGGGCAGGTTACAGCCATTAAAAGTTTTAGCATGAAAAACAGCTTAAAACAAATTACAGCTGCAATAGCAGGGTGGGTGCTACAAACATATCTTCCAGGTGTCAAAGGCCAGGGTAAAGAGGTCCATCCTCAGAAACTTCAGCACTACAGGTTTAAAGAAGTATAATGGCATTTTAAACAGTCATGCCTCCCCCCACCCCCACCCAAGAATCCTGGGAAGTTTAGCGTGCTAAGAGTTGTAAAGAGACCATTACTCCCCTCATGGAGCTACAGTTTCCAGAGTTCCCTGGGAAGAGGGATTGGTTGTTAAACTGCTCTGAGAATTATAGAAGGGAATAGGAATCTCCTAACAATTTTCAGGGGATGCAGGTGGCGCTGTGGGTTAAACCACAGAGACTAGGACTTGCCGATCAGAAGGTTGGCGGTTCGAATCCCCACGACGGGGTGAGCTCCCGTTGCTCGGTCCCTGCTCCTGCCAACCTAGCAGTTTGAAAGCACGTCAAAGTGCAAGTAGATAAATAGGTACCGCTCCGGCGGGAAGGTAAACGGCGTTTCCATGCGCTTCTCTGGTTCACCAGAAGCAGCTTAGTCATGCTGGCCACATGACCCGGAAGCTGTACGCTGGCTCCCTTGGCCAATAAAGCGAAATGAGCGCCGCAACCCCAGAGTCGGTCACAACTGGACCTAATGGTCAGGGGTCCCTTTACCTTTACTTTAACAAATTCTCAGCCAACCCTGACCTGCGTGCCTTCTTGATAACATCCATGTTGTCCTCATAGAACTCAGCAGGGAGCAGGTTGGGGACAAAACTGGGATTACTTGGCTCTACTTATCATTTGCTCTGGCTCCCCCTACTGTTGACCTCCTTGTCTTCTGCCCTACCAGTCCCATTGGGCCTCAGCTATCACTGGGTGGAAGATAGCCCTCTCTGGAGCTTTTCAAACAAGAGCTGGGTGGTCATCTGTTGGAGATACACTAACTCTGGACTACTTGCTTCAAGTCCAGGGGTGCGCTTGATGACTTTCAACCACGCCTCTGACTCTCTGATTCTACTGCCACATTTTTAGAAGAAGGTTTCGCAGGAACTGCTCCCAAGCCAAACCATAACAACAATTAGGGTCAGGAATTTTGGTGTTCTATCTGATGCTACACAGAGTAGAACCACTGAAATATTCGTTTCAGTGGTCTACTCCGAGTAGGAGTAGCATTGGCCCACAACTCTTTTTTCTTTTCTTTTTTAAGGTACGGCCTATTCTTTAGCCCATTGTACAAATAAGGAATTAATATGTATTATCTTAATAGTGGCATTTCATGTAAGCATCTAATATCAGTTACATTCAATGTGTTTCTGATCATTTGCTGTTGAACCCCTTCCAAGCCTATGAAACTGAAACGCACTTTCCATTGTGCTGCTGCCCTTTATAACCCAACTGCAATGATTCCCCCACCCCTTCAAAATCTTTGCCTACAGTAAGATTTTGTTATTAATATGTTGAGGAATTTGCAAACGTTTCAAAGAGCAAGGGCAAACCCAACGAAAACTGTTTTGGCTGGAGGTGCTGGGCGCGACCCTTTACGATCTCGCCTAAATTCATTTGTCCGTGATTAAATCCAGCCCACAGAGTGAAATGTTAGGCATGTTACTTAAGAGCCCCACACCCCTCGAGTGGCAAGACAGAGGATCACCTGGCCCCTCCTTTGGCATAAGCTAAGAAAGTACGGAGATAAAAGCTGAGCATGACCTGGTGCCTTCTTTCTTTTTGGCAGAACACCAACCAGAATGTAAATGCATATTTTTTTAAAAAAAATAAATAAATCTGTGAACTGCCCCAGAAGTCGTCACCAGCCCCATTCAGGTGTTACTCCTGCTGCATACAACAAATGGAGACAAGAGGGGCTTGGTCTTCACTGGGTAGAACCCCCCTCCCCCAACCCCTGACATTGCACGTGCTGAGATTTTATTGCTTTCAGGTAGAGCGGTGGGGAGCAACCATTTCTGGACTGAGAGCTGCATTGACCCGTGGTCAGCCCTTGCGTAGGGGGACACATGCCAAGGTGGGTGTGGCCAAAATTTAAAAGGTCATTTGCATCGCACAGTGGAACTCACCGCCACAAGATGCAGGGGTGGCCACAAACTAAGAGCCAGTGTGGCGTAGTGGTTAAGAGCGGTAGACTCCTAATCTGGTGAACTGGGTTCGCGTCTCTGCTCCTCCATATGCAGCTGCTGGGTGACCTTGGGCTAGTCACACTTCTCTGAAGTCTCTCAGCCTCACTCACCTCACAGGGTGTTTCTTGTGGGGGAGGAAGGGAAAGGAGATTGTTAGCCGCCTTGAGACTGATAAAGTGGGATATCAAATCCAGACTCTTCTTCTTTTAAGGTGATTTTAAGTCAGACAAATTCATAAAGATTGGCCTAGCAATGGATAGCCTATTAACAAATAGCCTATCCGTGATTAATAGTCCTGACAAGTAGGACCTGAAATGGAATGTTGCATCATAGAATTCCTCCTGTTCAGTGTTCAGTCTGCCGTGCTCTCTTTCAAAATATTCCATTCCAACCTCCTCCCAACCTGGACTTTCCATGCTCCCACCAGCTGTCCGACAGGTAGGCAGCCGTCCTTGACCACCAAACATCCTCATTCCTCAATGGAGTGTTTAGGGAGTCCCTGACCCCATTGCAAGCCCCAGTTAGGTATCTCCCACCTCTTTAAAGATAATAGAATCATAGAAATGTAGAGTTGGAAGGGACCTCAAGGGTGTCTAGTCCAACTCCCTGCAATGCAGCATTTATTTTTATTTTTATTATTTTGCCTAATGTGGGGCTTGGACCCACAACTCTGAGATTAAGAGTCACGTGCTCTACTAACTGGACTAATGAGTGAGGTTTTTTTAAAAAAATAACTTATGAAAATGCTGAGGTCCTCCCAAGCCTGTTGCTTAATATGTATGTATTAAGTGCGAGTGATGACATTTTGGCTAAGCAAGCACCAGCACACACCTCTGGACATGAGTGCTAGAAGGAATGGTGGCCAAACAGACCTCCATGTTAAGATGCAGTGGCCTGCTTCTGAATAACAGCAGCAGAGTGGGGGGGGGGGGACTGCTGTCTTCATGCCCTGCTCTGTGGGCTTCTTGGTAGCTTCCGGCTGGCCATTTATTTTTTTTATCTGGTGTTTTGTTAATGTTGTTAATATCGTTTCATAGATTCTAAATGCTGTGTTCGTTTGTTAATCACATGACTTTTGCTGTAATGTTTAGCTCATTTGTTAGTCGCTGTTTTGTTAATAGTGTTTTATAGATTGTGGTTGTCTTACCGATGATTTGGTAATTATTTTCTGTGATTTATGCTGTAGCTGCAATGTTCTGTTATGCTTTGTTCTGTTATTGCTATTTCTTGTTTGCAAGCTGCTTTGAGGTTTGTTTGAATGAAAAGTGAAACAGAAATGCAATAAATCAAAGCAATCGAGGGCAGAATGTTCAACTATATTGTACCTTTGGTCCAATCCAGCATGACTCAAACACTGGATCATTTCAGCTGCAGGACTATGTTCTGTCCGTCAGATTTGTTTCACCTGTTGTTTGTTAAAAGCATTTCTCAGCAGAATAGAATAGAATAGAATAGAATAGAATAGAATAGAATAGAATAGAATAGAATAGAATAGATACCAAACCTTTAACACACATTTCCCCTCCCCCAAAGAATCCTAGGAACTGTAAATTGTTAAGGATGCTCAGAATTGTAGCTTTTCAAAGGTAAACTGCAGTTCCCTGGATTCTCTGGGGAAAGTTGTGTGTTTTGAATGTGCTTTACAGGTATGGTGTGTACGCAACCCAAAATAGAGCAAAGTGAGTGGACAAAACTTACCCACAAAGACCAAGACATTGTGGAGGATATGAGTTTCTTTCCAAAAGTCAGCACTTCTTGCCTTGGGAATTCTTCACTTGTGGTAATTGCTTTCTTTCCTCCTCACCAGATACTAAAACTGGCAGTTCCTCTCAGCCAGTTAGTTCCACCTCCTTCCCAACCCTGCTTCCATCCTTTTATTGCAAATAAAATAAAATAAAATAAAAATCCATCTTGCCTGCAACAGAGCATAGTTTTAGCTTGGACATTATTTATGCCTTGTCCTACGTGTGTGTGTTTATATATATATATATCTCCTTTAATATTCCTGGCTTGTTAATGCAAATCCCTCTCCGATGTTATGGTCTGAAATGTTTCATCTCGCAATGTTTTTGTTTAAACACATTCTCACTCATGCCTTGCCAACACAACCATAAATGCAAAGTGAATGCTGAACGTCAGATTGAGTAGCTCGGTGCTATTTCGAGGTCATACCCCAATTTGAAAGGGGATTGGTGTTAGTCTTGTCTCCCAACCAAATTCCAGGAATCTGGGTAATTTAATTGAACTGATCTGATTTCCCTGACAGCTACAGCTGGCAATGACATTTTCCGCGAGAGCCTGACCTGCAGGAGTGTAATGCTGCGAGCTCTGAAGTAGCTGATGGATCTCACCCCAGAGGCAGCTGCATTTAAGAGAGACGGGTGGGTGGGGGTGGAAAGGGATTAAAGGTGCATACCTGGTCAAATAAAATGTGTGAACTGAACAATCATGGTGATCATTTTGTGATCTCTGCAGCATTTACTCTACAGCCACTAGATAGACAAACTACACAATCAGAAATAGGTAAAAGGTAAAGGTACCCCTGCCCGTACGGGCCAGTCGTGTCCGACTCTAGGGTTGTGCGCCCATCTCACTTAAGAGGCCGCGGGCCAGCGCTGTCTGGAAACACTTTCGGGTCACGTGGCCAGCGTGATGGAGCTGCTCTGGCGAGCCAGCACCAGCGCAGCACACGGAAACACCGTTTACCTTCCCGCTATAAAGCAGTACCTATTTATCTACTTGCACTTAGGGGTGCTTTCAAACTGCTAGGTGGGCAGGAGCTGGGACCGAAAGACAGGAGCTCACCCCGCCGTGGGGATTCGAACCGCCAACCATGCGATCGGCAAGCCCTAGGCCCTGAGGTTTTACCCACAGCGCCACCCGCGTCCCATTCACACAATCAGAAATATTACACGGTAAATTCATGCTGGGATTGCAGAATCAAATAGGGGGTGTTCGTTTAAATGTTCCTACATATTTTTTTAAAAAACCCTCCATGTAAAAAAAGAAGAAGTGAATATTATGGAGATTTTAACTAGGCCATAGATTTTAACTAGGTCTCTGCTTATGGAAGCACCCCCTGAACAGGGTTCCACGCAGGATGTTCACTAGAGTGGAAAGGGGGTATGTTTTTCCTCATCAATTTCCCCTTCCCTCTGCAGTCTCTTGTACCCCCCCCCAAAAAAAACACCCAACAACAACAGCAAACCCACAACAAATCTGTTCTAAGGGCTGGGGGATTGGGGGACCACCTGGAGCAGCCTGAAAAACTGTGCAAGGGGCTGCAGGGGAAATTAGTGAAAATTGCCTCCCCTAGTTCTGCTGGCAGAATCCTCCACTGGACCTCAGTTTTCCTGACCATGAACAAAAGGAACCTACCCATTTGTGGATGCTTAAGATGCATGCCACACTTTGGCTGTGGGGGAGCATGTCAAAGGTTAATTGCCACACCACACATTTGATGTGAGGGAGCTCAGTAATAACTGACTCTAAAAACCAGTCTGGACATAATGATAATAATAATATAGTGCTTTTGAAGGTTCATATACATTATAGAGTTGCACTCTTACAAAAGCCCTGTAAGGCAGGCCAGTATTATTATCTATATACTGCAGACGTTGCTAACACAGAGTGATTTGACTAAGGCCACTCAGAGAGTGCATGGCAAAGGCAATATTTGAAACTGGGCATTTCTTATTTGTAGCTCATCCCTTCAGGCACGTGCAAAGTCCATTTTGGGGGCATAATCTGGTTTGCCAGTTGGTTTAATCTGGCCCCTGTGGCAGTTTAATTCCTGGGGTAAAATCCTAAAAAAAAAGCTCAACAACTGCAACCCTAAAAAAAAAAAGCTCAAGAACTTCAATCCTAAACAAAGCTCAACATCCTCATGGCCCTTCATTTTATCAGATCTGGCCCTCTTTGAAAAAAGTTTGGACACCACTTAGCCCATAGATATCCAATATGGCAACTCTTCAGATGTAACTGGACACCAGCTCCCATCATCCCTGACCACGGACCACTCGCTGGGGCTGATGGGAGTTGGAGTCCAGCAGTATCTGCAGGGCACCAGGTTGACTCCCTCTGCCTTAACCACTCCACCTTCTCCAGCCCTCACGATCTTTGAAAAGCTACAGCTGAAAACAGACATCATTCCCAATAGTCTCATACAAGCAACTCCCTCCCTTATTAAGAGGGAGCTTTCTGCGGCTCCGAGTGTCTTTCTTTTCTTTTGGATCAGTGTTCTGCAGTTCACCCAAGGGTGCTCAAAGGGTTAATCCTAGGGGGTTGTCCAACTGGAGACCTCCAGCATCTCCTGCTGACATGATGGAGGGCTCACATTTCACACTTAATTACTTGCTCGCCAATCACGCCTCCAAGAGATCGATGTGTTTCTCTGTTTGGTCCCCGTGCAGCTGTGAACTGTTTATTTACTTATCATTAGGCCGGGAATGGCTGTAATTTAAAGGTTCAGATCTCGACTCCCCCCACCCCCATGTGCCAGCCCTTTCCCTTTAAACACTTCCATATTGCTTTGATGGAATGTCACTTGCAAAAAAAAACCCCTCTTTGCCTGCCTCTTTTTCTGCCAATTTGTCTAAGGGACAACAAGTGCTTGGGGGCTGCAATAGCCTGACTTGTTAAACCTTTCAGAAGGACTACACGCACACACGCATATATACCCCCTGAGAGAAACTACCCAAAAAAGCTCAAAATACTTAAGGGATGGAACACCTCTGGGTGTTGCTTTTCACAAGCATTGCACCGTTGCTGCCCTGACTGCCTCCCCCCCTCCAAAGGCCAAATGGTCTCACTAGGGTGCATGCCACCTCATGAGAACCAAATGGTACTAACTCCAGTATAATACAGTCATAGGTGTGAGCTCCCTTGTTAAGGAGAGCCCAGCATCATCCAGAATCCTGTTCTCATTGTGTTGAACCAGATGCCCCAATTGGAAGCCTGCAAGCAAGTCATGAGCTAAATGGTTGGGAGATGCTCTCCAACAACATCTGTAGAGCACCAGTTTAGGGATGACTGGTGTAGACAATGTTGAGCTCGATGGACCAATGGTAGACAGCAGCTTCGAATGGTCCATATGCATGGAACATGATCCAGAGGGCTATAGTTTCTATCTGCAGAGGTTTCAGTTCACTGGTGAAAGCTAGAAACCAGTGTGCATCCCCCCACAGCCAAACTTTTGGGTACATCTTGCCATCTTACGAAGTCAAGCTTTAATGGACCAGTAAGGAACTTGTCACTATACAAATCTCGAATTGAAATTTGAATTTTGAACTTTTGCTTCCCCAATAAACAAGAAAATTTGCTGCTCAATGGGGGGAAGAATGGCTAAAATTCTGACAGAGTCACAAGGCATCTATGCCATCGTGTGAGATATTAAACATGAGCATGTCATTTCGGTGCAGTAGTTCTCACCGAGGTTGTCGAGTTGAGTCTGGGCAGTCGAAGTGTTCTTACTGTTAAATTATTTCTGTTTATTTCATAAAATTTATACACCACTTGATTGTTTTCTTTAAAACAAACAAACAAACAAACAAACAAACAAACAAACAAACCTCAAAGTGGTTTACAAAGGGGGGAAACCACAACCTTACTTTAAAACATATATATGTTAAATTAAGAAAACAGATTGAAATTACCTAAACTTTCTAAGCATCTGTGTAGACTTGTCTTCACAAGAATGCTTTTAGCAGGTGCGGGGGGGGGGGGGAATACAGCGAAGGCGCCTAAATGCTCAGCCTAAATCTACCAGGGCAGTAGGGGACAAGACTTTGCCTTCTTCTGGGTGACACTCATTTATAGTCAACAGAAAATATGGGGTCATCTGAAGCTGGGGCCATCAGCTTCTACATGGAACTTCTGCTAGAAAAAGAAAGGTTTTGTAAATACAACCCAGCATTCTTTCCAATCAATGTCAGCTACTGTACGGAGTTAGCGTTTTTGGTGAAAACTCCATTGACCCTGGAATTAAAACCAATACAATAAGCATATTACTAAATACCATTGGGAAATTCCAAACTGGAGTGTAAAATCCAGAAGCATTAAAGGATTTACTACTTGGCATTGGGAAGGAGTGCAACTTTTGGATTGCTGGGCCCGTCTTTAATTACCAAACGCCCTGGCTTTCAATCTTAGCTTCATGGCTAGGCAGCGAAAACTTGTGAAACGAAAACAAGCAGCGACACAATGAGTGAATCAAATATCTTATTACTGAGAAGTTGAAGTGGACTCTCATGGAAAATTCATTTCCCATTCACAGCAACCTCTTTTCCTTTCTCCAAGTCCCACCCACGGCTGGCTTGAGAAGCCAGCTAAGCCAGATTTGGAAAAAGAGAGAGGGAGAGCTGGAAAGGGAAGGGGGGCTCCAGGTCAGAACATAAGAAGAGCCTTCTGGATCAGACCAATGACCCTCTAATCCACCCTCCTGTTCTCACAGTGGCCACCCAGTTGTCTGTGGGGAGCCCTCAAGCAGGACCCGAGTACAAGAGCAGCCTGCCCACCTGCGATTTCCAGCAACTGGTATTCAGAGGCATAATGCCTCTGAGAGCGGAGACAGAGCAGAGCCATCATGGCTAGTAGTCATTGATAGTCTCCTCCTCCATGTATTTGTCCCATCCTCCTTTAAAGTCACCCCAGTTGAAGTCCATCATGACCTCCTATGGTCATGAGTTCCACAGTTTAACTATGAGCTGCATGAAGAAATTATTTCTTTTATCTGCTCCGAATCTGCCAACATTCAGCTTCTTTTGGGTGCCCACTCTAATGTTAGGAGAGGGGGAGAAAACTATTCTCTAGCGACTCTTCCCATGCCATGCATAATTTTATAAACTTCTATCATCTCATCTCTTACTTGCCTTTTCTTTAAACTAGAAAGCCCCAAACACTGCAGCTTTTTCCTCATAGGGGAGTCTCTCCATCCTCTGTCATTTGGCCCGTCCTTTTGTGAAACCTTTCTGAAACCAGGTTTTCATTTGAGACTGGGCTCAGCTCCAGGATCTGTTTGATCCCTTGATCAATACTAGCTCTAGTGTCGGGGAGATGCACCACCTAAGGCAGGGGTCAGCAAACTTTTTTCAGCAGGAGGCCGGTCCACTATCTCTCAGACCTTGTGGGCTTGGACTATATTTTGGAAGAAAGAAAAAGAAATTCCTATTCCCCACAAATAACCCAGAGATGCATTTTAAATAAAAGGACACATTCTACTCATGTAGAAACATGCTGATTCCTGGACCGTCCGAGGGCTGGATTGAGAAGGTGATTGGGCCAGATCCAGCCCCTGGGCCTTAGTTTGCCTACCCATGACCTAAGGGAGCATCCTAAGGGCTGGGCAAGTGCACTTTGCATCCCCTTCAGCATGCCATAAATAACAATAGGAGCATGCCTGTAGCACCCCTGTGCAGCAAAGAACACCATGGAATCCTATGCTCATCTGCTCAGAATTAGGGAATGACCCACTTATGTCCTGGGGCTAAGAGGAGAGACAGGAGCGAATGGCAAGATTAGCATGGCTAATTGCAGTCTGACTGTGACATGCTCTGCCCCTTAGCTAATCAGCTCAGTGCTAGTTGACTGGGTGTATTTGTGTGGGGGGATGATGGACCAGACTTCTCTGATGCATTCTGCTCCTGGGGGCTAAACGGCACTCAGATCTCTGCTCAGCAAGCCTCTGTCCAGCAAGTTCACCCACTGTTTATAGTTAGTGCAGCTAACCTTTGTTATGTACTTTGGCTGCTTACCACAAATGCAAAGGAGACAACTCTGTTTGCATAGGCTCATGTGGGGAAGGACCATAGCTCAGCAGCAGAGCATCTCCTTTGCATGTAAAAGGCACCCAATTCAATCCTCAACATCTCCAGATAGGGCTGGGAGGGATGCCTGCCTGACACCCCAGAGAGCCATTGCCAGTCCCTACTGAGCTAGATGGACCAATGTTCTTTCAGTACAAGGCAGCAAAGCTTCCTAATTTGTATAGCTATGTCTTGTTTATCTCCAGCAAGGAATGAAGGAGAATTTCATGAGCTCTGCCTGGTGCCTCGCCCAACATTCTCTTGGCACCAGGTAAAAGCTTACCTTTCCCCACAGGCTTTAGATGAACTATGATAATGTTCTTTTGCTGCTGTATTGGGTGCACCAAAACTTTCTGCTGCTGTAATGGGCTTTGTGGCTTTTTTTAATGTATTGCCTGTGTTGTTGTGTGTGCTTATATTATTATGTGCTTTTACTTAACGTTTATTTTTAAAATATATTGTAAGTTACTTGGAGACCTTTCTGGGTCTGTTTTTAAATAACAGGGGTGAGCATTGGTTGTGGACTAATATTGGGGGTGTATCAGCTCTGGGTGTACCCCAAATTATGAGATGAATGAGGATGATTCAGGAAAGTTTTTCACCTTTCCAGATCAGGTTGTAACATCTATGAGGTGCTTCAAGGTGTCTCAGGGACCTTAGGCTTCCAAGTAGTGCTGTGACTTCAGCTCTCCAAACAAAGCAGATTTGTTAGATCCTCACCATAAGAACTGAAACCAACCTGTCTGGGGAAACACTCAGAGCTCGAGAGGGGAGGGGATCTTTTGTTTCAATGGGCAGGTCTAGCTTTTAAACAGGGTTAATTGTTTTCCCAGGGCACTCCAATCACAGTGCCTTGGAAGAAGACATAAAAATGGTGCTTGTATGGTCTGGCATTGGGGTCCTCAAAATGAAGATTGTGGGCACCATGGTGCCTCCTGTGCAAATTGAGGCCCCTTGTCCGTCCTATTTTTTTAAGAAATACTTTTGGGTGTTGTTGTTTTTCTTCTACCTTTGTGTCCGGCAGCCTGGATTGATTTAAATAAATATAATTCAAACCATTGTTTTAAACCAACAGGAAAAGAGGCTTATCACTGAGCCATTTTGTAGTGGTGCCCATTGGGCTTCCGGGGTGGCGCCATCGGCAATGGCGGACTCCCTCTGAACTGGAGGGACTAGCTCCGCGCGAAACGGGTCTTTTCCGCTACGGCAAAGCGGGGACCCTTTTAAAAAATCACAAGCAGATGAAGCCTGTGACCATGGGACTCGGCGGGCACCCTTAGCGCCCCCCCCAAGCCGCAAAGGAACCCACTAACGGGCTCCGAAGCGAAGAGGGGGAAGCGGCGCGGTGCTGTGAGTCAACTGCTATTTCCATGGAACGAAGCCGCATAGCCGTTGCCGGAGAGCGCTGCCTTTTTCCTGGGACAATTTGGCTTCTAAAATAAGTACCCGTGAGTACTTAAACTTTGAACAAATTGGACTTTAAATAAGGATTTGCGAGCAGAAAGGAATTGGATTTAAAAATTTACTTCAATTTGGTACTGAAACGGGAAGGTCTAAACAGGAAGTCAGCCTTCCGTTTATTTGTAGAAAGAACAAAGCAAAGACAACGTAAACTAGAGCTTAGAAAATCGCTTCTAAAGGATTAGCTTTCATCATTTAAAATCCTCGAACCCCCCTTCGGCAGCAGGAGAAGAAGGGGGATCTTTTTCGGACTGTTTAAACCTGCAGAAGTGAGTTTAAAGTAAAGTAACTTTCCACCGTCCTGATCCTGGAGCGGGGTGTCAGGACTGACGTTTGAAGCTCATTGACCAGAGACAAACGTTTTTGACAGATAGCTAAAAGAAGAGAAACATAGTGATTCCACTGTTTCCTTTCGCATTTTAAAGGAACAAATATTGACAAAATATCTTTAAAAAGAAACTTTGTTGCAAGAACAACTAGAAGTTTTCCCCCTAGAGGGAGACTGGGAAACTGTAACTAATTCCATGGAGCTTGCAGCTGCCACAGATTACAATCATGGGAAAAGGCTTGTGACCTTGTAGGACAATGAATTCAGAAGCTCTGTTGTGTGCTCTCTGTAAAATAAATGCTCTACTGGAACAGTTAACCGAGAAGACGGATTTGATGACTAATGCGGTCAGAATTTTTGAACAGGCAGTGGGAAACTATACGGAGCCCACCCAGGAATTAAATCAGGAGTGTGCCCTGACAGAACAGATGAGAGAAGAGGATGTTGCGCAATCTTGGGCGCCAGAGATGGAGGGAGCTGCGGCCCAGCAGGAACATGAGCTTTTGGATTTGACAAATGAACTTGGAAAAAGCCAGATTAGGAAAGATAAAGTTTGGACTGATTTGGAAATGGGGGGTTGGATAGACCCCCCTATGCAGGGATGTTTGGACTTTCCGAGTCTGGCAATGGGCCGCGAGATGTTTGGAGCTGTGGGGGCTCTCAATTTTGGAGGGATTCTGAAATATGACTTTAAATACTACATGGAGTTTAGTCTGGACTATGGAAAAGGGGCTGATTTGTTGAAAAGGGTCAAAAACATTACCAAGCTGGAGTTCCCACGAGTGAAAGGTGAATATGAAGAAGAACTGCGGAAGGGACATGGAAGGGACTTAAGGGCCTCGGATATAAGGTTACCAGGTTAATGCGCTAGATCGATGGGATAAAAAGGACTGACAAAACCCGGGACCAGGAGAAAGGGACGCTGGATGAAGATTGGATTGTTTCTATTTCTTTTTTTTTATTACTAGGATTGTTTTATAAAATTGATGACTGTTAGAAAAATGTTGGAACGAAATTACTTGGCTCTAGCAAAACTGTTTAAAGAATTAGGCAAGAATATTATGGTCATGAGAAGTGGGTAAAAATAAGATTTAAGGTTTTTTATAAGATAAGATGAAAATAGATCAAGGTAATGTAATGACAGAATATTATGAAATATGGAAAGGATTTGCTGCGATAATTAATAACTGGGATACAAAAAAAGGGAGGAGGAGGAGGTCAAAGAAAGAAGGTAATGAAAGTTGAAGATTTGAGAATGTTGGTTTTATTTTTGTATGTTTGTGGTGTATTTTTGTTTTTTGAATTTGTATTGTTGGATGTGGTTTGCTTTCTTTTTCTCTTTTCTGTTTTTTCTTTTTTCTTTCTCTGCTTTGTCTTTTTCTGTAATTTTAAAAATGTTCAATAAATATCATTTAAAAAAAAAAAACATTTTGTAGTGGTGCCCACAACAGATTTCAAAATGTGTCCCTGGGTCTGAAAAGGCTGGAGACCCCTGGGATGCAGCACTCTGGGTTTGTTGCATCCCTAGTGAGAGATGAGCTGGAATGGGAAGGTCACCAGGCAAAGGTCTTCCCCGCTGACCTTTGAAAACCACAATTGAGCTCAAGAGCAAATGATTTCCCCCTTCGGTATGTTGAGCTAAATAACGTCTCCTTTCCTCTTCACCTCACATGCTGAAAGTCCGAGAAGCATTTCCTTTTCAATTTACTCCTCTGCACATAATGCTGACTCCTAACAGATTATTTGACAATGCAAAAATAAAAATCTCTCCAGCCCCCATCAAAAGGCATTTCCAGTGAGGCTGCCTAGCCCTTTCCAAATAACAATGACATGACTTCCAAATGGGAAGATTTGGTAACGTCATAGACATAATGTGGTTCTTTGAATAGCTGAGGTAGGGAGGCCATAAAGCTGTCAACACAACAATTGCTACTCTGCTCAGCTTCCGATGGACCCGGTGGATTGAGCTATGGAATATGGATGGTGGCTCTGCTACCATGAGACCTCCTTGAACAAACACATCAATACCCAATTACCTCTTGGGCAGGCTATAGAGAGTGCTGTATTTGTGCCAATGATATTTCCAGGTCAGCTCCTCCTAGGATAATAAAACAGCTCTTTTGCAATGTATAGTTATGGTGAAGGCCTTACATGACTGACAGAACCCTAGTAAAATGAGTTGATGTCATGGGTGAGATTGTGTGGGGATAGAACAATTGGCTGGCAAGAAAACTTCCACAGACACGTATAGGGATTGTTTGTTCTAGGGGTTAACAGAAGGTTATCCGAGTTTTCTTTTCAGCAAGGAAGCCGTGTTTGGAAGACACACACCTACTCCCAAAAAACCACCACAAAATCCTTCTGTTCACAGTACCTTTTCTCGCTTCAGGGCTTCTTTGGTGACTATCGTTTTCATCCAACCCACTCAAAATCAAATACTGGATGTGATGATGTCATAACACTATGCAACCAAACTGGTTTGTGGGTGCCACTGGGATTGGATTGGATCAGATTGGGCATAGGGAACCTTAGGCCTGGAAACTGAATGTAGCCATCCAAGCCTCTTAGTTTGGTCCTCAAGACTTTTCACAAGCAATGCCCCTCTTTCCTCCTTCAAACCCTCACTTTCACCCTTGTCAAAAGTCTGGCTTAACTCCAATAAACCAAACACCACACAGATAATAACAACATGCTATCTGCTGTGGAGAACAGGGCATATAAGGGGTGAGGCAATCTTTTCCCTTCCCACCTGGTCATTAGAACAACTTGCAACTAAGAACTTGAATCTAATTTTGCTTGTTTCCTCCTCCTTCACAATCCATTTTCCTTTTATGTAGGGTCTTTTTAGAATGTAAAGCTAAGGGCAGGGACTTTTATGTTTCTATCACTTGTTAGTCACTCTGGGAGCCGCCTTCTATTTTTGGCTGAAAAGCGTGATTTAAAAACTGTTTTTAGATAAGTAAACAATGATGTGCAAAAAACCCCCAATATTATCCTAGTATATAAATGAATATTATAAAAGTGCTGTAGCTCCTTCTAGCTAAACCTTCTTCTGTTCTGCCCCCCATATGGTGGCAAATTGATGCTTGTGTTCTGCCTTGGGGTTAATATTCTCTTTGGATGCAGAACACAATGAAAACAGAAATGGGGTGCAGGCTAAAGATTCTATTAAGTGGACTAAAAGAAAACTACAAAGCAGTACAGTTATGCTTATATCCCTGTGGTTGCAGAGGACCCCATCAGTAACAGACATACTCCTGAAGCTTCAGGGAGAGCTTGGCTGGTGTGCAGCATTTTCTGCAGTCTAGGGTGTACACTGAGGTCCTGTCTAGCAGAGCTGATCTCGAAGTTTAGATGTTGTTGGGGTTGCATAAGCCATATTGAGTGCTGGGTGACATGTATCGTCCAGCTTAAGTGAAAGACTGCTTCATGCTTGGGAGGCAACCCACACAGATAACTTTTAAGACTAGCCAGTACTCTTTATTCCAGGTGCCAGTGTGAGATCAACAGGAGCTTATCTCAGATATTAAGATTTCCATGCAATGGTATCTCAACATATAACTAGCTGTGAGAAACTAATTGTGTGTGTGTGTGTGTGTGTGTGTGAGAGAGAGAGAGAGAGAGAGAGAGAGAGAGAGAGAGAGGGAGACTGATGACTGATCCTTTAAAGCCCCCTGGATTTCTTAACCTCAAAGGAGCATAGCTGGACAACACCTGAAACTCCTCAAAATCACAATAGTCTTTCACAGTTTGACAATGCAGCTTATCTATGGATGCTCTCACCTCCAGGATGCTCAGATGAGACTCAATTTTTTTTTTAATGTACTTTTGAAAATGTTGATGTTGACTCCTGAAATGTTCTGCTTAAGCTTACAGCCAGCAACAGAAGTAGAAACTATATCAGAGAGAGGCAATTTCTGTGACATTTAATTTTTTGGAAGAGAACATAAATCTCTCTGAGGGGAAACACTTGCTTTTCTTGCATGATTTTCTGCCCAATGAAAGCTTTAAATTCTCTGCTATTTTTTTTTTTTTTAAGTGAGAGATGGAGACACATGTCCAAACCTTTTGAGGTCTGCCCCGTCACCCACTCTCCTGATTGCCCTCTTCAGGTTTCAGCTAATGGTCTATGTAGGTGATGTGAACGTTGAAGCAATCAAGCTATTTAACAAGGCAATTCCACAAGTTTTCATTCCATTTATGGATGCTGGTGGGTCTATTTGATGGAAGCCAGAAATCGGGAGAATTAAAAAGTCAGGTTTCTCTTCCCCCTCCACCCTTTAATTTCCTAGCTATGCTTGGAATCTTTCAAATTGAGATTGCAGGTTTGGGTAGATTATCTGAAGGTCTTCTGTCTTAGCTCCTTTTAGGAAAAAAACCCAAAAACCCAGGATCCCGTTTATGCTGATTGCTACAAAAAGAAAGACGGGTGAAGGCTGCTGTTGGTCGTTCACCATCACACTATAGCCCTGTTTGTGCTATTCAAAGAGTATTCAGTGAATAGCTGGACAGCTGAGGAAAAGCAGCATCACAGTAGGAGAAATATTGATGGATTCACGGTTAACAGTGACTTTGTTGTATTTCCATTGTCGGAGGCAGTAATGCTTCTGAATATCAGTTGCTAGAAACCTCAGGAGAGGATTGTTGTGTTTAAGTCCTGCTTGTTCTCTGATTGGCTGCTGTGAGAACAGGATGTTGGACCAGATGAGACATTGAACTGATACAGCATGGTCCACCTTATCTTTTCTACCTCTAGGAAAGAAAGCGTAGCCAATGGCCAGGGATGATGGGAGTTATAGTGCAGCAACATCTGGAGGGCCACAGGTTCCCCTTCCTTGCCTTAAAATGAAGAATTCATTTCCCACCACGATGTGCCACATACCACCATTGCCCTGGCCTTTGACAGCTAAGATATTTTAGTGAGACCCATTTCTTCTGTTTTGTTCTACCTATGCCCTGTCATCTTGGTTCAGAGCTCTTTTGCTTGTTTCTTTATAATTGTATAAACCATTGGACTTGTTTCTTAATTGCATGATTATGTTGTTGTAACCCATGCTGGGGCCTTATGTTGAAGGGTGGGTAAGAAATCTTATGAGTAAACCAATTTTGCAGGTATAAAACGATATATCTAAATCAGCATAGGCATATGGTATGCAAATCTGTGACACAGATTTTCATATTCATATGAAATTACATGCCCTACATAGCAGCACAATATAAGCCAAACTGTTCAGAGAGCAAGAAAAGCCAAGATCTGACGGAACAAGATGGATATTCAAAGGGGGGTTTGAGTGGGCTGCTGGTGAAATACTTGTGGGCTTTCTGCTGCCTTGAAAAAACCATGGTATTTTTTTATTATTCTTCAGAACTCAGGCGCGTTGAATTCCCGTGACATTGCTATTAACAAAAGCCGCTCTATTATACAATGATTCCCTTTCAGCTTCTCTGGCAACGAAACAGCTTTTGGAAAGAAAATCTTCTCTTTCTTTTTCTTTTTTTGGAAAAAGATGAAATGTTCACCCTACAAAACAGACTTGGGATGTTTCAAGGTGCTACTTTTGTACTGAATGGATCCAAATTGTGCCCAGCATCTGGTTGTGCCTGATGTCAAAATTCTGAAAGTCTCAATTCCAGACAATCGCTGGGGCTTTGAAATAAATCTCATTTAATCCTACATTTGAATTTAATATTTGAAATTGTATCCTAATGGTTTCCCACCTCCATCTTCTACCATGTGCCTTAAAGCGGGGGACTTGAAAGGTTGGAGAAGTTTCCCCTTTCCCTTTATACCTTTTTGTTAAATATATTAATTCTCTCTCAGGAAAAGAAGAATGAATATGCTTAACAAAAAAAAAGTATAATATTAACCTGCAGCTGACCCTTCCTTTGCCATATTCTCCACCTGCCGGAAAGAGATGGCTATATAATCGCTCTTTCATAAGATGCAACATGCGCAAGACTTTAAACTAGTGGTTTTTGTTGGGAATGCAACAATATTAGTTACTTTGGGTGATTAATTGAGAAATGTTTCAAATATGGTTCCTGGGCAAAGAGTCAGAATCCACTCCACTTGGATGATCTGGGATTCAGTGGCGGCCAAGCTGGTTTCAGCTCAGGCAGAGCAAAAGCCACGCTCAACTATCCAAGTATGAAAATGTGCACAGTTTCAGGAATTTTGCACGTGGGCGGATGGCAGTATCTTGAGTTACAGAGACTTGCTGGCTAACTGGTGTGTGTGTGTGTGTGTATGTGTTTTAAGAAATGCCAAGATTTGTAGGCCTTCCTCTGAATTTGCAACCCAACTCAGACTCACAGACTCACTTGGGGTGGCATTTAGATTCTGGATTTGCTGGTCTTCTGCCTCTTCTGGTTTTTGTGATCTTAAGGTGTGTGGAGCTCTTTAGATCAGCAGTCTTCAACCTTTCCAGCCCCAGAACCCACTTTTAATCCAAACATGCATTTGCATGTTCAGAGCCAGAAACCTCCCCCCTAAATAAATTCACACATGACCCAAATTTTGGTTTGGTTTTTGGCAGAATTTAGGCCATAACTTTCTTGATTACAGAAAGTGACTGGTTGCATAGGCTCTGGTTCAACTAGCTCCCTGCCATGCAGGTAGTGCTGACCCAGGGTTCCAGCATAGGTCAGCCAAGGGTGAACACCTGGCTAAGCAGAAAGCTGGGAACGGGCTAACTCCGCCACCCAAATGTCCCCCTGGACTCAGGCATGGGCACAACCCCCTCTCAGGGGTTGACCAAACCATTGAGTCCCTGGATTCCTTTAACAGAATACCCTTCACATAGGGATGGCGAGAGCGTTCTCCCATCCCTATCACCTGAACCAGAGTCTATCTGCAACCTTGCAAGTTGTGACGATTTGCTCTGCGGCAGGCGAAACCCAAATGGCAACAGCCAATCAGCCAAGTGGGGAAAATTCCTGCCGTGCCCCTGTCCCAACAACAGATGACACACGGCGGCATAGCAAGGTCAAGCGCAAGCCCTAAAAGTAGGGAGAGGTGGGCAGGTGTTCGGAATGCATGCACCAAAAGAGGAAGTTCTGGGTCACGTGCATGGGCATAAATAGGTCCCTTGAATCGTTTGGACTGCGTCCCATTGGCCAGATTGCACCCAGCTTTGAGGGACCTACCAATCGGGTGTTGTGGCTGACCAATTGTACCCACCCACAACACAGGGTGTCGGTTGTCCAGGTCTCACCGCAATATGTGCACTCTTTAAGTGAGGACCCGATTTATTAATCTTCTACCAGATAATTTTCCTGGTGGTAGTGCTCCTGTTGTGACCCACTTTGAATCAGGCCATGACTCACTTGTGGGTTCTGACCCACCAGTTGAAGACCACTGCTTTAGATGATATTGTGAGTTACTTCACTTACTCCAAGAAACTGCGCTAAACTAGCCCTGTTAGATAAGTACACCTGCCTCCTGCCACCCGTATTACTTATTCAAATTCAGTACTCCCCCCCCCCCATTGTTGATACTGCTGCCACCAGTCATACAGAGGAAAGAAAGCAAGCATTATATTGACACCGGGAAATCCAATTTAGCCTGCTTTTCCTGAGGGCTAGCCTGGCTCCCTTGGCCTATAGAGCAAGATGAGCGTGCAACCCCAGAGTTGTCCGCAACTGGACCTAACAGTCAGGGGTCCCTTTACCTTTACCTTTACCTTTAACCTGGTGGCAGTGACTGGAGACTGGGAGGGAAACCTAGAAAGTGTCCACTGAGCAGGGTAGATGTCAACACCACTGGATGGGATGTGTGCTGGGGTGCTGGCATCTATCCAATGGTGTCAGGTACTGCTGTTAATCCATGCCCCACTCAGTGCTGCATTTCCAATAGGCAGACTAAGAACATTCTTAGAGCACAAGCAAAGCAAGGGTACCAAAAAAGGAAGGAAGGAAGGAAGATGTTTTTTAAAAATAATTTCACATTTGATTTTTAAAAGAATTTCACATTTTTTAAAAAAAAACCCCACTGAAGTTGTCATCTAGAAAATCTGGAAATAAGCTATTTTAATTTCAACATACATGTAAGGTTTTTTTTTTGTCATTTCAAACAATAAATTTTTATTTTATGGGTTGGTGCTGCTTTTATTTTTAATAGAAGGCCTTTAAAGGTCTTAATCCTGGTCCCACTGCAGATGGAGGGGACACCTAGAGGAAAGCCTCCAATATTGATATTAACACATCCTGCTCTTCCTCCCTCCCTCCCTCTCTGTCCTTTCTTACCATAGAAATCCAGCAGCTTTCAGTATAAGCTGAGTTGCATCCTAACATTTTCAATGCATGCTGCCAGGAGGAGGCAGAGCATTCTTGCCAGAGATCTGATACAACTGTTTGCAGAGGGTTTTTGAAGTTGAGCCAAGGGCCACATGAAATGAGAGCAAGGTCCACAGGTTGCCCCCGCCTTGCTTTAATCATGACACCATAGGGGAGAGTCCATGCGTCACATTCAGCGTGTACCATTTACGTGAGCACAAATGGGACACTCACCCATTGTATCCACAGAGTGTACAATATGTGTCCCTGTGCACTCAAATTGTTGAGCTGCACACTTGCATGGTCATTCATGTGCAACGACTCACAAATGTATAGTCCGTTTGCCCTGTGTACATAATATATGAGCTGCAGTGTCTTTCCCACAAAGATATGTGTGTGTAGAGATGTCTTGTTCAGCGTAATGTGTGAACAAGGTTTATGTTGGCGGCTATGTAGCATGTGCTCTACCTAGCAAGCAGTGCCTCGTTCCTAACATGTAGATGCCCTTGTAGCAGTGAATAAAGGAAGCCCAAGAAAATAGTGAGCAAAAGAGACTAGGTACAAGACCTCCCTCCCTCCCTCTCTCCCTCTCTCTCTTTCTGTGTGTATGTGTATTTAAACTACTATTTGTCGCTTCCAAATAGACAATCGTAAGACCTAGACAGACGGCCCTCACTTGAACATTTCCGTGCCTATTTTCAAATCGAGAATGTCTAGCCAAACCTTGGAACCTTGGGTTTTGGGTTTTTTTTTTAACACAGTCCACTGAGGCAAGGGGGGGGTTGTTTGCCCCAAGTCTTGGGGTAGGATTACAGTTTGGCCGATTAGCCGATGCTGATCTGCGAGGTTGGAATGTCACTTGGGCTGATGTTCCAACCAGGTGTGCCAGAGACCTGATGGGGCAGGCAGCTTTGGCAGAAGCCCTAGCCATAGAAACAGAGCCAACTACTGGCCAACCGCATGAGAGTCATCTGGAGACACAACAGTTGTCCCGTTTGGGACATCAGAAGGAGGGCTTCCAAACACCTGTTCCTGAGGCACGCATCGTCTTCTCATAGTCCCACTCTTAATAGGCCTGGAAGAACATGCCATCTCTTTCTGGGAGCACACACAACACAGAGCAACATATTTCTTTCTGAAACCTGGCTAATACCACAGCAGAAATCCTGGTGGGATTTCTCCCCCCACCTCCTCACATCCTTCCCTCTCCTTAGCACTGAGGAATGAAAAGGGGGTATTGTGAATTGAAAGAGCACTCTATAGGTTTCTCAGCCGTCACCGAGTATTTCTGAAAGTTTACAGCTGTGCTGGAAACTCCCTGGAGCTTAACAATCAATTTTCTGCCAGTCATAAAAGACGGCGGCAGCTCTCAGTTTGGTCTGCATGCAGAGGTGCAGTGGAGGGGGGGGAGGAACGGACGGGGTAAGAGAGATCCAAAAGCCACACTTGAATGTTACATGGCCCAGAAAGCAAAGCCAGAGAGGATCTTGGAAGTCTTTTTTTGACCGCTGAAGCAATCGCTCCTTGGTGCCAAAGGACACAGTCTGTGAAATGCTGCGTGCCGCACACCTCTGCTGAGTCCTTGAGCGCAGCCAAAAGGTTAAGGGGAAAATATTGCCAAGGACCAGAAAACCTGTGGAATGGATGCATTTCAAGCTGGAGCTTTCGATGGAATTCTCCATGTTGGATGGGCCTCAAATCTTTTGGAAGTGATGCCCAAGGAGAATCGGGATACTGCAGGGTAGGACGAAACCATGGTAGGATTTGTATTTCACCACCAGGAACCTTCTGTATGGTCGGTCATCTAGGGTTGCCACCTTTGGTCAGGGAAAATAAAGAACAGTTGGGGCAAAATATGGGACAAGTCCGAGAGTGTATTTAAAAGCATTACCACACTGGAAATGAAACTATTATGCTCTACAAAAATCTCGTTTTCCAAAAGAAATATCATAAACACAATCAGAGAGCAAAAGATTGACCTTTATCACCTTCACCACCACCTTTACAATAAAGGAGTTTGGGGGGCAAGTGCCCTTGCATTGTAACTGCTACACTGCGCTGTCATTTCTTTTTCTTCCGATCTTGTTCTTCCCTCTTTGCTGCCTGTGCAAACTCTGCACCAGACTGGACAGACAAGGTCTGTGCAAAGTGTAAACCTCCCCTCTCACTCTTCAAAACACACACAGACACCTCTACTCTCACAAAAGCTCTCCCCCTGCCCCCACTCTCCACCTTATGGACCAGGCCTGTGTAAACTCCCTCTCTCACTCTCTGCGACCCACCCTCTGCCTGCGCAAAAGATCTCTCTCTCAGACTCTTCCTCCCAACCCCAGCCCATCCTCTGCCTGCATCCTGCAATACCTCTTTCACTCTTGGCTCCCTTCCTCATGGTCCCACCCTCTGCCCACACAAACTCCTGCTCAAGCTCTCGCTCTCCTCCCCCCCCCCACTAGATCCACCCTCTGCCCTCAAAGTTTTGAGGAGGAGGAGCTTGAATACACGGGAAAAGGCATCCCATTTGAAGTCCAAATAGGTACACTTTTCACACACACACATACCAGAAAAGACAATCACCCTTTTCTAGGGACGGGTGGCAACCCTAGAGTAAACCCTACAGCTGCCATGTTATACATGCTTACTTGAGAGTAGTGCTTTGCCAAAAAATTCACCTGCATTTTCCCCCTGACCATTTCACATCAGTTGCATTTGAAAATAATCAAAGGGGAGGGGGGATTTTGATTTTAAAAAATTATGGGTGGAGGGCAAGGTTTGTCCATCTTACCTTAATTTTGAGAGTGCCAAGGGGTGTCTGTGAAGGTCCTTCCTTTCATTCTGCAAATAGACTCAGCAGTGGTTATGCACATTACAGCCTACCTAGGTGCCTAAACTTGAATTAAAGCACAGAGGAAGACATAATGGTTCCTCCTATACCCCCAGATCATAAAGCAAAGGCAGGCAGGGAGGCTGCACATCACTGGCTGTACAGTTATTTTATGTAGTATCTATTTCATAAAAAGTAGATATACTGCTTAAATGTAAAAAAAAAACAACCTCCGAACTCTCAGTTTGCAAAAGATAACACAAGAAAATCAAGAAAAAATCACAACCATATTTTAAAACATACAAAAGTTAAAATAGTAAAGCAGATTAAAATTGCCTCAGTTTTCTAAGCATCTGGGTAGGCTTGTCTAAAGAAGAATGTTTTTAGCAGATGCTGAAAAGACTACAATGAAGGCACTTGCTTCATCTCAATCGGCAATGAGTTACAAAGTATATGCACTGCCACACTAAACAACTGAGTTCTTACAAATACGGTATTATGTGGCACCTGTAATAATAACAATTCCACCAATCAAAGTGGTTAAGGTGATCTTATAGGTAAACTGGTTCCAAGTGATTAAGGGCTTTATATACTAATAGTAGCACCTTGAACTTGACCTGGTAGCAAATTGACAACCAGGGCAGATCTCTTCGCACAGGTGTTCTATGCTGCCAAGGCATCTCTCCTGTCAGCAATTGTTCTGCAGCATTCTGCAGTAACTGCAGCTTCCAGATCTAGCATGAGGAAAGCCCCACATGAAGCACATGTTGCAGTAATGCAGTCTTGAACTAACACAGAGCGTGAACTTCTGTGGCAAGGCTTCCTCAGTTCAGGAATAGCTGCAGCTGTCAAACCAATCGCAGCTGGTAAAAAGCACTTCCAGCCACTGAGGCTACCTGAGCTGCCAATCAGAGAGCTGGATCCAGAAGCACTGCCCAACTGCAACTTGCTCCTTCAGGTGGAGTCTCCTTCATGGGAGATTTTTAAACAGAGGTTAAGTGGCCATATGCAAAGAATTCTTTAGCTGTGATTCCTGTATTGCAGTTGATCTAATGATTTTGTGATTGCACGCCACATACAACGGGTCACTGCCAAGCATGCACATCTAAGATACACTGCTAATATCCTTGCACTAATAGACTCATGCCCCTATCCCCACTGGACCATCTGGCCTCTCCTATCTCTCACCTGAGAGGGGCCCAGATCTGTACCAGAGCAGGCTGTCATCTTACAGGGTATAGGATTACTTCCACCCACTTACTCCCAACTACAGAATCAAAACATTCGCTGCACTGCACAACCTCATTTTAAAAATTAGTTCTTCACATTTTCACATAAGTTTGTGTTTGTTTGCCTTTTTCTTTTTTTAAAAAAAGCCTTCTTGAAAATTCAGCAGCATTTTAGTACCAATTTCTCCCAGTATGTACACATGTCTGTGTAGTTTGTATTATCTGCAGTGCCTTCTCCCCTGGGGGTACTTAAGGGCACGCAGTACCGGCACACCTCTCTCTCTCTCTCTCTCTCTCTCTCTCTTAAAAGTGTGGCATTTACTGTAACAACTTCATGGTGAGTACTGGCACCTCTATTTCTAGAAAAAAAGAGCACTGATTATTTGTATTCTGCGTTACTTGTAGTTTGCCCAACATACACATTTCTGCAAAGCAATGTCCCTTAATATTATACATTTGTGTATATTTCTACCAATGCACACATTTTATGCACGTTTAACCCTATTATGTGCATTACTTGGCTGAAGAAAGGCATGGCAAAATTCGGGAAAGTGCAGATTTTGAAGGACAGCTGTTCTTCTGCTTGTACCTCGTTTTGCAAAGTGTGACTTAGGCAGGTTCACAAACTGAATTGTGTTTCTCTCCTGAACATAGATTCTCTCCACCAGCTTTCCTATCACTACAATATCAGGCCAGACTCTGCTTGCCAAATTAGAGAGGAACAGGATTTTTTTAAAAAAAGAAAGAAAGAAAGAAGAAGAAAAACA
Organism: Podarcis pityusensis; assembly: GCF_964106645.2. NCBI lineage: Eukaryota > Metazoa > Chordata > Lepidosauria > Squamata > Lacertidae > Podarcis > Podarcis pityusensis. The sequence continues at coordinate 51,999,005 of NC_138033.1, read as the reverse complement.
CACAAGAAAAATACAAGCAGCAAAGTGTCTAAGTGGCCACTTAGAGCTAGCAGTGTAAACAAAACTTGACTTAAGGATCTAATAGGAGTCTTATCAGCTGAGAAGGATTGCCCAAGGAAAACTAATGGTGTTTTATGGATTTCCTGCCAATGACCTTTTCTGCAGTAGCCTTTTGTGGCTGAGCTTTTGTTTGCACTTCTCAAGTGAGGAAGCTGTTAAAGAGGATGGCCTAAGCCCTAAGAGATTTTCACCACCATATGCAACTCCTAGCATAAGCAACAATTATGTATATTTTCAGATACAGAGGGTGAGCTCTAAAATCTGCCTTGTATTGAGAGCCAGTGTGATGTAGTGGCTGGAGTGTCAGACTAGGGCACAGGAGACCAGGGTTCAAATCCACACTCAGCTAGGAAAGCTCACTGGGTGACTTTGAACCAGTCACAACCTGGTGAGAATCATATATACCACCTTGAGCTCCTTGGAGGTAAAGGTGGAATATACTTGTTGTCCATGATGGTGATGATGCATCAAAAAGTCTAACCAGACCAGGCAGCAGAGATCCGTAATTAGGGGCATTTCCAGATGACCTGTTTTTGAGCATTCGTCCTGATTTGTTTCCATGGAGGTTAGACAATGTTGGCTATTTAAAGAAGCATACATTCTGATATGTTTGTGGGGTGGTTAGATGGCATTGCACCACAGCAAGTGTTTTTTCACATTTCCCCCTTCATTTCCCCATCACTTTCCTTATGCATAACAAAAAAGTATCTTTTGGGGAATTGGATTTGTTGCAAAGGACCTCCCAGTTTACTATAGTTGTGCAACCTGAATTTGCTGGTATGTCATTGAATAGCAACAGTCTGGAAATACAATGGCTCACATGTGTCTTTACAATTTGGTAGAAAGATGTTGTGGTGGAGGTGGGATAATTCAAGCTGGTACTGTGGCACTTGAGGGGCAGGATTCATGCTTTCCTGCCACGCCATTTTTTGAAGAAAAATTTCCTCCCTTTAAGGAAAACTTTTTGTACCCATATTTTTCCTTAACAGTGTAAAACAGCAGTTTGGGCAGGGTGGGTGTGTTTTAGGTTAATACTGCATAAAGGGTTGACAGCCCCCCACATGGTGCCTCTGTCTCAATCTGATTCAGGGTCAATGGCTACTTTCCCACCCATATTTTAAAGAAACAACAGATCTGAATTCTCTCGTTTGTCTACTTGGATCCTAAGATTCTCCTTCACTCAAACAAGACTTGGTTCCCTCATTCCTGAATGCTGAAAGATACCACAAATGAATGGAAATTGTGACCCCAATGCATTCTCCTAAAGACCCTTGTGTTCTAATTATTTAATCTGTTAAGAGTGGGAATTGATGGAACTCTATGAAAAGATGGACTCTGAGCATGTATGAGAATCGCTGGAGAAATTCCCTTATTGAATTATATGTTTATCCAACCTGAGGAACTGATTGCCATGGGAACCTCTGGTTCCTGATTAAAATTTCAAACCAGTTCGGTTTATCCTGCCATTCTAGTAATATTAAAGGCCCCAGGCATTCCCATGCATGGATCTGACATTTTTGTGTACAGTATAAGCATTTCACTCACAGTTGTACTCCATCATGGGTTTTGTAGTCTGTAATTCTTCTTGAAGGGCTTTGGACTGAACAGAAGCAAACTGAGTGAGGGCAGGTATTGTGTCTATGTTGTGTTCAAGCACAATAACTGTCCCTCAGGGAGAAGCCAGCCTCTACCTTCCCTTCCCCTTCTCTTCCTTAAGAGTAGGAGAAGCCCTGCTGGGAAACTGTTTATAGAATCGTTAATACATGAATTAAATATTTGACATCTGGATGCAGCCTGAATTCACTTCAATAGTCCAAATTCAGGAGACCACACATGTTCCAGATACCTGCTATTTCAAGCCTAAAGGATAGAAAAGCAATCTCATGCCATGATGTTCACATGAACAGAGTTAGTGCTGAGGCTACCAACACTTTTTTGGTTGTTGTTTGCAGAGAGAATGTGTTGAATGCAGACTAGGCCTGATGTGAAATGGCCCTCCCCGTTTCAACACCAGAGTGGGTGGGGAGAGGGTAGCTACCACGAACCATTTCAGAGGTGCTTTTCTACTGTAATTTTCTCTTAAATTACAATTTTAAAAGCTCTCGCTGAGTGCCAGGCTCTGAGTTGAGGCAAGGCAAGACTCTAGTTGTGTTCAGGTTTCTGCAATGGCTTCTGAGTCAGAGGGTGGCAATGCAATATCTCCAGGATAGAATGGCATTAATCTTGTACTTCTGGGGCTGGCCATTGTCTAGGACCAACTCTAGGCAGGCCTGTGTTTGGGCCCTCTCAGGGATTTGTATATATAACTTTGTCCCACACTCTACATCTGTGCAGCATCTGAATCCAGTAGCTAAGATTCAGCTACTATCTTCTATAGGGAAATGTTTGTTTATTTTATTTGATAAGCAGGCTGCACAAAAGGGGCTTGCGACAATACTGTATATAAAACCTAAGTCCAGTTACAATACTGTGTGTGTGTGTGTGTGTGATGGCCTGGGATTCCGATTCAGAGGCTGAACCGGAGGAATCCCAGCCTGCACAGGAGTCCCCGCCTCCAGGGCCGGCTGAACTGGGGCAGGGCCTTGATTCTGAAGCGCCTGCACCTGTGTCGGATCCTCAGGAGCAGGCACCAGGTGAATTCACTCTGGCTCCGGAGGTGGTTGAGGACTCAGTGCCTACAGGTGAGTCTCCCCCTGGGCCCAGTAACCCTTCGGCCTCTCCTGAACTGCAGAGGCTCAGGGCAGAGAGGCGGAGGGAACTGGTTTCTCCCAGGAGGAGTGCTCGCCTTAAGGCCAGGAGAGGCGGGTCTCCTGGGGGCCGGGACCGCCCCTGGCCTCAGAGAAGATAAAGGCCAGTCAGCCCGGTCCCAGGTTGCGGGAGCAATGTCGTCGATGAGCTGTTTCGGCCAGCATCCAGTCCTGTTCCCCCAGTGTTCCTGTCCCCGCCCAGCTTCCTGCTTCGGACCTCATCTTGCTCCTTGAGAACTGTTTCCAGACCAGTGACCCAGGACTGGACTTTGACTACGCCAACGGTAACCTTCCCCCCGGGACCAGCACAGTGTGTGTGTGTGTGTGTGTGTGTGTGTAAAATGTCAATTTCTTAACCATTGAAAGATCCATTTCATGGCAATGCTAAAAACCTAGCAGCTCAGACAGAAGTAAAATAAAACATAATAGAGCAACACTCAGTGAGACCTCAGCATAACAGCCCTAACTGATAACCCTCTCCATGAATCAAGGCCTTAGGGAAGAGGACATGCATCGAGGTCTGCTGAAATGGTTGAGGCCTGACTAACTTCCACTGGAATCAAATTCTGTGATTTGATGCTTCAGTGAGATTGTGTCATCGTACTATGGTTTGAGTCAATGATCTTCTTTGTGGGGGAAATGGGAGCACATCGCTGAACATAGAGGGTGTGCAGATCAGGAGATGGAGGCTTCAGGTTTGGGAGCTGAGTGTTGGCCCTTCAGGAGTTGCTGTCTGGCCCTTGACGCTCTATGCAGGCCAACCCAAACCACCAGCACTCTTCACATGCCCTGCTTCCTTGAGTGCTCTTTTGCTGGCTGGAATATATGCCTTTGCCTATATCCATCTCTTGCTTGGTGAGATGGATCAGTTTACTTATGGCATCACCTTACCCATATATGCCCATGCAACAACTTCAGTCTGAGGAACCAGAGTAGCTACAGGTGTCATATAATACTCATTCTGCACTTGTAAGAAACCACCTGCTTAAAACATTTTTTGTTGAGACAAGCCTATCCAGATATGTACAAGTTATATGTGCTTTAATCTTGTTTCAGATTGTTACTGATCTGAATCATATTTTGCATATTGCTAAAGACTTCTTTTTAACTGTTTTTTTAAATCAGGCATTTTAATGGGGTTTTTAAAATATTTTAATAGACCACTTAGATGTTTACATTTTGTTAAAGTTTGTTAAATGAATGAATGAACGTCTGCAAGGTGGGCGTTTTGCGTATTTTATTTATTCATGTATAACACGTATTTATAGACCACCCTTTATATAAAATATCAGGGCAGTGCACAAGGACATTTACAAGTACAATAAAATATGAAACGTCAGTAAAAAAAAAATTACAAAGGAATCACCTGGTTGGAATATTCAGGACAGATGATAGAAAGTACTTATTCACATAGTGCATGGCTAAGCAATGGAACTGGCTTCCACACGGGGCAATGATGGCCACCAGCTTGGATGGCTTTGAAAGAACATTGGAAATTTGTGGAGAAGAAGCCTATCCAAGGCAACTAGCTATGATGGGTACATGCCACTTCCACATGCTTCTGATTAGTTGGAAACCACGGGAGAGGAGAGTGCTCTTATGTTCTGTCAAGGGTTTCCCACAGGTATTTGGGGGTCACTGTGAGACTCATATGCTGGCCTAGGTGGGCACTTGGCCTGATCCAACAGCCTCTTCTTATGTCCTGATGCCTGTCCTCTACAAATTCAGGCACATGGCTACCCTTCCTGAACCTTCTTGCATCCAAGAGATCTTGTCCCTCGGATCCAAAAGGAGGTCTTTGGGCAGGGCCTCCAAAGGCAAGATGTGTGTGTGTGTGTGTGTGTGTGTGTGTGTGTGTGTGTGTGTATGGAACATGAAGTCAGTTCCCCTCTCCCTCCCCTCCCCCGCCATCCCATCCATCATTGCGGACAAGGGCTCTGTTGTGTTAGGCAAAAGAGCATTTACACGGCTCTCCATATATTACAGGATATTATTTTTCCAGTGGAGAAACATTTCAGGCATTTCCAATGAACTTTTTTTTCCCCTGGTGCTTTATTGGTACCATTAAAAAAAATCCAGCAAAGGAATAAAACCAAACCACAAAAATCTCTGTTAAGAGTAGCAAAGGCAAAGGAAATTTAGAACATTAAAAATGGAACGTGTGTCCTTTATTATTCTTTCCCTAGGTGTAGCATAGACCTCCATGTAGGCAAGAAGCATGCAGTACACAAGAAGAGTTGAGTTGAGTTGAGACTATCCAGCAGGACCCAAGTACAAGAGTACCCTTTCCTCCTGTGGTTTCCAGCAACAGGTATTCAGAAGCACTACTGCCTCTGACTATGGAGGCAGAGCATAGCCATCATGACTAGTAGCCATTGATATCCTTATTCTCCATGAATTTGTCTAATCCTCCTTTTAAGACTATCCAATTGGGTCGCCACCATTGCCTCCTGTGGGAGCGAGTTCAGCTACACACTGCATGAAGAAGTCCTTTCTTTTATCTGTCCCAAATCTTCCAACACACTGCCAAGATGATGCCTGCAACAAGGCATTATCTGAAGACAAAGGCAGCACACGTCTTGCTTCAGAACTATTGAGTTTACCTATATACAAAGGTAAGCATATTTAATCAACCAAAACTCACCAAACAGAATTCCTGTAATTGGGTGACAACCCTGATCATGACTAATTATTGTGAAGTGGCATGTATTTACAAAGAAAGTCACAGGGTTCTGTTAGAAGAGGAATGGATTATTTAACCACTCTGAGAACTGTAGTTGTGTGAGGGAATCTTAAACTACAGCTCCCAGAATTCTTTGGGGGAAACTATGGTGTGCACATGACCTCAGTGCTACTTGGAGGAAACCCATTGACATGAATGGATACGAGTTAGACATGTCCATTAATTTCAGTGGGTCTGCTCTGAGTAGTACTTAGTTGGGAGCAACCCTTGACCTTGTCCTGCCACTCCAAAATATTTGGTTCCCTTTAAAATACCTGATCAGAATTTTTCAGTATTTGGTTGATTGTCTTTAGTCATTTAGTTTGACATTTTATTCCGTGTTCTTCTGCCCAGTTCCATCCCACCTTCAGAGCTTCCTCTTCTTTTCCTTTCCCCCTTTATTTTTCCAGGGATGAAATATACTACTTCAAAATCAAGAGTACGGCCGTAGCAAGCTTGTTCTGTCACCATGCCTGGTTGAAACTGTAATTAGAAGCTGCTTTGTTCAAGGGCTAGGGAGCCACGGAGGATTAATTAGGTCTGATATTTATTTCTCCAGCTATGAAAGCCAGATGTGTGCAGTTAAAGACAAACCCTTAGGGAGAACCATCCTGGGCTTATTTTCCCATCCCTGGGGGCCAAAAGGAAAGGAAAGTTGCCCACCCAGAATGGATGCTTCATACGAGCATTAAAAGGCCACTGCACTCCTATGCAATGCACCTGCATTATTCTGATTGAGCCCTATTGCTCAGCTACATCTTTGTCCCAGCCTATGCGAGACACTTTATTGCAAAGGGTTTCCCCCTGCTAAGGATGAATTAGTGAAATTAATTTCTTTTGGATCTAAGAAAAAAATAAACAAGGCATTCAGATAGTAGGAAGTTGCCTGTAAATAATTGTGCTTCTGGCAGCAAAATCTCTGATTGGCTATGCTGCTGTGATGTCATCAGCTCAGGGAACAAAGCTTACAGGACCAGAAAATGCACAGCTCAGTTTGAATGAGGCATGGGGAAGTTGTCAGTTTGGCTGGAAGTGAAATTTCCAGCAGTAAGGAAAGTAAGATTTGAAAGGGAGACCATAGGTAGCATGTGAATTTTTGGATGAAACGGGGTAGATGTGGAGTAGGCTGAGAAACAGCAGCTGGAGTTGATCGATGAAGGAGATCAGTTATGCAGCTGAAGCTTTTCCTAACATATATCTCTATGCCTGGAAATGTTACACCTGTATCAGGCTGCTGTTAAAGATTTCAACAAGAGGCAATGAGGGAGCAATGTACGTGTGTGGTGAAGGGTGCATTTAATTTCACATATCAGTTTGAATCCAATAACCAGTTCTTTGGTTACCAGCCTCTAACAGAATGTAGCGCAAATCTTTGCACGTTGCTATCTCCCTCCAAATAGTAATATTTTATTTTTCAGGTAGATTGTCAAGCCTACAGATTATTATTATTTTTTTAACATGGTTTCCTGGAAAACTTCCTGAGTGTTTTGCAGTTCATAAACCTCAGCCATTTCTGGTGCATCCAACAGACATGCTCAGTTCCAACGAGTCAGCTGAAAAAACAAACAGCCCTTTCAATCCCTTCTGTAGATGTAGGATTTGTCATCGGGCAGAATGAAGAAGAAGAAGAAAAGGTGAAACCTCTAAATTTGAAGTTAATAGCCAGCGCTACTGCTGTGCATCCCATTACTCCTGGAGATGGCAGGTTCTGGAGAATGTCAACCAAATTAACCTCAGCAACGGAGGCTTTCAGCCGTTCAGCCCTTAATGTTCCCTCTGGCTGCCGCCGCTGTGTCCTGTATCATTAGGAACACATCCAGCAATGAGCACCCCTCACCTTTAATCCATCTGCCGCTCTCATTTCAGGAGGGAGGAGAGTTCTAGGGAGAAGTGTTCTGTGTGAGTCCCCTTAACTCTACCTCCCCTCAGCTGCATTTCCCTGAACAAAGGCAAATAAATGGCAGTGAAAACGGCATGCCTGATTTCAGTAAGGATTGTGCTCCACTTTATAGGCAAGATTCTGGGCTCCTATTTATTGGGCGTTCGTCCTGAATTGCTTGCACAAAGTTTACATGGAGGTTACATGGTGTCCGTTTCTACTGAGTGTTTCTTCTTATTTGTTTTCAGAGGGATTGCAGGATTTGCTTGCAGGGTATTTAGACATCTTCACATAGATCATTTGTTCGTTCCACACATTTTCCAGTGCATGTCCCCATCACTTTGCTAGTCCATTCCTTTTTTTAGAAAATGATAATAATGTGCTACAGCAGCTGACCACTACTGCAGAAACCTAAATTTCGCGGTAGGCACTGGAATCCCCTGCTTCGCAGAAGTAAACGTTTGGAGGTGACCACTATTTTGTTCCCTTTCCCCCCCAACAAGGGACTTGTTGAGATTCTGTTTGGTGAGTTTACATTATGGTTTCTCAGCATCCTTTGCCCTATGGTTTGAGACCTTAAATGCTCCTTCACTTAACGTTGGTCAGGGGCCACTCTGGGATACGGATGGATGATTGAGCATTTTGGTTGCTTTCAGGTTCTCACTTATTTCATCTAGAATTCAGTGCACCCCATTTCCACCTCAGTTGTTCTGTCCACTTTGGCCTTGGCCGCATGTATCACTTGCATGTGGACCTCTGAAAATTACTCAGAAGGGAATTTGACCCTTAGGCTGAAGTAGGTTCTCTACCTCTGTTCTATAAATGGTACTATTTGTTGCTTTCACTGCAACAGACCACTGCATGCTCCCCCTCTAGAAACAAACTATGGCCCCCAATTAATGATCTGGGGTCCAATGAAGTCTTCAGTCCTGAATCAGAAGTACCAAAACTTCAGAGACACCATTAGTTGCTGCAGACAGCTCTGACACAAAGGTTCTGTTGAGAAAAGCTGGCATATCCAATGCTGCCAGTGACTGTGGAACCACTAACCACAATGACATGATTCTCAGCTTAGAAGAAGGGATCTGGTCACCATCATGAATATCAGGAGGCACACTTGCCCTGTGAACTGCATGCAATGGAGAGGGCGAGGGAACCCAAACTTGGCAGAAATGATGGATCCGGTGCCGACTAAATGGATGATGAGGGGTTGCTAAATATGGTACATATGCCTGGGAATAGACACTCTTTCCTGAAGAAAGGCCTTGTCACTGGCCATGTCACTGGGGGTGGAAAGCTGTCAAGGGAGAGGGATGAGTTTTGAGTTCTGCAGCATGTGCTGAAATGTAAGCTTAATGGCAATTTAAAAATGAGTCAAGGGTTTTGTGGAGAGAGCTTTGCCTGGATTCAATCAGCAAGTGAACGGCTTATGTTTCCCTGATATAATCAAAGAATTAACCAAATTGTCTAAGGGAACGATATCTGTCTCAGGAACTTTAGCTGCTTCTGGATTTATTTATTTTATTTGCACGTGTATTTTCGGTGAACATTTACTGAACTTCCAGTGTGGGCTAGGAAGCAAGTACAGTACAAACCTTCTATGGCCACGTGGAGGGGCATCCCTTATGCGCATTAATCTCACCAAGGTGTGAAATGTCACAAATCTCACAGAGGTGCCACGCATGTCAGAACTTAATGTTCATCCACATGTGTTTAGAGACAAGACCCACCCACCCACCAAGATATTTATCTTCTAGAGATCCTTGAGGAGAAGGAAGACACTGAAGAACGTCAACATTAGGAAAGGTTGGGAGCTACCCTATATCATCAGACCATGGGTCCATCTAGTTTGATACTGTCTACTCTGACTGGCAGTGGCTCTCCAGGGCTTCAGACAGGAGACCTTCCCACCCTTAACCATAGATGTCAGAGACTGAAGCTGGGACCTGTTCTCACAGTGGCTAACTACATGCCCATGGGAAGCCCACAAGCAGGACCTGAGTGCAACATCACTCTCCACATTTGTGATTTCTAGTAACTAGCTTTCAGAATCATACTGCTCAAAAGGAAGCACTTATTCACATAGGTAAACTGTAGAATTCGTTCCTGCAAAATGTAGTGATGGTCATCAGCTAGCATAGAGGTTGAGACAAATTCATAGAGGATAAGGCTATGTTCTCCCAACACTTTCAGAGGCATAACGCCACTCTCTCTGAGTGGGTGTGGTGCAAACACACTGGCAGGAACACTGAATTGGCTCCATTGGTGTGTTTGCACCATGCTGCCTTGCTATTCTCCCTCTTGGTAAGCTGCAGCTCCCCACCTGCTGGGAAATTAGTGCAGTAACTCTGCCCCACCCAATGAGCCACTTTTAGTTGCAAGCACATCCTTCTTTGCGTTCATAAATTCACACTAATTTGGAACTACTAGTACTTAAAAAAAACAACCAACCCAACAGAGATTCAGAGGGCATTTTTAAAAGGAAGGTGATATTCATTAAAACAACAACAGTGTTGTAGCTCATGGTCCCATTCTCACTACATTTAAAGCACTATGATGAAAACACCCCAAAGAATTATGGGAGTCATAGTTTGTTACAAGTGCTGAGAGTCGTTAGCAAAGCTAGAATTTCTAGAGCGATTTAACAATTAATTTTTCTTCACATGCGATTCTAGGAATTGTCAGTTTCTGAGGGGCAATAGGGGTGTCCTAACAATTCTCAGTACCCTTCACAAACTACAGCTTCCAGAATTCTTTGGGGTTAGCTATGATGGTTTAAAGTGGTATAATAGTGCTTTTTTAAAGTATGGTGTGAATGTGGCTCATGTCGCCTCCATCTCTGAGATTTTTTTCTCCTTTTCCTGTTCCCGGCAATGTCTCCTGAGCCTCTTTGAACACCAGTCCTGAAAATAAAAGAGTAAAATACTCAGAACAGGCTGGAAAAATCAGGTCTCTCTCTCTCTCTCTCCCCAGGAGCAATGTAATAATGCTAATGGAGAGGAGAATGAGAAAGAGGAAATGTTTCTCTAACGTGGAGAATTTCTGGCCTGTGTGCTTTTCTGAGGCCTGTTTGTCAGGGGGAAAAGGAAATTGGTGGCTGGCTGAAATATGAGCTGCTGCAGCTGCAGTCTTTTAAATACAACTTTTTTTTTTCAGGCACACTGGTGCTTCAGTTTGGGGGTTATTAGCAGATGCTGAAATGCTTTGGCCCCCACTTCACATGGGACCTTTGCGTGATGTGGCTTTCCAGCCAGTGTTCAGGTGATTTGAGGGGAAGGGGGGAAAAGTGCATGTGTGTTGAAGGGAGGAGAAATGTCATTTTCGGAGAAGCAAGAAATCCTTCAGGCTCCTCGGCTAGAGACTAATAAAGAGCTTTTTGTGTGTGGCTAGGCCGGGGTGGTGTCAAACCAAATCACTTGCACAAGGTGGAGTAACCGTATCTGAAATTAAACTCTGGCCCCTGTTTACAAGGACAACCTTCATTCCCCACCCTACCCCCCACTCCTTAAAAGAAATTGGTGGTGGTGGGAGGGCATGTTTATGTGTGTGCAAGAGTGAGCGGGGAGAGAATGATACTGAGGCCACATTCACACCATACATTTAAAGCACTATGATACTACTTTCAACCATCACGACTTCCACCAAAGAATCCTGGGATCTGTGGTTTGTTAAGGGTGCTGAGAGTTGTTAGGAAACCCCCTATTCCCATCCAAGAGCTACAATTCCCAGAGTTCCCCTCGAAGAGGGGTTGATTGTTAAGCCACTCTGCTTTGCGTGCAGAACATCCCAGATTCACTCCATGGCATCTTCAGGTAAGGCCGGGAATGTCGCCTCTCCTGAAACACAAGACAGCTGCTGCCAGTCAGTCTCAGCAATTCTGAGCTAGGTGAACCAGGGTCTTCCTATTTTCCAAAGAACTCAAGGTGGTATGGATGGTCCTCCAATTTGATCCTCACAAGCAGCACTCAATACCTGAGATATTCCAGGATATTTAATAGTAATACATTGTCCTAATATTGCAGAAGTTGGGCTGAGAGGAAGGACGTTGGATCGAGTTTATGGCAGTGGTAAGCAATATCAGCACCAGGGACCTATACACTCCAAGTGTCCTGATTTTCCAGATACTGTCCAGAAATTACAAAACCCAGCCCGGATTTGATTTGATCCTGGAACATCACTATTTCCCTAGCTAGTGCTGCTGTGTATTTCCTCAATACACAAATTTCCCAAGGAATCTTCCCTGACATAATGCATTTGTGTATGCTGTTTTCACTAATATACTCTTTTTCATGCACTTCCCCCTAATATACACATTTTTCTACACATTATTTGGTTGGAAACCTGCACTGCAAAATTTGGAGAAGTGCAAATTCTGAAGGATAACTGTTTCAATTTACTTATTGTTTCAGGAAGTGCTAATTGGGGAGTTTAGCATTAAAATATGAAAGATTATAATGCTATCTGTAAGAGATTGTGTTGGCTATTATAGGTCTACAGTTACTCTTCATATTTTCATACAGGGGACTTTTCCAACCCTATGATTGAGCTTGGCCCATGTTCTGCCTTTTGGCTTGGAGTCCTCCCCAAATAATACACTGAAATGAAACACATCTAAAGGCACCTGTCACAGCAGTGAAATCAAACAAATGCATTCTCCTATCTTTCCCTCAATCTCATTTTAGCTGGGGAAGAGCCAAAGGTATATATGAAAAGCCCACCCACCCCTTCTTCACATTTGTTTGAGAAATTGTCAGCAAATAAAGGAGTCGTTGGACCATTAATGGAGCATGTGCTTGCAACATCATAAACATCATCTGATGAAGGAAAAGTGAGCATGCTGAAGACTCGCATGGCTTCCTGCTGAGAGACAGCTTGCTTGTGTGTGACGTTCCACAGAAACTTCTCAAGCAACGGGCGTTTATGTTAGAAGTATGGAAGCCAAGTTGAGGAAGGGGCTTGTGAAGTTGTGTGGTCCCACCAAAATGGGGGCTCCTACCATTTTTCAAGGTGTTGCAGCTTTTATGGAGTGCAGTAAGTGCCAAAAATCCAACATGAGACAGACAACAGAGTCAATGTGACACTTAATGCAGACTTCAGAATAAAGCCTGCAGTGCCTTAATACAGGATAAGAAGGTACCTTCTCTACTCTGTTCTGACCCACTCTGCCCCGATTGGTCTTTGGAATAATAACTGGTGATATCTGCTTTTTTGTCTTTGATTGAATGCCTTCTAACCCACCTGTGTCCTAGCAGGTTTAAGTAGGGGAATTTCATTAGATCACTCACATCAGGGGTAGCCAATGGGATGCCCTTCAGATGCTGTTTGACTCCATCAGCCCAGAAAGCATGGCCAAATGTCAGGAATGATGGAAATACCGTCTTTGGAAATTCAGATGAAGAAAAGAAATTGGTTTATTGTTCTTGCTTTTGAGCACTCACACCCACCCACAGCTGTTGATTTCAATGGGGCTTTCACAAGACAATTCCCCAATGGAACTAGCCCTGGGTTGGTTAGTGGGAAGGAAGGTAATATTGACTCTTCCACTTTGGGTGGCAAAAAATCTTAGGCCAGCCCTGGATTCAACTTTCCACACAATTTCCACTCAAAGTAGAAGTAACACTGAGCCACTGAGAAGTAACACTGAGCATTTCTCGGATTAAGCACACTTTTACATTTCCAGTATGAGCACACCATCACAGGAGATGGACGGATGAGGGTCATGAGATGGGAATTCTATTTGACTTCCTGGCTGGCAATCGACAGAGCCGAAGTTTACCAGAATACCACAGAGGATACACTGCATCCTCATGGGATCGCCATGCCACACCATGCCTTACTGCCACAGAAACTCTTTGTTTGGGTATGCCCTTTTAATCCTGGCACAGTCAAGTCCTGGACCATTAAACCAGCCATTTAGGATGATTTATTAGCTGTACATGGCAAACGTGGTGTTATGACAGTTGGCCCAAGATTATTTTGCAGGTTGGAACATTTTCGGGTTTGTTTGAAATGGAGGATCTGAGCAGAGTTTCTGGAGTCTGTGAGGAGAGAGAAGCAGAAGGGGCAATATGGTGATTTTCATTCCCACTCCACTGACAGCTCGGATCAAGGCAAGAGAAACCGACTTGTTAGGAAGCTGGAGCGGATGGGGAGGGTTCTCCCAGTGTGGTTGAACTCCCAACTCTGGAAATGAGGAACTTCGAAATGAAGAGAAAGCATGCTTATTCCACACACACACACACACACCCCAGGATATGCCTAATTTCAGTTATAATTTATGAAATCAAAATACCTCCATGATAAAAGAAACAACTCTGAAGAAACATCTTTTCATGTTTCTGACTTTTCTTTCCACCTCATTGAAAATAGTTGGATCGGCATGCCACTGTGTTGTTTTTACAGAAATTCCTTTCAAGTCTTTCAAGCCACCAGTTGATAAATTTGTAGACAGCAAGTATTTCCTTTCTTTTCCACATGGTTTTAGAGCAGTGCAGCAGGTACAAGGTCTACAAACGGCTGCCATCCATCACAAGTACAGAGACACTGTACCTCTGAATACCAGGCAACAGGAATAACAATGTAGGATAGCTCTAGAGCTGCCTTCCCCAACCTGATGCTCACTAAATGTTATAAATGCAGCTGGTGGGAGTTGTCAAGGCAGGAGTTGGGATCAGGTGAGGAAGAACTCACAAGGTGTCAGTGAAATTAACTCTTTATTCAGAAAAGCAAAACAGCTCAGCGGGGAAGCGAGCACAGTGGTGGCACAGGGATCAACAGACCGTTAAACGTCCAGGGACCCTGTGGGTTCCACAACTCTCTAAGTCTCCTTCTCCCTTGGGTCCTTCCCAAACAACCTGAGACTTCTCTGCCTTGTCTGTCTTTGCCTCTTCAGGTTCTGGGAAACCAGGAGGACGGGAGCTGGTTACAGCAGGAGGAGGAATTCCCTGCCTTCTTCAGCAGCCTGCCTGATCTCTGACTCTTCATCCCACTCCTCTTCAGCCTCTGCTTCTGCCTCTGCTTCTGGACTGGTTTCTGCCACAGCCTCTTCCTGCTAACTAAACCCTGTTGCCTCTTCAGCTTCCAACACCACCTCCTACCAGTCAGCTCCCTCTTCTCCCTCTGACCACTCTGCTTGTCCATCATTCCAGTGTGCTTCGGATTACCAGATGATGTTGTCAACAAACTTCATCAAGAATGTCTGCTGCCTTCCAGAGCTGGAAAGCATCTCGCTGATCACTGCCTATTCTACTGGCTTCTTGATCTGGCCCACAAATCAATTCTAATGTTGCTCGGAGGAGAAAATAATGCCCACTGTATTCATTAGGTACAAATGTTGGAGATAGGAATGCATTAAACATGTGTTTCAGGTAGTCTGAAATGATGAGGCTGAATTCCACCAGCTCTCTCAAACCCTCAGACAAACCCACAGCTTAACAATTGTGTTTGTTTGCCCTGGGAAATGCTATTGCTCTCCTCTCCCCAGATGTCGGCTGATCTCTGAACTTTCCCCAAAATAACCTGCTGTGATCGTTTCAAATGGCACACCCAATAGAAGGGTCTGGGGGTCTGGATTTCCTCTCACGCCAGCCAATGGGATAAAACCAAGAAAAACAAAAACTTACCAGAATTTGACACTCCATCTTTACCTGGCAGGAATGTTGATTTTTCCATGGTTCACCTGCTTGGAAAATATTAAGTGTGTTTGCTTGTCAGGGGTTGACTTTCTTCCCTCAATCAGTCATCCAGAGCCACTGCAAGACAATTCAGGCATCCAGTAAATTGTTTCAATAGAGCTGTGGTTAAGGGAGATATGTTTCATATAATTTGCTGCACTCTGTTTTGCCCGAGGACTGCTACGGGTTTATAGTGAGGCCTTAATGGCTTTCTTGTTTTGTTTTATTTTTACTTGGCTTGGTCAAATTCATTTAGAAGCACAATACAGGCTAATGACACAATCCTCCAGTAAATCACTGGAAGACCTCTAACGGTTACCCTGATTGGTTGAGTGTAACATTTTACACACTTACTGTCCCCATCTCTTATCTAAAATTGCGAACTCATTTGGAATTGTGGATAACTGAATTTTAAGAGTGGGAAAATGAGAAACTGAGAGAAATTGAAACTGACAGAATCTTCCAGGTGACTTGTTTATTGAGTATTTGTCCTGATTTGTTTTCAGGGAAATTAGGGGAAGTTGGTGACTTAATTAGCATTCATTGATTTGTCTGCACGGAGGTTAGATGATGTTGCATCACAACAAGTATTATCCCATATTTTCTAGTGCATTTTCCTTATGACAAAAAGTATGATTTTGGGGGGAGAAAGTGGGTGTGTTGCACAAGACCTTTAATTTCAATGGGATTACTTTAAGTAGAACTAACATTGGATAGAACCCCAAGAAAAGGGGAGTTGGTGGGCCTTGAAGTTGCCCATATTAAGATGATGAAGAGTACTAATCAGTTTGTCAATGTCTATTGGTCATAACGACTACTGTATATTGATCCTCCATGTTGAATGATGGTGTACCACTGAAAACCAGTTCCGTGAAGCATCTGCTTTGCAGGCAGAAGGTTGTTAGTTTAATCTCTGGTATCTTCAGGCAGGGCGGGGAGAGACTTCCTGCCTGAAACCAGAGAGTGCTGCTGCCAGTCAGTGTAAACAATACTGTGCTAGATGGACCCATAGTCCATGTAAGGCAGCTGCCAGTTAGTCAATGGACAGAAGGCAGTCATTGGGCAGAAGGCAAGGAGGCCAACAGTAGCCAGAGTGAGAGTGGACCCAACTAGTCTGGTTTATTCCCATCCTCCTCCCTTGCTGAGTCCTACAAAGGCAACATGGAGACGGAGGCTGACAGCCAGTGCCACCTCCTGGATTGGTTGTGAGGAGGGAGGAAGGGAGGTGGGGGCTGGCTGAGGGCAGACTGTGATTGGTAGGGCAGACTGTGATTGGTAGCCCTCAACTCCAATCATTATAACCAATGCTGAGCTAAATGGGCCATTGGCTTGACTCAGTATAAGGCAGTTCATAGAAGGTACTGGGGATTTAGTGAAATCATTTGGGGACAAATATCCCCCCTTCCTCCTCTCCCAGGCTTCATCCCTTTCTCCCTCCTCCGGTCTAATTCCAGGGCTCTAAGGTTACTCTGTTAAAGAAAGACTTAAAAGCCTCCTGGAAAGCTGAGTTGGATAGTTAGAGAGAGCAAGCGAGTTTATGGGAGCAGTGTTTATAGAGCTATAAAAAGAAACATGATGTCTCACTGTTCGGCCAAAAGGCTGTACAGAAGCAGATCTTTATGCCTTCAAATATGTAGAGTGTAATGAATACCAAGAACATAAAGAGGTGGAAACAATTAGCTGGCTGCTATCGCACTGTAATCAAACTTCCCATTAAATTAGCATCTCACTGGTGCTACCTTCCTTCAGTTACATTGTCCGACTGCACAAATCACCCTGAGGGTTCTCCGTCAAGTGATCTGTTCAGAGGGTCACTTCTTTTTTTAAAAAAAGTTCTAGTAGGGTTCACCTCTAGCCCAGCTGCCCTCTGGTTACCCTCTCTTGGGGACGTCTCTGCCTAGGCCGCAGGCTAGATTTCCTCCAGTGGATTAAGTGTTAGGCTCATGTCAACAAGGTGGCCGCAGAGATAGAGGTAAAGCAGGAAGGACTCTGGAGCTAAGAAGAGAGAGTTCCAATGACTTCCAGGCAGTAGATTAATCCTGATAACAAGAGTGTTAGGCCAAGTGGTTTCTTTCCACCGAGTCCATTAGACAGGGCAGCTAATGCAACGGGAACAGAAACTGCATTCAAAATTAGTATCCAGCTATAAAACTCATCACAAGGACCAACACTGGTTATCTAACAATTCATTTAAAAGCAAGTGAACACACAACTCCTTGTAATGGGAAATCCACTAGAAAATTCCTCTGGAACCCTTCATCAGGTTGGATATAAAGCAAAGCGCCATGGCAGGAGAGGGAGGGAATAAAGAAGAGTTCTTGGTGTAAGAACAATTCGCAGAGTGGTTCAGAAACCAAGCCCAGGGGACTCTTGGAATTGTAGCTGTTTGAGGGGAATAGGGACCTGAGAACAACTCTCAGCACCCTTAAGGAACTGCAGCTCCCAGGAGTCTTTGGGGAAAGCCACGATTTTTTAAAATGGTATGTTGTTGTTGTTGTTTAGTCATGTAAATGTATAGTGCAGTTGGGATCTTAAAGTCCTAAAGCCTGCATTGCTCTAGTTTTATCCAGCCCAATGTACTTCCTTTTAAATTTAAAATATGCCTCTAGCACAAAGTAAACATGATTGACACAGAGCCACTTAAGATTCTTTAGAATCATGTTTTGTTCCCAGATGTTTTTCATAGCACAAATATGAGAAAACAATAGCAGAAAGGGTGGTCTTGACACCCGGCTGGAATTTGGGGGGAAATCTGGGTTCCATTGCTCATTAGACTGTAAGCTGCATGTGTGACCTTCAGTAAAATCAATTAACCTTGCATGTCCTCCCTTTTATGGTCTCTATGAATGACTATTTTAGACCACAGAAGAAAATTTCAAAACTATTTACCCACTTTATAATATACAAAATTTACTTTGGAATAGATTCTTCAACTGAAATTCATTGGTGTGTGTTTTTATAAATTGTCACAATCCTCTTGCAAACATGAAAGAGTTTTGAGATTTCTTAAAAACTAGCAAAAGTATTATGGCATCAACTTTTTTGGGGATCAGGGTCCACATCATTGGTTGCTTATTGCATATTATGTTAGCAAGCCTTTATGATGCAAAAAGACCTGTGGTAAGTTTTTGCTGCAGCAAACTGATATGACCACACCTCTGAAAATTCTCACAAATAAGGTAAAATAAAGTGGGTTACTTTAAAACAGAAATGTTGCAGTTTGGTTCTCTATAAAATGAGAACCAGGATAATGTTGCCACCAGGAAGAAAGCCTGAAATTTAGATTGGGGAAGGGATTAAAAAAAAAACTGGCTCATTTCTGAGCAGACAGACTAGAGATACCCCCTGCCAAATGTAGGCTAGCTAGAAATTTTTGTGGGGAAGGGGGTTGTGAATAAAGACCCTTTAGAACAAGTAGTTCACACAAATTTCGCTAAAGCATAGGTGCATTCACCACCTCTGAGCTTCAAAACATGGCTTTTCAGAAGACAAAAAGATTTTTATCCTATAAAGAATGATTTAAGGAGCCACAAAATACCCCAGACTACCACATTTTCCAAATTTAGCATAACACCCAGTTTAGGCATTCAGCTTTTGCAGCACACAATCCCATTCTTGTCAGAGTTGACCCCTGCACATCTGCAATATATTAGATTAGCAATTTGCACGCAATTGCCAAGTCCCATTGCATAATAATGAAACTTAATTAGCTGCTTTGCACCAGGCTAGTAGTTCAATGACATTAAAGCAGCCTTATCGGTGCTAAATTGAAATGCGGGCTTGAGGTGTTTATCTCAAGGAGCTATCAGTCACCACTTTTTACATTTCAGGCCAAGTCAAGACTGAGGAATTAACAAATAGGTATCAGCCTTTGACACAGCATGACTCATGTCTGAATTGGTTCCATCTGTATGGATCATACTATAAATAGTTAACCGTTCAAGCCTTCCTCTATGCTATCCAACATGATTTGTAATGTTCTTTAAGGCAGGAGATGTTGGAGAAGAGGAATCTAAGGGAATCATGGAAGAAAGTTGGCATCAAATGCCAACATTGCTCTTAAGCCAAGGGTGGGTTGACTTCAGTTTTGCTTCACTGATTATTATTATTATTATTATTATTATTATTATTATTATTATTTTGACCCTGATATACACTATAAATTTAAAGCAGTATCATACCACTTTAAAGAGGCATGGTTTCCTCCAAAGCATATTGGGGGGAGGGGAGGTGTAGTTTGTTAAGGGTTTAAAGAGTTGTTAGGAGGGCATGGATACTGCATATGTGATTGAAAACACTCTCCTTGAGCAGGTTATCCACACCTTTTACCTTCTGCATATGCCCTAGTTGAACGAAGAAGGAAGTTGTAATTCTGAACTTGGCATGTGCCCACCCACAACGTCATTGGGCAGGTGTGGATACACCCCCATTGCTCAGACTGCCTACATCTGTTTTCAGTTGGACACACTGAGGAGTAATGCAGAATCAATCTGAATGGAGCTTTTGTTTTTGAATGAAACTATTTTGTGAAAAGACACTTTTCAGGCGTAAAAAATAAGCAATTGGTCCAGATTGTTTGTGGACTAGATACAAACAAACAAGATCTCAGTGTGCATAAAACATACAATATAGTGTTGTGTTTATGCAGCCTCAGTTGACTGTTACTTTTCTAAACCCATTTTTATACCATGTTGTCATGTTAGTATTCTCACAGGTTAACACTTTCTTCATACTTTACTCAAGAGGAGAAGAACCAATAATGTGATCCTTTCTCACCTGGGTTCTAAGAAGTACTCACAATCGTAGAGCATCTGCTGATACTGATGAGACTAATGACATCAAATGCCAGATGTAAAGGGAAAAAATCCCAGATACAAAGAATGGCAGCTGAAATATGACCCTCCAGTTTGCAAATGTCCTTTGCTTTTCTGGCAAGTGGAAAGCAGCGGGTTTGTGCACCCTTGAACTTCAAATACTTCATAATCTGCCTTCAGTTCCAGCTATAAATTTTGCCCATTTGCTTGCCAGTCAAACGTTTCTAAACATAACACTCTAAAAATGTTGCCTGTTTACTACAGCACTTAAATGAGTGAAGTGCAACAGGGACACAATGTTGAAACTGGGCTAATGA
The DNA here is from genome assembly GCF_964106645.2 of Podarcis pityusensis. Lineage (NCBI taxonomy): Eukaryota > Metazoa > Chordata > Lepidosauria > Squamata > Lacertidae > Podarcis > Podarcis pityusensis. The sequence goes on along the minus strand of NC_138033.1, from coordinate 51,978,793 downwards.
CCTGCTTTTGAAGTGGTTGTTTGTTGGCTTATGTAGCTTAATCAGTCTGCTGGCCACTTTACAGAATATAAGAGAGAGCAGGTCTCTTTGCCTTAAATTCAACACAGGAACAGCTGAGGAAGGGAGGAGAGGGAAGTGGAGGTAGGGCACAAACAAGGAAGCAATCTGGTTCTTTCAGTGGCATGTGCTTAGACTCGTGGTACGATGTGGGAACTAGGGGTTGAGAAAACAGCTTCATGGGGAAAGTGGGTTTTCATAGAATCAAAGAATTGTAGAGTTGAGGAAGGTTTTGCATGCAGGATCCCAGGCATCTCCAGGTAGGGTTGGGGGAGACCTCCCCCTCTCTAAAACCCTAGAGAACCACAGATGGGGCTGGCTGAGAGGGACCTGGAACCCTATCACTGACATTGTGGTGTAGTGGTTAAGAGCGGTAGTCTCGTAATCTGGGGAACCGGGTTCGCGTCTCCGCTCCTCCACATGCAGCTGCTGGCTGACCTTGGGCCAGTCACACTTCCTTGAAGTCTCTCAGCCCCACTCACCTCACAGAGTGTTTGTTGTGGAGGAGGAAGGGAAAGGAGAATGTTAGCCGCTTTGAGACTCCTTAAAGGGAGTGAAAGGCGGGATATCAAATCCAAACTCCTCTTCTTCTTCAAACTCTTCATTGTTGTGGCTTCCTGGAAGGAAGAGGGGTGAAGCAGCATGAATGATGCTGTGTGGACACACCAGTGGGAGTGTTGGATTGGCTCCTTCCCACTGCCTCACCCCCATCCCCTCTCCCTCCCACTAAACCACAGTTCCGTTGGGGACGGGCAGAGAGCACCAAGGCTGGCTGATCCCAGAGAGCCTCTGCCCATCAGTGCCAACAATACTGAGCTAGATGGTTTGACTAAGTATAAGAGAACTTTGTGTGTTCTTAATATTTAATGGGAATGGCCTAGTGACATCATCGTCATCGTAATAATATATTAATATATAATAATAGATAATAATATAATAATATATTATTATTTATATGCCGCCCATCTGACTGGGATGCCCCAGGCACTCTGGGTGGCTTCCAACAAATTTAAACTCAGTAAGACAATGCTTTGCATTTAGAAGGTCCCAGGTTCAGTCCTGGCATATCTGGGCAAGGCTTGGAGAGACCCCTGCCTGAAACTCTGGAAGGCTTCTGCCAATCAGTGGAGACAAAACTGAGCTAGGGGAAAAAACAGACTGACTTGATCTAAGGCCACTTTCTGTGTTCTTGTGATAGGTGAAAGTGAGGTTACACAGGTATTTTGTAAAGTATTCCAGGTAGTTGTCCAGCTTCCAACCGCAGCTAGCTAAGCCCAGGAGCAAGCATGATGGGAGGCTGGGAGTTGCAGCATCACCACTGCTGGGGCCCCAAGTGAAAGAGGGCAGGAATGGTGGTGGTAAACATAAGAAGAGCCTGCAGGATCAGGCCAATGACCCATCTAGTCCAGCATCCTGTTCTCCAAGTGGCCAACTGGATGCCTATAGGAAACCTGCAAGCAGGAATTGAACACAAGGACTCTCTCGCTTCCTGTGGTTTCCAGCAACTGGTTTTCAGAAGCTGCTTCCAACTGCTTCTAACTGTGGAGGCAAAGCATAGACATCATACCCATTAGCTGCTGGTAGCCCTCTCTTCCATGAATTTGTCTAATCCTCTTTCTAGATGGCTTTCATCTAGGTTGGTTGCCATCACTGTCTCCTGTGGGAGTGAGTTCTGTAGTTTAACTATGCATGCATGCATGAAGAAGTACTTTGTTTTATCTGTTTTGAATCTTCAAACATTCAGCTTCATTGGATATCATTGGGTGGGACCTAGGGAAGTCCGTCCCCTCCAATCTTGAACCAATCCTGAAGATCAGCCAGTACCACCTACAAGACAGAGGGAAAGAGTGAGCTAGATTTCTGCCTTCTGCATACACTACAAGCTAAAGTGGGTTTGGGAGAAAGGAACTGTGTAAATGGTGAAGGACACCATAAGTCACGCTTCCTCAAACTCGGCCCTCCAGATGTTTTTGGCCTACAGCTCCCATGATCCCTAGCTTGCAGGACCAGTGGTCAGGGATGATGGGAATTGTAGTCTCAAAACATCTGGAGGACCAAGATTGAGGAAACCAGCCATAAGTGCTTCTCTGGGATATGAAATGTCAACTTTTTAGGCCACTGGGGATGTTTGGGATTTTGAGGAAAGTCCTATGGGCACCAGTCACAAAATCACTGGTTGGGGCACTGGCATAATATAAAATATCTGCTGGAAGACAGTGTAGGAAAGGCTGAGCTGGAGCATACAGGAACTGAGTAGGAAGTGTAAACAGTCTCTCAGGCTTTGGCGGATTTTTAAAAGGAGATATTTGGAGATGCCACAGGAGGCACTCGTGGGCACTGCATTGGTAGACTCCAGGGATCACCTTCCAATCCCTGCCTAAGGCGGATGGTGGAAACTTATTTCACATACGCTCACAAACGGTTTGCTTTCACCTTTTCCATTGAGCTAGGAAAACTGGAAGCTGAATGGATGGCGTGGTGCCTGGAAGGAGTGGAACCGAAGTCAATATGAATATGGTTAAGAATATCCTTTCCTGAGAGCACCTGTGCATGTAACTAAACATTCCTGTATTTAAGAGTGTGTGGAGACTTTCCTTTCAGAGAAACCTCAAACAGATATTTGCAGTTACAGATGGGTAGCCGTGTTGGTCTGCCATAGTCGAAATAAAAAAATTCCTTCCTGTAGCACCTTAAAGACCAACTAAGTTAGTTCTTGGTATAAGCTTTCGTGTGCATGCACACTTCTTCAGATATTTGCAGTATTTGGAAGTAGCATGACTGTGTCGAGGATATGAGAGCAGGTATTCAGAGCTGGCCCGACCATTAGACAAAATGAGGCAATTGCCTCAGGCAGCAGATGCAGGTGGGTAGCAGCAGCAGTTCACAGCTGTTCCTCTTGAGCCCCCCCCCATTCCCCAGCCACCCCCCCATCTCCGGGTTCCCTAATCTGGCCAGTTGCCTCAGGTGTGTTGAAGGACACTCACATCATCAGTGTTGGAGTAAGATACAACTGATGGCATCTTGTTTATCGGTTTTGCCCACCTGGCAATTTGCTACCAGAACAAGTTCAAGATTAGGCTAGGGCCATAGCTTAGTGGTAGAGCATCTGTTTTGCATGCAGAAAGTTCCAGGTTCCAATCCTGTCATCTCCAGGCAGTGCTGGGAGAGAACCATGCCTGTAACCCTGGAGAGCTGCTGCCAGTCAGTGTAGACACTACTGAGTTAGATGGACCAATGGCCTGACTTCCCATGTTCCTGCTTTCTGATGATGGGATGGATGATTGCACCATTTTCTTGTTCTCTCTCTTTTTCTACTGTATGAGATGTGGTCATTTTGAGTTATGCCATGCCATTAAAGCAGCCATTTTGTGATGGGCACCAATGGTACTTTCTCAAATGTGCCCACTAACCTAAAATAAGATTGGCAACCAACAGGAAACTATCTTGCAATACTGTGTCAGTAGCAGACTATAGATTAATTGAGTCTATCAAATAGCAATGGAACACTTTGAGTTTCATTCTTCATGCAGCCTTGACCACTATTCATCTGGGATCTCATTTCTTCATACAAATAACAGATGGCCACAAAAAAACCCCAAAATGTATATGGACAAGCTCCATCCATAACATGCTCTCTCCTTCTTCGGGACAATCCGTAAAAATTACGAACAGGTGGCCACCTTCGTGAAACGTCTTGTTTTCCTGAGATACACACAAACGAAACTTCAAAACTAGCATGGACCAATCTCCAAGCCACCCTCAGAAAACCTGAAGGAAGGAAAGTTTGACAGGAAATACAAAATGTCTTTGCAAACCGCGAAACATTGCAGGAATGAATGGCTGGCGAAAGAGACGGAATGTTGGCTGTGAGGCAAAAAGGCTGCAGGTTTTGGGTTTTTTCCTTTTTCCCGGATTCTCTTTGCTTCCCTCAGCATATAGCTTTTGGGCATTGCTGTTTCACATTTAAGAATAGAAGCAGCACAGAGCACAGGCAAGGAAGGGGGGCAGAACGTAATCTCGTTGTAAGAGGCAATTGTATTAAAATCTTCTCTTTCTGCACCTGCATCCAGGCCTCCGACTGGCAAGGAATCTTTAGCTCGGATTTTGCAGCGGTTTTTGTATCCGGGCTCTACCAAAGTGAAAGGGGGCCTTGGGCCCAGGGAGAGGTTGAATGTGGCCCTGGAGGCTTCTCTCTCTGGCCCTCGTAACTCTCTCCCAGCCACACACCCTCTCTCTAGGCCACACCTCTCACTGGCCCTGCTTCACTGAGTGTTTTTGCTTGGCCAGGACGTGCCCTTGAACTTCTATAAGGCTTCTTGCTTATCTGGATGGAGGATGAAGACAGGTGTGAGAGGCTGTGTGTTGAAACTAGCCTACCATAAAAAAGTAACATTTACCTATGTTATTTGATTCGTCAGGGGGGTTTTTGCAGCCCGCTTAACCCAGAAAATCATGGGAGGGAGTGAAGTGATAAAATTTGGGCCTACGATTTTTCCCCCTGCTGCTTTCATGGAGGAGCATAAGCATGCATGTGCGGAAAGGGTAGAGGAACAGCGACATTGACCAATGTCATTTATTATTGTGTCACACCAGAGCCAGTGGTGTGAATGATATCTAGGGTGCCCTGCTGGTAGATCAGTTAAAAAGCCACAGCCTGTAACACAACCGGTCCTGCAGCACGAAAGAAACATTAGGAAACAGAACAGAAGTGCTTGTATCGGCCTCAGAAAAATGAGCACAATACTCCCCACATCCCCTAGAGTGAAAATAGTAACAACGGCAACAGTGCAACAAGTAGCTTTATTTTACAAGATCTCTCCCCATACTCTCCTGGTCCTTAGTTCTGAAGTACTGAGAGGACCAATTCCCAATCAGATCAAATGATGGCAGCTCCAGATGACCTTCCCTGTCGCTTATAGGCTGCGAGGAATGTCGGGGTTTGGTTACATTTGGAGCCTGGACAACATTTATAATGCTTCGGTAAATGAATCGGGTGAACTGTGACCCAGCCAGGAAATTTATGGCTTTTACTTATGGCTTTGACAGGGCCTTGGAGTGAGATATTATGGCAGGGGTGGGTGAGAGAGGGGATGGAGGCTCATCTTAAAACTCGGGGGTTGGGGTGGGTGGGAAGCGGAGATAAAGCAGCTGTTGAAGAGCTTGGATCCGTGGGCCTTGGCGGCTCAGAGCTGCCACAGAGAAATGCTTCACACGGAGGTGTCAGCTGTGCCAAATGCATCCATTAATTGAAAGAGGGTCTTCAAACTGGGCTTGTAAAGGATGGATCAGCTGGGAGTTCTGAAGAAACCACCCAGAATAGCCTTTAAAGAAATACCAAGACGGCTTGGGCAGAAGAGAAACACACTCCCCTCCCCTTCTTATTTCCAATTGACTCTTTTGCCCTTTTCACTCCTAAGGAATGGAGCTGTTGATAAAGACATACAACGGTAAAGTCCGTAGAATCCAGCAGGGACATCCAGCAGTGGCTACTAGCAGGGGCTGACCTGAGATGATTCTGGAAAGCCCATGAATAGAGCAAGAAAGCGACTGCTCTCCACAACATTCCCCCCCTCCAAAGACTAGCAAAAGGTATATTGCCTCTGAACCTGGAAGTTTTATTTAGGTATCATGGTTTATCTGCTCTGAATTTGTCTACCCCTTTCAAACGACTTTTGTGCCAAAAATTTGTACCTTAAGTAGCGTCAAACCTACATGCCAAACTGTGGTCACATGGGGCAGAACCAGACCTGACAGGATGATGGGCTTCCAGTTGAGGTTCCTGACCCCTGATCTAGACGAAGGTTCTTCTCATGCCAGAAGACTGGGTACCCTGTGCAGCTGTCTTTAACAAGAGATCTGTAATTATTTTATGTCTAACTCCAGCTGAACACAGCAACCAGAGAGAGATTCAGATGTTTTGATGGCTAGAGCATTCTCAGCTTCATCTATACTTGGGCAGCTGTTAACCGGAAATCTCAACCAGCTCATCTGGGCAAAGCCTTTTGATGTTGTGCCACAATTGATAAGCACGCCCCATTTGTCTTCCCTTATCTGTTTGCTTTTCAGCCCTGTTGCCTCTCGCAGCCTTCCATTCTTATTTCCAAGAGCGCTTATCAGTGGAAAGCACCAACGTCCGGTCCCAAGGGACATAACTACAGTGGCTCATCCTTTCCCGCATAAACACCACCTTTTCAATGGTGATGATCTTCACAACAAAACTCGGCAGAGGGAGGGAGGGAGGCTCAGCTGAAAGCTGGGTTGATAGCAGTTGTCAAATGAAGGTCTTATCTAGAGGAGATAAGAACATAAGAAGAGCCTGCTGGATCAGGCCAAGGGCCAATCTAGTCCAATAACTTGTTCTCACAATGGCCAACCAGATGCCTGTGGGAAGCCTACAAGCAGGACCCAGCAAGTGGTATTCAGAAAAATTACTGTCTCCAGCTGTGGAGTCAGAACATAGCCAACTTGGCTAGCAGCCATCAATAGACTTTTCAATGAATTTGTCTAATCATCTTTTATAGACACCCAAGTTAGTAGCCATCTCTGCCCCTGTGAGAGCAAGTTTTGTAGTTTAACTATGTCAGGCATCCCCAACCTTCAGCCCTACAGATATTTTGGACTACAATTCCCATCATCCCTGACCACTGGTCCTGTTAGCTAGGGATCATGGGAGTTGTAGGCCAAAACATCTGGAGGGCCACAGGTTGGGGATGCCTGAACTATGTGCTACATAAGTACATCCTTTTAAGTGTCCTGAATCTTATGTTCTTGTGCTTGAATCCTGCTTGCCACTGTGACAACAGGATGTTGGACCATAAGCTTTTCTTATATTCTTAAGTTCTACTACAAAGCTACATGCCTTATTATCATACCACTGGTCCACCTACTTCACATATGTTGCCGTAAGTTCTTCAGGGTCTTTGGCGGTGGTCTTCTTAGCCCTGCTGGAACCAGAGACTGAACCTGGCAAATTCTGGTTGCAAAACATAGGTGCTGTCCAAGAACTGTGATTCACTATGCCACCCCTACCCCATGTCACTCTCCTCAATTGTCTGCCCATCCTCTGCTTCACCTAACAGGAGCTGCTTTTCCTTTAATGCTAGTTACTAACTGCTGTGTTTGCGAACTGCAGTCTAACTTGGTAATGGCTCATTTGTGGGAGTTGCCAGGATGTAAGCCAATGTTGCATTCCTTCAGTCTATGGCAGAAAAACCTGAGGAGTTAAGATGAAGTGCAGATTTCTTTCTGATGAAATCCAGAAGATTTGCCGTAACCCTTATTCAGAATGATCCACCAACTGTTGCTACTGATCGACTTTCTTCTATTTTGTCGAGGCTAGCTTTCCATGAGTGTGATATTCATGGCTTCCTCTTTCCCTCAGGGAACCCAGTTACACAGTCGCAAGGCTCTTTATGCCTGTGACCCCGATTTGGTTGCAAAGAAAAGAAAGCGCCTAATGTCACTGTGACATTCGCAAATACATTTAATCATCAAGTGAAGATGGATATTGTGCGTAGTGATGGAAAAATCTATTATTTTCAGTTTCCTTCCATTTTTTTCCTAGCCTTAAATTCAGTTATCTGCATTAAGTTTGTTTTCTTTTTTAAAATAAGGTTCTGATGAAAATGGATCAGCATTTTAGTTGCATTTCTTCTAACTTACATATTTGTATGCAATTCTGCCTAATATACACATTTCTCCAAAACAGTTTTCCCTGTTATAATGCATTTTATGTTACTTTCACTAATGTATGCCTTTTGATGCACCCTTTTTGTGCAATATGCATTATTGTACACATTACAGTGGTACCTCAGGTTACATACGCTTCAGGTTACATACGCTTCAGGTTACAGACTCTGCTAACCCAGAAATAGTGCTTCAGGTTTAGAACTTTGCTTCAGGATGAGAACAGAAATCGTGCTCCAGCGGCGCGGCAGCAGCAGGAGGCCCCATTAGCTAAAGTGGTGCTTCAGGTTAAGAACAGTTTCAGGTTAAGAACAGACCTCCAGAACAAATTAAGTACTTAACCCGAGGTACCACTGGACTGGACTGGAGATTTGCAGTGCAAAATTCGTAGATGTGCGAATTTTGAAAGAAGGCATTTTTAGTTCTCAGATTGCGTTGGAAAACTCAGATTAGGAAGGCTTGCCTCTAAATGCAAACTGTATTGAATATCTCTCTACATCCCCAGTCATTAGGTTCATACAAGTATTTGGATCTGGAGCAGAGCTAGTGTGGTGTAGTGGTTAGAGTGCTGAGCTAGGACGTGGGAGACTAGGGTTCAAATCCCCACTTAACCATGAAGCTCACTGGGTGACTTCACAGCAGTCACTACCTCTCAGCCTAACCAGCCTCACAAGGTTGTTGTGAGGATAAAATGGGGAGAGGGAGGAGAATTGTGTGTGCCACTTTGAGCTCCTTAAAGGAAAGGTGTGATATAAATGTAACAATAATAATATAATATTTTAAAAAATCAAGGAAAGACTCCTCAAGGGGCGACTCATTTTGCATGTTGAAAGAGGTATCACAGATGAACTATCATAAACAGAATTTTCATATCCTCCAACATCAGCTCAAATGCAAGACTTTTTAATGGAGAAAGTTCATAATTGTTTAGAATTATCAAGTCTCGAGCAATGAAATCCACCTTCACCAATAGTGGTCAGAGGGTCAGGCCAGCAGCACAAACCTGATCTGCTGCCACCATTATCACTGGGACCTACTGGGAGAGAGAGTGGGAGGGGCAACATGGTGGCAAGGAGCACAGTGCCAACACACAAGGGGAGCCAACCAGTCACTCCTTCCAGTACATGTCTCTTTCATGGGGATGGGGGGTGGAGAAGGGGTATAGCTCAGTGGTATAACAGCTGCTTTGTACACAGAAGGCCTTGGGTTCAATCCCTGGCATCTCCAGTTAGGAAGAGGCCTTGGTCTGAAACCCTGGCGATCCACTTCCAGTCAGTGTATACAATACTGAGTGAGATGGACCAATGGACTGACTTCCTACGACAACTTCCAGGCTTATATGGAGGAGGGAGGAGAAAAGGGACCAGAGAGGGTGGTGCCCATAGCATCTGCTCAAAAATCCAAATGTGCCCACTGGCCTGAAAATATATGTCATAAACTGAATATATATATTTAATACATTGGACTAAACTTGCTTGTTTTTTGCTCTGTTTTATTACATTGTTTGAGTGTTCTTACATTTTGCACTTAGTATTTCTAAAGAAAATATTAAGCTGTTTAAAAATATATCTAAATACCTTAAATAAAAAGGCCAGCCAGGATTGTCCTTAATGGTGGTGGGAGGGAGAAGCCCCCATTTTACTATAGTCAATTGAAACCTTCATTCACGCTGAATCCCACCTTCTGTGATCTGGGAGTTCATTTACTGAAGCGAATGTGCATGGTGGAATTATAGACTCTCTGATGTGTGCATCAAATACTTATTTCTTTCCAGGCAGCCCTTTTATTGCCACAGGCTGCATCTGCAGAAAGCTTTGAGACTTTTGTTAATTGTCAAGGGCTGCAGCCAAATGAGGATCACTTTTCCAATTTTGTTCCCCTCTAGATCTTCTGTCAACAGCTTCTCCCGGTCCCATTAATCTCACCATTTTACCAGCTCAGAGTCCCCCCCGTTCTCCCAACTCCTTTATAGAGATGAGACCTGCATTTCTCCTGAACTGCCAACAATGAGACCCTCACGTGGCTTTTAAATAATACCAATTCGTCAGTAAGTGGATACCACAAGCCAGTTTCTGGATTTCCACACTGAGGTCCTGATGGGTTTTGCATGCCTCTCCTCCCTCAAGAGGGGAATTTGCTGTCTCTGGATGCTTAAATATGAGAAGCATTTTTCAAATTCTTTGACAGAATGCTTTTAACATATCAGGAGGGCTAATAAATTCGTCCGTCTTGCCCCATTTGTCTCTGCCCTTCATGATGTAATAAGTGGGAGCAGACGGGGATTGCAGAGATTGAACTGGCACACACATCACAGTAACAGAGCCTTAATGCCATACAGCTCTGCTTGGGGTGTTTACAAATAAACCAATACTTTCAGTGAAGTGAGGATAGATAGATAGATGATAGATAGATGATAGATGTAGATACCACATAATACTAGTCCATGCACTTGTAAGAACTGATATTGTAGTGTGGCAGCACCTACACTTTCGAACTACAGTGGTACCTCGGGTTACATACACTTCAAGTTACAGACGCTTCAGGTTACAGACTCCCTTAACCCAGAAATAGTACCTCGGGTTTAGAACTTTGCTTCAGGAGGAGAACAGAAATCGTGCTCTGGCAGTGTGGCGGCAGCGGGAGGCTTCAGGTTAAGAACAGTTTCAGGTTAAGAACGGACCGCCAGAACGAATTAAGTACTTAACCCGACGTACCACTGTACCTGCCTGTTGACATTAGGCAAGCGTCTTCACTGTATACTTATCGGCACCTGCTTAAAACGTTTTTGTGTAGGCAGGCCTACCCAGACAAGCAGAAATTACAGAGACATGTAGAAATTACATCAGCTACTGCTGATTTTGATCATTTTGAAGTGTTTTCAAATACCTGTTTTAACTGGGGGTTTTTAATCAAGAATTTTAACGTTTTAATAAACCAAACAGTGTGTATGTGTGTGGAATGGGGGAGAAATAAAGTTTGGTTCACATTTTAATGCAAAGCTCCCAACTTAACGCTAAATTTTGCAATGCCCTTCTCCATCTAGATGAAGTGTACAGAACGTGTATGAATGAAAATGCGTGTTAGTGAAAATAGCACACAAAAATGCATTATGTTTGGGAAATTAGCTTGGGGAAATGTGAATATTAATTCCCCGAGTGCTTTAACAATCCATCTCTAAACTAGAACAGCATAGTGGTCAGAGTATCAGATTAGGACAGGGAGGACCAGGACTCAAAACCCCACTCAGAAGGCCAGTTACTGCCTCTCAGCAAAAAATACCTCAGAGATTTGTTGGGAAGTCAAAATGATGGGTTGCGACCATGAACACCATGAACTTCTTGGCAAAAAGGTGGAGTTGAATTGACATAAACTACATCTATAATTTCCAATCACTGCACCTTTGCAAGTATGAGACCAATAGCTGTGATGGGAAATGTGAGGAAATAACTGGCGGAAAATCCACATTTTCCAACTGGGGTTTGGCCTTATTTAGATCCATCAGAAGTTTATCTGGTTGGTGACTGGGAAACTAGATGAAGGCAGACAGTGAGATGTCATGAGGAGTGTTTTCTCTCAGTTAGCTCTTTAAACAAAAACAACATTTCACACAAAGGAGCTCTTGCATGTGACTTGATGGCTGGGAAGGCGGCAACACAAGGCGCAAGTTAATTATCACCATCTTTGGGAATTTTCATCTGCTAAGTCTGCTGACTCATTTGCCTTCCTGAAGCTCTTCTGGAAATCACCCTGGACTGATAAGACCTTGTCAATCAAACACGGTAGCTTGAAAGGCAACAAGGATGATCCAGCCATGTGGCTCCCTTCAGATTTCCACAGCCTGCCTTGACAGGTCCCAGCAGGTGCCACTCCAAATTGGTCAAACGTATTCCCCTTCCTTCCCAGGAAGAAAAGCAAACTGGCTGCAGGGTGTGGGGGTGTGGGGTGTGTCTTTGTCTCAAGGACTCATAGGAAATAGAGCTGGGGCAGCTGCCTTATACCAGGCCATCTATCTATTTTTGGCCATCTAGCCCATCGTGTTGCCCCCAAACCAGACAACTCTCTCTCTCTCCAGGTCTGGATGTATGTGGAAGGGTCATAGCTCAGGAGTATTGCATCTGCTTTCATCCAGAAGATCCCTGGCATCTTCAGGTAGCAAGGAGAAACACTTCTGCCTGAAACCCTGGAGAGTTTCTGCCAGTCTGTGCAGACAACACTGAGCTAGACAGAGCAATGCCCTGGCTTTGTATAAGGCAGCTTCCTATAATCCTGCATCTGAGTTTGGTTTCTTGTGGCCATGACTCCCTCTTGACCTTGATTGTATCCTGTAGCTACTTGCAGGCCACAGACTGCAGGAGGTTCCTCACCCTAATCTAGACTGATCTGCAGCAGCTCACCAGATAGGAACTTTCCCAAGCCTGACTTGGAGATGTTGGGGATTGAACCTGGGACCTTTGACATGCGACGCAGATGCTCTAATACTGAGCTACAACTCTTCTTCAAATCTTAGAAGTAAAGGCTAGAGGCTAGACATCGATGCAGTGAGTGGTAGGATTCAGCCAAGAGGCCAAAGGAGATGCCTGTGGGTGACAGGGAGGACACCAATGAAACCTAACCCATTTTCACCCAACAGCTGGTTTAACAAAATTGGAAAGTGGGGAGAAAAATAATAAAATTAAATTGAACTTGGAACTAAAATGAAGGCATCTGATACATCTGGACAAGGCTAATCGAAAACCCAGATATGGAGTAGAAAGGAGAAGTACCTGGAAACAGTGATGTTTAAACGAGCCCCTCAGGAGGGGGACAGACAGCAACCAAATCATTAGTTCTGCAACGTGGCGGCCAAAAAAAGGCCAATGAAATATTGAGCCACATATTTCAGAGTAATAACGTCATGGTCTCTTCACTGCAATGGCGATTTAGATTATTGTGGGCATCCAGAACACCATCATTATCGAAATAACACATGTAGACAGGTGGGGGGGGGGGAGAGAGAAAGCATTAAAGGAGATTGTATCAGGCTATAAATTATCATCATCTTTACTTATTTATTGATCACCTTCAAAACAACCTTCTCAAGATGATGCATGCTAACAATAGTTAAAAACACAAAACCAGCAAATACATTTAAGACAAGACTAAACCCCTAAAAAATTAGACAATTGTGGTAAAGATCCATTCATCCAGATTGGAAAGCCTGTCAGAACAAAAATGTGTTCAATTGGTTTCCAGAAAGGACAGAAAAAAGCTTGTTGTATCTTAATAGGAAGGCTATTCCACAAAATGGGGGCAGCCACACTAAAAGCCCTGCTCTGAATTACCACGGAACAAGGTTCTGAGATCTTTGGAACTTGCTGGAGAAACTTTCCTGCAGACCAAAGCAATCTACTGGGTGTATAAGGGATCCATTTTGATAAAACAGGAGGATGCAAGGTTCAGTTGCCCTCCCACTTCATGTCTCTCCAACAGGGTTGGGCAGCAAGGGGAGGGATCACTAGCCACTTTCTGATGGACCACTGACTGACTGCAGATTGTTGAGATTTTTGCAAAGAATGTTGGATTAAGTGGGCCTTGTCTGAGCCAAGCAAGGCACTTCTTATGCTCTTAAGCAAGAGTGGACATATAGGAGCACAACAATACAGGTCAGTTGTGCCTTTTAAGAGTTGCAAACATAAAAGGAGCCATCAAAGGTCCATTTCATGTAGGGAACCTGTGGCCCTCCAGAGGATGTTGGACTGCAGCTCCCATTAACTCTGACCATCGTCCATACTGGCTGGAGCTGATGGGAGATGAAGCCCAACAACATGGAGAGGACCACCATGCCATATACAGATGATTTTACATTGTCACTTGAAGGCAAAAAAAAAAAAAAAAAAAAAGGGTATCAGTGAATCTGTGGAGGGTAGTGCTGTCAACACATAATAAATAATGACAGTGGAAAATAGCAGGCTACCTCTGAATACCAGATGCAGGGAACATGCAATGCTGAAAGGTCATTGCATTCATAACAAGCTTGAGGACTTCCTGGAGACATCTGGTCAGCCGTTGTTGAAAAGAGGATGCTGGATTAGATGGACCTTTGCTGTGATCCAGCAGGGCTCATCTTACATTCCTATGTTCTTAACGGCATGAACTGCTAAGAATGCACGTTTTCTTCCAAGGATTTTGTGCATTATCCATCCAAGTCTCCAAGTGCTGCTGGTGTGCAACTTGCCCATGTAAATATGGCCTTTTATATACTGCCAGTTTTGTATGCAGAATCATCACTACACATCTTGACTAGGTAATGTGCAAAATCTGTCAGGAGGATTTGCATTTCATGGTATTACTTACTGCTTTCACAGGGATGGGGGAACTGTTGCCCTTCTGATGTTCTTGCAGTCCAGCTCCCATCAGAAACAGCCGACGGGGCCAATGGTCAAGGATGATGGGAATCATCGTCTTGGGACTTCTTAGTTTAGAGAAAAGGCAAGTAAGAGGTAACATTATGGAAGTTTGTAAAGTTATGCATGACATGAAGAAAGTGCACAGAGCCCTTTCTCACAGCGTTAGAATTTGTAGACACCCAAAGAAGCCGAATGCTGGAAAATTCAGGACAGGTAGAAGGAAGTCATTATTTGTGCTGTGCATAGTTAGACTATGGAACTCACTCCCACAGTAAGCAATGATGGACATCAATCTGGATGGTTTTAAAAGAGGATATTAGACAAATTCATGTAGTATAAGGCTATCAGTGTCTACTAGTCACGATGGCTATGCTCTGCCTCTGGAAGCCACAGGGGTGGGAGAGAGTTCTTGTGCTTGGGTGCTGCTTGAGGCTTCCCACAGTCATTTGGGTAACCACAGTGAGAACAAGATGCTGGGCTAGATGGGTTGTTGGCCTGATCCAGCAGGCCCTTCTTACGTTTTTATGTTTAAGCAGTGTTCAAAATCCAGCAGGGGGATTTGCACTCCACAGGATCACTTATCCGCTTTGTAGATTGATAAGGCAATGCTGAATATACTGTTTACATCAGAGGCGAGGAATCTGTGGCCCTCCCATTGTTGTTGGACTCTGACACCCATCAACAACAGGCAGCATGGCCAATGGTCAGGGATGATGGGAGCTGTAGTCCATAAATTTCTGGAGGGTCACCCCTACATCATATGATGTCCCCTCACTAAGGACAGGCGGTCATAGAATCCTAGAATCATACAATCATATGGTTGGAAGGGAACCTGAGGATCATCTGGTCCAACCTCCTGCAGATGCAGGAATCTCAACTAAAGCACCTGTGACAGATGGTCAGAGAAGTTCATCCATAAAACCCCTTCCAATGCAATCATGCCATCCTCTGACTATTGCCTTTCAGGTGAGGCTATTTACACCTGTTTCCCAGAGTTAGTCTCTCACACTCACTCACAATCACTGAATTCTTTTTCTCCTGCAAGCACTCACAGTTTACCGAAAAGTCAATTAAAAAATTGTAAACAGATGGAAAATGTTGTTGGGTGTCCATCTCATCATCACACAAAGTTTTCAGCAGAGTGTTGGTCATTACGCAGCCCCCCCCCCGGGGCCTTTCAAAGTGACAAAATATGACGCGACCTTTGACCTTGTCCTCCTGACGTCTGCCATCTTCACCTAAGCAGGCCATGCATTTCACAGCTGGGGAGCTGTTATTCGACGCATACAGTACAACAGGGTCAGGATTAACAGCTCTGTTGTTATGTTTTTGCGTTTTTATGGCTGTCCGGCTCCTGGGGGGAAACCTAAAGCCATTTTCCTAGGACTTGTCAGTCAGACTTCATAATGCGCCGAGAAAGGAAGTATTAAAAAGGCTGGGAATATCCTGTGCAGAGTTCTCCTGGGGCCTCTCTCCTCTCAGGTACGAGCCAAATGTTGTTTACATTCAAAGCATGGGATGGACCGATAAAGCGCTTTGTGGATAGTTCAGGGAGCGGGGGAAGGCCCTGATGGGATGGCAACAGGTCCATGCATGGCAACTGTATTTGGCAGAGCAGCCTTCCACTGCCGGTGTTTGTCACACATCGTGGCTCACGTCCCAGATTTCCTGAGCAATACAATTGCTGTGGTGTCTGCAGTGCTTTATTGCCTCTCTGATGTGGATCCAGAAATGCTGCAGAAAAGAAGCCTCCCATTAAAATTGTTTTATCAACACAGCCAATTTGCTGACTCTTCAAACTCCTTCCCCCACCCCCATACCCTTTAACTTTTCCTAGATAAGAATAGCAACAGCTCATTTCTCACCTGAATTCCCCAGTGCACCTTTGGAGAAAAGACCATAGCTCAGTGGGAGAGCATCTGCTTTGCATGCTGAGAGTCCCTGGTTCACTATCCAGAATACATCCCTCTGCTCTGTCTCCTCTATGGTTTATTAAACATAGACCCTAGGGTTAGTGAAAATGCTGGTGCAGATGTAATGCTAACCATCGACCCCTTCTAAAGCAAACTTAAGCTGCATACGTACAGCATTTCGTTCTCAAATCAATGGAGAACATTTTTGTGTGCTTGTAAAAGGTTTTGAGTGCTTTTGGTAATGTTTTTATAGGATTATTTATTGGTTTTTAAAATATTTATTGTGCATGTTTAAGTTGAATCTGTTTTAATTTGTGCTGTCAGCCACTTTGGGTCCTGCATTGGGAGAAAGGCGGAACGACAACAACAACAATTTCATTTATACTCCGCCCATCTGGCTAGGTTTCCCTAGCCACTCTGGGTGGCTTACAGCACATAAAAAACATAGTAAACGTCAAACATTAAACTTTCTTAATACAGGACTGCCTTCAGATGTCTTCGGAATGTTGTGTAGTTGTTTATCTCCTTGACATCTGATGGGAGGGTGTTTCACAGGGAGGGTGCCACTGTTGAAAAGGCCCTCTGCCTGGTTCCCTGTAACTTCACTTCTCGCAGTGAGGGAACCGCCAGAAGGCCCTCGGAGGAGGACCTCAGGGTCCGGTCTGAGCGATGGGGGTGGAGACACTCCTTCAGTGGGCTGAGCCCATTTAGGGCTTTAAAGGTCAGCACCAACACTTTGAATATAAAATTATCTAAGAAACCAAAAAAACAAGTATTAGCTCTTTTAAGACAGATTTTTTTTTTTAAGTGATTTATAAATGAGAGAGAGAGGTGACATTTCCTCTTTCAGACACAGTATGAAAATGTCTCTTCTAAGATGGCCCCTGCTTTATTAATATGTGAATCACTTTTTAAAATGCATCCCTCACTTCAAATCCTATACAGACATATGCAGATTTTTACTGATGAATCCCTGATTATGCCAAATTAATTGACTGAGTAGCTCACTTTCCATTTATTGACCTTGATTCTTTTAACCTGGGGATGGCTCAACAAGCAATGGCTCCCAAGGTCCTCATTAGGGTTAGAATTGTAGGGATTCAGCTTGTTTGGAGGTGAGGAGCAGCATTTGGTATGTTTTAGATGTTTCCTTGGTTTAGAATATAAGGACAGCCCTGCTGGGTCAAGCCAAAAGTCCATCTAGGCCAGCTCACAGTGGCCAACCAGACATCTCTATGGGGAAATCCTGAAGCAGGACCTGAGGGCAGTGGCACTCACTCCCCACTTGTGATTCCCAGCAGCTGGCATTCAGAGGCATCCTCCCTCCAGTAGTGCAAGAAGAACCATTGGTGGAGGAAGAGGGGGGCGGGGGAGTGTGCTGCTCCCAGCAGCGTGATCCCAGTGGGGTGCCTTCACAGCTGCCCCCCCTGCACTGGGCACCACGCCCCCACAGGCAGTGCATCACACCCCCTGGACACGTGCCAGCCATGCCCCCGTCTGCTATCTGCCCCCTGGCACCAGAGCATGAAGCTCCACCACTGGGTAGAACATACTCTAGCCATTGTGGCTAATAGCCTTTGATAGCCTTCTCCTCCGTGAATTTGTCTAATCCTCTTTTAATGTTGGGAGCCCTCACTGAATCTTGTGGGAATGAATTCCATTACTCTGGAAAAAAGTACTTCCTTTTAATTTGCCCTGGGTTTTCACCAAGATGACCTTATGCATTGTTGATCTCTCACAGCCTTTGGGTTTCGACAGGTGAAAATCATTTGCCTCTAAGTAATAAAATTGTATGTGATGAATAAACTGTAGAATGATGAAGCATGTTTCTTTGTTTCTGGAAGGTCAGGGTTGTGTCTCATAGGTCCCTGTGCCTGCCTCCTGTTTTGACAATTTGGAAATACCACCAAATTCAAACTTTGTGTCCTCTGTTTGTTTTCTCTCTTGTCTCCATCTGGTGACTTTGCATACTGTTGTTTACGCAACAGCTTGATCCCCTTGTCGCAAACCCCCCTGTTTGCCTGGTAGTAAATGAAGCGTCTTTGTCAATGGACGTTTGGAGGCCTGGGAAAAAGTAAACAGAAATAGGGGAAGAAACTTCTCCTTTAGATATCTAGCCCAAAGTGAAATTAATGTCAGATGTGTAGAGCATATTCACTGGGACTTTGATTTATAGGGAAGTATCTTCAGTGGGTACGAACATGAGTCTGGCCAGGCTACGAACATGAGTCTTCGAGTCTACGAACATGAGTCTGGCCAGGCTGCGAGAGGCAGTGGAAGACAGGAGTGCCTGGCGTGCTCTGGTCCATGGGGTCACAAAGAGTCGGACACGACTAAACGACTAAACAACAACAATCTTCAATGGGAACAAGACAAGTATCTTAGCAAAGAAGAAACCTTCTGATTACTGTAATGTTCTTTATGTGGGTCTATTCTTGCTCCAGGTTCAGAAGCTGCAGCTAGTGTAAAATGAAGCTGCTGGATTATTTAATGGGCTTTACATATATATTATACCAATGTTGAAGCACCTGTGCTGGCTGCTTATTAGCTACTGAGCCAAATTCAAGGTTTCATCATTGACATTTGAAGCCCTAAATGACTTGGGACCAGAATACCTCCTTTCCCCTAGTACAGACCCAGCTAATCTTTGAGACCTTTCAAGGAGATCCTGCTGGTTCCCCTGTAGTCAGTGGATTGTTACTTGGTGATTATGTCAGACCCTTCAAGTGTCCCTATTTTCCAGGGACGTCCCTGATTTAGAGAAGCTGTCCCAGTTTCTGATTTGATCCTGGAATGTCCTACTTTTCCTTAGGACGTCCCTATTCTCTGTTGGAGGGTATGGAGTTATCTGACCCCTGAGCCATCTGAAGGCAATCCTGTATAGGATAATGTTTTTAATGTTTTCTTATGTTTTTATATATGTTGGAAGCCGCTCAGAGTAGCTGGGCAACCCAGTAAGATGTGTGGCAGTGATGGCCAAACTCAGCCCTCCAGATGTTTTGAAACTACAACTCCCATCATCCCTAGCTAACAGAACCTGTGGTCAGGGATGGTGGGAATTGTAGTCCCAAAACATCTGGAGGGCCGGGTTTGGCCACCACTGATATGTGGGGTATAAATAGTGAAAGTATCATTGTGGGATGAGATGTCCCTATTTTCATTGGAGAAATATTGTAGGGTATGTTGGAGATGGAAGTGGACCTTCTCAGTGGTAGCACTCTCCCCCACCAGAGGTACTACCCCTCCCCTAACACCCCATACACCCCAATGCAGAAAGAGTGCACACAAAAATATTATTTTACGTAAAAGACACATTAAAAAAAATCTTACTAATGAATGCCTTGAAAAACATTGTAGAGTATGCATTTTACATAAAAAGTATGTGCTTTTTGTTGAAAGTGCAAACAAAATGCCCACAACAGGAAGGAATGGTTGCAGCAGGATAACAAGGGATGGAATGGGATGGAATTAGCTGCTCTGCCCATACCTACATCAAGCTAAACTTGTCCAACCAATTGTTTCCATAACACTCCTGGACAGTTTGTTCCAGTGCTCTATGTAGCCCCCGGCTACAGAACACGCTTCTAATTTGCAAAACAAGGTTGCACAGGTGGCGCAAATAGACAAGCTTTATTTATAATGAGTGCTGTTTGAGTAGAGAGATTTGATTCAGTTTGCATTTAACCCTAATTCGCACTTTCCAAAGCAATGTGCAAAGTGAAACACATGCCTCGGAATTTTGCAGTGCCATTCTCCATCCAGTTATGTGTACAGAAATACATCTGCTAGAGTAAAATGTGCGGGGAAAACACATATATTAATGAAAATAACACTAAAATTTTCATTGTATTAGAAAAAGTTACTTAAAAAATGTGTATAGTAGGCAAAATGGCATAAAAAAAATTGCACCAAAATGCTGATAAATTTCCTTTTTTTTTTTTTAATAATTTTTTATTAAGGTTTTAAACAAACAAAAAAGAAAAACAACACACACACAAAAAACAACACATAGCTTAACAATAAAAACACAAAACATAACAATTAAAAACAATTAAAAACAAACTCTCTTTTCCATTTCCAATTTTAAATTACTTATTTTCTGGACTTCCTCATACCTCCCTCTTTTGTATTCCAATCCACATTATTTGTCCAGCAGTTTCTTTTCCACTTTTTTCATCTCAATCTTTAATTTAATAAAACGTTAAAATATATAACTTCAACTTTTTTAAACCTAATCCTTGATCTTAATGTCATATAGCTTTAAATTTTTCCCTTTTATTATCAAATTTCCATTTCTTTAAACATCTTTAATCTTGATCTTTAATCTTAATCTATCCTTAACTTTAACCTGTACAGCTGGAAACCACTTGTTTTCAGTCCAACATCACTCTAACATTCCTTAATTTTGCAGTGTTTCTGAAGATAGTCTTTGAATTTCTTCCAGTCTTCCTCCATCGACTCTTCTCCCTGGTCACGGATTCTACCAGTCATTTCCGCCAATTCCATATAGTCCATAAGTTTCATCTGCCATTCCTCCAGCGTGGGAAGTTCTTGTGTCTTCCAATACTTTGCGATGAGTATTCTTGCTGCTGTTGTTGCATACATAAAGAAAGTTCTATCCTTTTTTAACACCATTTGACCTACTATGCCCAGGAGAAAGGCCTCTGATAAAATGCTGATAAATTTCCAAGCACGCTTTTAAAAAAAAATCTAACTAGTGTGGAAATGTGGAGAATTGAAATTAAGATTGGAAAAAGTGGTGGGGGGGAGGGGGGAAACCAAAATGGAAATATTTGCCCATCCCTATTCATGATTGCCAAACCATTCTTGATCTCTCTCATGTGCACACACACTATGCAGTAAACAACTTGATTCCAGTTCCTGGTTACCTAGCCTTTGGGCTACATAGCCAATATTATCTCATGTCCGATTTTAGTGCTGTTGTTGTTTTAAAGCTTTGGAAGAGTTACACCCCACAAACACATCTTGCCTCCCTGCAAATCACACTCTCCTGTCCCTGAGTCTGGGTTTGTTTGTTTTATTTAAAAAGTGTGATTGTAGGATTTGGCATGCAGATCAGGAGTATGAGGTAGATGTAAGCAGTTGCTTACACATGAAGAAGCAGGTCTCTCCCATTTGGGGAAAAAGATGAGAAAATATGAGAAATCGAAACTGAGATGACTCACTTGAGACTCTTAATCTCAGGATTGTGGGTTTGAGCCCCACATTGGCAAAAGTTCCCTGCATTGCCGGGGGTTGGACTAGATGACCCTCATGGTCTCTTCCACCTCTACAATTCTGTGATTTTATTATTCTGTGACAGTTTCACGCACCATTGAGACATTTGCCCTGCTTGACTAAGGGGAAGCTGTGCAAGGAAGCAGGTCTTGCACAGGATTAGCTGCTGCAGGGGTCAATGTCAAGCACCCCCATCCATGTGGCAATGCTCATTTGTGCCCCACTGAACCGAGCTTTTAATGAGGATGGAAATACAGGCCCCCATCTGCACTCCCTAGTGGTTTTGCATGACTCGTTGCACACTACAAAGGCCACTGGGGGGGGCACCACTGGAATATTTCTACTGACCTTGTCCCTGATCTAGTGGACTAAACCTCCCATTTTCTGCTAGGCTCCATTTGATTGGTCCATAGTCCAGTATAATATGGGCACCCCCTATCCAAATGTCTCGACATGTATGTTTGTAGATGGCAATGAAGCGTTTGATAGAACTTCCTAGCATTTCGTTTTAAGATGACTCTCCATTTGTGTGTCTATTAGTGTTGTAATATAAACCTCAGAAAAAAAGGTGAATGAAAAGATGTTCAGCAGGATGAGATCAAGGAATTAAATATCTGGACTTGCTTATATTTAAAGCAGCTTTGAGAAATCAAAATGCAAAACTGTGAATCTGTTCGGACAAATGTGACAGATCAGACTTCCAGATGGTATGGTTTAATTTTGTAAAACGTTGTATTACATACTGTCCTGACCATATTCACAAGTTCTCACTCCCACAGGAGGCAGTGGTGGCCACCAACCTCGATAGCTTTGAAAGAAGATTAGACAAATTCATGGAGAGGGTGATTGATGGCTCCTAGCCATGATGACTGTGCTCTGCCTCCATGGTTGGAGCAGCAACGCTTCTGAATACCACTTGCTGAAACCCGCAGGAGGGAAGAGTGCTCTTGTGTCCAAATCCTGCTTGTTAGCTTTCCACAAGCATATGGTTGGCCACTCTGAGAACAAGTCGTTGGACTAGATGGGCCATTGGCCTGATCCAGCAGAAATCTATTATGTTCTTATGGGCTCAATAAAAAACCATAGCGAACTGCTTTGCAATTGCTCACTCATGCAAAACATAAACGAAAGCAACTTCCCTGGAAAGGAACTATGCGTCCCCATTGTAGGTCACTGAGGCAAGCCAACCATTCCAGAAATAACTGGCAACAAGCTTGATATTTTCCCCATAAGTGCTGAGAATGATTCCAACAAACTGTTGGTCTCAAAGGAACCAGGGTGTTTGGAGGCTGAAGGCTACATTCTCTTGGCTCCTGGCATTTTGAAATAGTTTGGGGAAAATTGTGGCCAGAACAAGTTGTTTTGCATGAGCAAGAGACAAGAGCATGTGGCATCTTTCTGAAAGAAGCTGGAGACATCGGCAGTTAGCATTTTGGAAGGAATTACAATGGCTTATGCCAGGGAAAAAGAGACCGCTAAGAATATAAGGAGAGAATTACTGGATCAGTCCAAAGTGGCCAACCAGATGATGCCTTCAAAGAGTCCATGAATATGAAGAAGAAGAAGAAGAAGAAGAAGAAGAAGAAGAGGAGTTTGGATTTGATATCCTGCTTTATCACTACCCTAAGGAGTCTCAAAGTGGCTAACAATCTCCTTTCCCTTCCTCCCCCACAACAAACACTCTGTGAGGTGAGTGAGGCTGAGAGACTTCAGAGAAGTGTGACTAGGCCAAGGTCACCCAGCAGCTGCATGTGGAGGAGCAGAGACACGAACCTGGTTCACCAGATTACGAGTCCACTGCTCTTAGCCACTAGCAGCTGATGCCCAATGACATATTGATTTCAAATAGGGAGGATTCAGATTGTCACCATGGCTAACAGCCAGGGCCAGCAAAAACAAACAAGCAATTAGGCTGGTACAGTGGTACCTCGGGATGCAAATGGGATCTGTTCTGGAGCCCCGTTCACATCCTGAACAGAACGTAAGACGTGACGGCGCGCCTGCACATGCGTGGGTCATGTTTTGCCGCTTCCGCACATGCGCGTGACATCATTTTGAGCATCTGCGCATGCACGAGCAGCGAAACCTGGAAGTAACGCACTCCGTTACTTCTGGGTTGCCGTGGAGCGCAACCCGAAAGCACTCAACCTGAAGCACATTCAACCCGAGGTATGACTGTACTTGAAATGCACCACCCACATGCTGATCAACATGAGGTACACAATCTACCACAAAGTTCTCCAGGCCATGCCTCATTCAATGTATGGGAACTTTGGTTTGGATCAAGATTTAGGGTAGACCCATTGAAATGAACAGGACTTGTTTTCATAGAATTTCATAGAATTGTCAAGTTGGAAGGGACCACAAGAGTCATCTAGTCCTGGGGTGCCTACTTGAGTAAAATATAGGAGGGCAAGTAAGCTCCGCCTCACATAATTGATCATATGATGCTGTGCACGCACACCATTTGAATGGTAATGTGCATCAACTTGGAGGGGGGCGGCCCCCTCAAATATTTTATTGAGAGAGCAAATACCCCTTGGCCCCTAGGAGTTGGCTCATATGATCTAGTCTAACTCCTTACAATGCAGGAATAGCAGCTAAGGAATCCCAGACAGATTGCTATCCAGCCTCTGTTTAGAAACATCCAAGGAAGGAGAGCCCACCACTTTCTGAGGGAATCCATTCCACTATTGAACAGCTCTTACCATCAGAAAGATCTTCCTGATGTTTAGTCAGAATCTCCTTTCTTGTCATTTGAATCCATTGGTTCAGGTCCTACCCTCCAAGGCAGCAGAAAACAAGTTTGCTCCATCTTCTATGTAACAGCCCTTCAGATATGTGAAGATCGCTATCATATCACCTCTCAGTCTTCTCTTCTCCAGGCTAAACATACCCAACTCCCTCAGCTGTTTCTGGTTGAATCTTGGTTGTCATGCTTAGGATGTCCCTATTGAAATCATTGGGCACTTACTTGTCCCATTGATTTCTATAGGTCTACTTTAAGCATGACTTAGCCTGGCTCCAACCTTGACCCAAAACTGGAGAGACTACATAAAATGGGCAACCAGTATTAGTGAACATTCCTTGCTGCTTAAACCTTGGCAGTATACATCATTGACCAGTTACTGAAGGATTGTTCCACTCTAACACTATCAATTCACACGTTGAAATGTCTGGATTATTTGTAATCTGGGTCACTTATGTAAGTGCAATTTTCAAAAATACGAACTGGAAGAAGTTGCCTTGTTGTATCAGAGCAGGGAGGTTAATCTAGTCCAGCATTCAGCTGCAGCCTCTTTTTATTCCCCCAGCTTCAGAAGCACACTGAACATGAAGGCTCCATTTAAGCACCATCTGAGGAGTTTCCCATAATGCACCATGCATTTGCATCTCATGGCCAAGCTTAAAGGGCTTGGATAGGGAATCTACACAAATTTACAGGAGATGCACATAGAGTTAGATCTTAAGGTCATCTAGCTCAGTATAATTTGCACTGGCTCACAGCAGCTTTCTAGGATCTCAGACTGGAGTTTGTTTGTCTCTCTCCCCCCCCCCCCAGCTCTGCCTAGAGGTGCCAGGGATCAAACCTGGGACCTTCTTCATGCAAAGCAGATGCTCTGCAACTGAGCTGTAACTCTTTCCCATTTGTACTCATCTGACTTTGTTCCACAGGAGCCAAAACTGAGAGGGTCCTCCTCAGTAATCCCCAACAGATAAAACTTTGTAGCTTGCGGCATGTTCAGGAGGACTTTGTCCACAGATAGTAGTTCCCTGAGCAGTCTATGTGAGACACCTTAAACGTGGCTCAGTAGCTAACTGCCCACATCAGAAGTCATCAGCTTTATTTTTCATGTCTGTATGGCAAGTGTGCGGAACTACAACTCCCATCATCCTTGGCCACTGGCCATGATGGGAGATGTAGTGCAGCAACATCTAGCAGGTCAAATTTTCCCACGCCTGCTCTAAACTAATGACTTTGTTTGGCCCAAGCTTCACAGGGCTGGATTGCCTGGAAATTGAAGACAGCAATTCCAGGAATGAGCTGGTAAACACTCAAAGTGTAAGGTGGCAGAAGTCATCTCTGATAAAGCTTATCAGGCCATTTTCTTTTTGTAAAGGGAGGTGAGATCCATCGTGTGTTCTTGTGTCTTCAAAGTCACACATTTCTGCAACAGCTGCTTTTCATAAATAAACCTATCGCAAGGCCTGATTAAATCAATACATCTGTAATAACTTGCACTTCCTGATGTAGCGGTCCCATGGATATCTTTTTGTTCCTGGCTTGCCCTTTGAAATTTATAGGTATAAACAGCCCTGATCCTCTACAAAACAGGACTAATCATCTTGTTTTTCCACTTCTCCCTCTTGGCATGCTATTGTAAATTCAATCTTGTGCTGAAATGGGACAGAATATAGATATAATAGCCATGAAACCATGATATGCAAGAATACATTCCCAGTCAGATGCAGAGGAAGGCATGACTGCGAACCGCAAGGATCAAAACGGTGGCTCAACCAGGACCCAAATCCAAAGAATGGTTGTTGGTTGTGTCATAATTTAGAATCCACCCATGATTTTATTTCAACCCAATGGGCAAAAAAAGGACACGATTCCAGCCATTGTTCCAGTTGCGTATGGTTTTGATTTGGCAAATGTGACAATAAGCAAAGCTGAATGGGAGAACCTTCTTTCCCTTGAACTCTGTATTGCTGAGAAGATGCTGCTGTCCCATCTGCACCCATTCCACATTCCCCCAAGAGACAAGTGGGAGAGCAATGCCCACTCCTTCCGCCTGAGACACTCCTCGTGGCAGGGGGTTGTTCTAGGTGACCCTTGGGGTCCCTTCCAACTCTACAATTGTATTTTTCTATTAAAAGCCTTTTGGCTCTTTCCCTTCCAGAACTGCCTCCATCAGCTGCTGTTCCATAAGAACATAAGCCCTGCTGGACCAGGCCAAAGGCTATCCAGTACAGCAACATGCTCCCCACATTGGCCAACCAAGTGCCGATCGGAAGCCCACAAGCATGATGGCAACACAATAGACTTCTTCCTGCTGTTCTCCGACTTTCATGCTACATTTATAGTCTGCCTTTCCTCTCCAATGAGCTCAAAGCAGCATACAGCATTCCTCCCCCTCCATTTTATGCTCACAGAAACTGTGTGAGATAGGCAAGGCTGAGAGAGAAAAAAAAAAATGGTCGAAGATCACTCAGTGAGCTTCATGCACGTGAGAATTTGAACCCTGTTCTTTTCATCCTTCCCCTTCCTTACCTGTGCTTTTTTTATTGTCATGATGTAAACATGACTGACCTAGAGCGGTGTGAATGTGTGTGGGAAGTGCTTTACATTCTTCTCTCATTAGTCTTTGTTTCTATTTATTTCATTTATAAATAAATATTTATATACCACTTAACCTTCTAAGTCGTTTACATAAAATACAAAATAGGTATTAAAAGTTCCCATAAAATCAGATGTTGAAAACAAACAAACCTAATTTTTCCTCAGAAGATCAGTAAAATCATCAGATAAATAATATACATAATAAAATAAAATTGCGTGCCAAAATTGCATGTATGGGTAAGGCTTGCCGAAATGAAAACGTTTTTAGCAGATGCTGCAAACTGTACATCAGAGGCACCTGCTCAATGTCAATGGGCAGAGAGATCCAGCGTTTAGGCGCTGCCTCATGGAAGGACTGATTCCTTGCAATCTGATGCATTTTTGCGCCAGCTCTAGATCTCAGCTGATTACAGCAAACAGAGCCTGAAGACTTGCAGGCATCGCAATGTCTAATATCTCACATCATGGTTTGACGTACCATTTTATTTTATTTTTACATCTTTGGCTGGGATGTTGGATCTCAGATATGAACACCCAAGGATTTATTGGTCCCCAAGGGGTAAGGGTTGAGCTGGAACCCACGGTTCAGAAAGCCAGGAAGGGTCAGAGGTTATCTTTGGTCGGGCAGTGTGGGATTGTGGGTTGACCTGGCCCCTCTCCCCTCCTTGGCCATCTGCTACAATCGTTAAAAGCACAAATCTTAACCCTCTGGATTTGTTAGTGTCTTTTTAGCACCGCGATCAAGTTTCTGACCTCTGAGTTCCTAAATATACATTAAGGATTTCAGGAACGTGGGAGGGGGGAGGAGGGGTATCCTTTTTCTGGGTGAAAAGCGCGAGGGTGAAGACAGACAAAACAGGGGCATGGACTGGGATGAAAAATCCAATGTTTTTTCCCTGGGAAAGAAAGGAAAGAGAGGAAAGAAACAAGACAGAAAAGCCTGGCATTTCAGAGATTCTCGCGCACCAACCATTACTGGCAATAGAGGAAGCATAAATCTGCTAAATTTGGTGCTCCTGGCTTGAATGGAAGAGCATCTCTTTGGCATGGTGCATATGCACCGTACATATGAAGCACATTTAAAGAGCACTGCTTCCCCCCAAAAAATCATGGGAACTGTAGTTCTCTGAGGGGTGAACTATAGGCCAGACTGGATGATATTGTATGGCCGGAATGTTGCAACAGCAAAAGTCACATCCATTGTCCTCCACTCACTTTTGCCTCGGGCTCTGTCTGCCACTGGCATGCAACCCTCAGACTGAAAAAGCTTCCCCATTCCTAATCTAGGCTTAACCCAAACCCCTTGAGCGACTTCATTTAGCACTGGGAAGATTTAAGGACAAAAGAAGAGCCTGCTGGATCAGGCTACCAAATGCCTGTGGGAAGCTCGCAAACAGGACCTGAGTACAATCGCCTTCTCCCCATGTGATTCCCAGCTTCCCAGCAACTGCAATTCATGCATACTGCCTCCAGCAGTGAAGGTAAAGCATACCCCTCAAGGTTAGTGGCCCCTGATAGCCTTATTGTCCATGCATTTGGTTAATGTTCTCTTAAAGCCATCCAAGTTGGTGGCCATCACTGCCTCCCGTTCTTTTGGCTGTCCTGAATGTTCCAGCATTCAGCTTCATTGGATGTCCCCGAGTTCTCATGTTAGTAGAGAAGGAGAACAACCTCTCTTTGCCCACTTGCTCCACACACCATGCCTAATGTTACACATCTTCTCAGGTGTCATCTGAGAAGTGGCAATGTGCCATCCATTTTCCAAGAAGAGCATGTTCCAGTGTCCAACCTGCAAGGTGTCATTCAAGACTCCCCCTGTCTTCCCTTCCTCTTGTTCCACCTCAGTTTCCCTGCCACATTCATCACTGATCAAATCACCTGTGAAACCCAACACAAAGTTCTGCAGAGTTCTTTGGTTACCAAGCTCTGAGATTTATCTGAGCACACTGAGCCCGGAGAAGTTTTATGATGCGGTATGGCGCCATTGCTTTGCACTCACCGATTTGTAACATTTAGACTCCGGGGCTTTTTTATCATTCCCTGACACTCTTCCATCTGTTCCTGGTTGTCCAGCAGTTGAGGAGTCCTGTTTCATTGGAGTCCAAAGATGAAATCACTTCATCTCAATAATGGGTTACAGTAGTTTGGTCAATGTTTACACACAGAGATCCTAATCTTTTCTCCCTGGGCATTTCCCCTACCTTCACTTTGTTGTCGGAAATCTAAAATTTAATATTTTCCCCGTTTTCTCTTGATATCAAAAAGAAATCTCAATTGCCAATATTTGTTCTGTTGTAGAAAATTTTCAGGGTGAAGTAAAGAGGCAGAGCTGCTAATTCTTCCCAGCCATTCCAATTGAAGAAAATTGGGGAAAGGGAAGGGGAGGGGGAGAAAGGGACTTGGAGGGTGAGAAGAGGGAAGTGAGGAGGATAGAGAGACTTTGAGAAACAGAGGAGGGAGAAGAGGAGGAGGAGGATGACATACTTTGAGGAGCACGAAGAAATGTATCTCTTTCCCCAAAATCTGGAAAAACCTACAGTCCTCCCCCAAGTGTTTGCCTGAAGAAGAGAGGGTTAAAAGTGTGGAGAGGGTGTGGATGCACACCCAAGCCCTCCCCCCATGTCCTACTGCATGTTGGCTCCTTTTGGACCTTTGCACATTGAGTATGAAAGCCTGAAGGGGGATTCTCATTGCATTCAGCACCTGCCCCTTGCACACATCGAAGCCCTCCCATGATCAGACTGAACACCTGTATAGGGTTCACGCATAATGCATATTTGTTATGTGTAAGCAGTGCCTTTTTCTGGGGGGGACACAGAGGTACACATACCCCTAAACATTTTGTGAATCTAAGTTTGGCCTCATTGAGGGGCAATATTTCAATATGAGTAGGAAAATGAAAGTACCCCTAAACATTTTTTAAAGAAAAAAAGTGCTGTGTGTAAGTGTGTGTAATTGAAGGGTTGGGTTGTTTTTACCAAGATCATGATACACAAAGTGTCCGGCATTTGGGGATTTGGGATATTTTGGATGGTGGAGGGGATGATGGTAGACTTCTTGTCCTTATAAAACTTTTGTTTGTGTTGGCTGTGAAGACCACATCTGCTATATATTTAAACAGAGATCCGTTCAATAAGCTACTGCATTGTCAGATGACAGTAAAGGGGTGGGTGTGCAGAGGAAAGAAAATGCAAACAGGGTAAGTTGGTCATTCCTGTTAACGACAACACAAAGAAATGGGAGAAAATCTTTGAGAACCAAGGAAGCAAAACATATTGGACATTTTAGTAAGGCACGTATTTGTAAGGTACAAACCTGGATCCTAAGAAAAGTCATCGGAAGGAAGTTAATGAAGAAATGTTTCCTGTCCCCTTCTCCTCCTCCATTCTCTTCACATTTTGTGTACCCTACCCACCCACCCCCTGAAAAATACAACCTATTGGGGGAATGACCCTCTTGAACTGTGTCAGTAGCCTGCTGTAAGGGGGGGGGGGGGAAGCACCTTAAATCAAATGGGAGACTGCCCAGTTAGGGCCACTCGACCCATCCCACATTGTAAAGGAGGAACCAAACACCCCTGAAATTGTTTTTTTTGTTGGGGGGCGGCACAGGTGACAGCAGTAAGGGAAATATACTGGAAACTTTCCTTCTCTGGATGTCCTTAAGTAATCTTATTTTAGGTCCAAGCCACAGTATTAGAAACTTGCCTCATTCAGGCCAGCGGCCCATTGAGTCCAGTATCCTGTTCTCGCAATAGCCAACCAGATGACTCTACTGGGAAGCCCATAAGCAGGGCCTGCGTGCAAGAGCACTCTCCCCTCTGGAGTTTCTGAGGAACTGGTATTCTGAGCCATTCCTGTCTCTGATAGCAGAAGTCGAACATAGGCAACATGGCTAGTAGCTGTCAAGAAACCTCTCCTCCATGAATTTCTCCAACGCTCTTTTTAAGCCATCCAAGTTGGTAGCCATCACTGCCTCATCTGGGAGTGAGTTTCATAGTTTAGCTATAGATGGCACAAAAATGTACTTTCTTTTAACATTCAGCTTTATTGGATTTCCACGCATCCTAGTGTTAGAAGAGAGAGAGAGAGAATTCTTCTCGATCCACTTTCTCCATGCCGTGCATAATTTTATACAATTCTATCATGTTGTCTCTCACTCACCATTTCTCTAAACTGAAAAAGCCCCCAACACTACAACCTTTCCCATGGGTGACTTGCTGCTGCTACTTCGTTTATTATTTGCAAAATAAGCTTCTAGATGGTTTGCAAAGTATATAAAAAAAAACCAGTCCCACAAACAATATCAACACCCGTAATTGAAATGCACAACAAAACAACCCCATGAAAATGTTTTCCTTCTTTTAATCAAGAGGGAACAAAGACCTGTTGAACTGCTTTTAATAGTGTTGCTCTTGAGAGTATTCCAACCCCTGTGCCTTGCAGATCCTTAAGTAAAATCTCTTCTCAAGCTACACTCATTCCTTGGTATTTTGACATCACCTGCTGCTGGGTGTCCCTACTCCCACCCCAGAAAGCATTTTGGCATTTCAGTGGAGTGGGGTTGAAGGAATGGGTACTTCTATATTCACTTGCTGTCCCCACCTGGGCAAGGTCCTCCTGGAAGGGAAGTCCAGGCCTATCGTTTATTCAGCTGGAGAGCTGCAGAATAGGGGATTTTGTTCCTAAGCGAGGGCAACTTTCAGTGAACTTTTCCTTTATTTCTTGGGGGGGGGGGAGATATGTAGGATAGCACAATAAACAATGGTAAGAAAAGTAAGAACAAAGGTATGTGTGCACCCACATGGATCCTTAGTTGGCCAGACATTTAAAACCCTGCCTCCATTGGTGTGGCCATAAGCTATGGTTATCCTTCAGCTCCTGCTGTGCCGTGTGTATGAGACAGAGAATTTTAATTCTTCGGTGCTCTAAAGCATCAAATACACACATCCACACCTTTCAAGGGGATCCACAAGCAGGCCCTTGGCAGTGGGACAGGCTTTGCTCAGTATGGAATTTGTCCCATCATGCACCACTACAACCGCTGCTTTAAAGATGTCATCTTTGTAGCAATTCCCTTTAGGTGATGGGAAACAAGCTCTGTATCAGTGCTCAGGAGTGTACGAATAAGCAGATGAGAACATTGGCAGGATTATTGTAATAACCTGCAGTTTCATAAGAATATATATTTAAAGTAGATGAATAGACAAGCAAATTAAGTTAATTTGGATACACAGAAGATATTAAAAATTAAATTTAAGGAACCATAGAAAGAGGGGAAAGTCAAGTTTTGAAATGTTAAAATGATTGTAAAATTAGTGAAATGCATAAACCTGAAAATCATTAAAAATAAAATAAAAAGGAGTGTATGAGTATGATAATGTTCACAGTGCAGTCAGAGTCCCCATCATGGCATCTAAGGTCACAATGGGGTCTCATACACTTTCTTTATTTGCATTTTTAAAAATAGGAACAGAGAGCATATTTAAACCCCCTCCCCCTCCCTCCCTCTGCCCCACTTACAACTTCATAGTCATATGGTATACATACTGTATTTACATGCTGTATTTGGTACAAAGTTGTAAGTGGCTCAGATGCTTTCTTTGGTGCTCACACCAAAGTTTCCTGCCCCTCCTGCTATTTATTTTAAAATTGGTGGATTTTTAAAAATAGCTTTTTCTTTGGTTAGAGGGTTGCCAGCTTTTTTCTTTCTCTTCCTCACACCACCCTTTGGTCTGTATTTCACTTGCTTGGGTGTGTGTGTGTAGGTGTTTTGCCTGTTTACAGGAGGTCTAAACATAATTGGTCCCCCCCCCCCGAAATAGGTCTTTTTTGTGGTGCTCATGACAGCTTTCCAAATGTTCCAACTGGCCAAAAAGGGGAAAGGAAAGCACTCCTACCTCAGTGCCCTCTGTGCTGGCTTGGTCATGTCCACAGAATGGAAGGTGGCAGAATCCCCAAGGATTTGCTCTATAGGGAGCTGGCTTCAGGCACCAGGCCCGTTGGCAGACCTACTCTGCATTGCAAATATGGCTGCAAACATGGCACAGTGGCTGGCAACATCAACCTCGCCATGTGGGAATCCCTCACAGACAACAGCACCTGGAGACAGAAAGTTAGGATGTGTATTCGCAGCAAAAACCAGAGGAAGAATGATCGCTGGGAGGAATGCAGAGAGAAGACATACCTGTAGCTGCAAAACTGAATGCCTTCATTTGCCCCGCCTGAAATAAAACATGACTGTAAAGAAGCCTTAAAAAGTTCTGATTTCCCCCATGATGGCTACTTTGATTTTTTTTAATCAAATGACAATTTTTTGAAGAAATTTTTTATTAATTTAATAAATATACCACCTTTATCTTTCAATGAGTTCAAAGTGGTGTGCATGGTTCTCCTCCTCCTCATTTTATCCCCCAACAACCCTGTGAGGTATGTTAGGCTAAGAGATGGTGACTGGCCCAAGGCCACCCAGTGAGCTTCATGGTTGAGTTGGAATTTGAACCCTGGTCTCCCAGGTCATAGTACAATATTCTAACCATCATGACCCACTGACTCTCTCCCCGGTTTGCTGGTGACATAAGGACATGCTTAGTCTGCCTCCTGTCAGGGATGATGGGAGTTATGATCCAAAACATCTGGAGATCACCAGGTTGCAGAAGGCTAGACTATCCTGATTGGTGGCAGCTCTCCAGGGTCTTGGTAGGAAACCATTGCCAGACCACTCTGAGGGTGCTAGTGAATTAAACCTTGGGATTTCCACATGTGAAGCAGATGCTGTACCATTGACCTACAGCCTCCCCAGACCATTAGGCTCTCTAGAACAAGCTCTAGAAGTGGCTTCCTTACTTCTTGCTCTTGAGTCAAGAATGATGGACTCTCCCCCCCCCCCCGCCGTTTCCAGAAGCGACTACTCTATTGGCTCAAATAGTGCCTTTTACTAAGAGGTGTCTGGACAGACATTTATACAGCATGATGACAGCTCCGGAGCAATTACAATTCAGCAGGCAAACAGTACATGCTCAAAACAAAAATTGACTCCATATGTGTTCAATATTAGAGAGACAGAAATAACCAGAGCGACGTTTGCATTCCCTTTCTCGTTATTCTGGTGTATATTTATGGCCCAAACAACGGCCAGCATCCTCAGAGGACCTTTGCAAGGAAAAGCAAATGGATGGTATTAATCATTTGGAGTGATGCCTGTTTGGGTGGGGACGGGATCAAATTCTAGCCCCCCCCCCCACTCCACCCCACCGCCTTCCATCTACTCTGCCGGAACAATGCAAAAATGGAGAGTCTTGCTCCACCTCAGTGACATATTTAAACACCTTTTAATGGTTTTACTGTGCTTTGGAGATTTCTTTCACTGCCGAGCTCTAGGTGGTCTGTCGAAAGTGCCAGCAGGTCAAACGGTTTGGGGGTCTCTCTGCTTGTCTCTGGGTGATAGAAACATCAAATTGGGGCCGAGGGGGGGCAGAGGAAGGGAGCTGAAATTAAGATCAAACGGTGGGGACAATGTGCCAGATTTTCACCTTGCATAAAGGCCTTAAAACAGGATGGGCTTCTGTAGATTTATGATGCCCAGAACTGGTCTGGTTACAATGAATCTTCCCTTCTGATGTGAGGATGGGAGCAAGCAGGCATACTTCATACTTCAAATAATCACCTCCATACTTCAGGAGCATGAAGCTCTGGCTTTAATGTAGGCTTTTCGGAATGATGCTCTGACTTTCTAGGAATGCAGCAAGTTCCATGAGGCCACCGCCATATCTGTCAGGAGATATTTGGATTCTGGGCACCAGGCAGTGCTCAGTCCAGAGCTCATTGGATGTCCTTATGTAAGACATTCTCCTCTCCACTTCAATTTCCATTCCCACATCTTATTGAGAGATACTAATACTGGCCTACTGTTGTAAGGGCCACTGAGAGAATAGACAAGTATACTAACATGGAGGGTGACTCTCGGTTCCCTGCATGTTCTGTTCACCTCAACAACGCGTGACCCTACCAAGCAAAATGGTGTCATCTTCCCCACCGCTGCAGTTTCAGGCAGACAAGAGGGTGGGGAGAGAACGATTTATCAAGCTTACGTTAGGCCATGTGACATGACTTGGGCTGTGTACACCTGATACCTTTAAAGCATGTTCAAAGCACCTTCTTTCCCTCCAAGAATTCTGGGCATCATAGTTTATTTACAACGCCAGGGATTGTAACTCTGTGTCCAAAGGGCTCACCTCCCTCTGCCTTATATTCTATTAAATCAATCCTGTGACATTTACATCTCTTGCATTCTTGCGCTGGTATCTCACTTTCTCCTAGTTGTTAATTTTTGCATACAAACCGGACTGGGCAGCGGGGCAGGGGAACAACGCCTTAAAAACATGAGAGGGCTGCATTTCCTTCCCACATAGAGCTACACCAGTCACACTTACGAACTACCGGGGATGGGATGGAGGCAGAAAGGACACTGAATTGCACTTGGTAATTTCTACATATAGATGCAAATTGATAAATACAGTGGTACCTCGGGTTAAGTACTTAATTCGTTCTGGAGGTCTGTTCTTAACCTGAAACTGTTCTTAACCTGAAGCACCTCATTAGCTATTGGGGCCTCCTGCTGCCGCTGCGCCGCCAGAGCCTGATTTCTGTTCTTATCCTGAAGCAAAGTTCTTAACCTGAAGCACTATTTCTGGGTTAGCGGAGTGTGTAACCTGAAGCATATGTAACCTGAAGCATATGTAACCCGAGGTACCACTGTAATTGGTATCATGTAGAAGAGAGAAATGCAATACATATCAGTCAGCCAACCTGTGTGGCTGCTTAGTTATTTGTCCAGGTACTGCAGATGGTGCATCTTCAAGACCAATCTGCACCCCTTTCTTAAGGGTCTTCTTCTTATTTATTTGTTTGTTCATACACTTTATACACCGCCTGACTGTAAAAACAAAAAACAAAGCCTCAAAAAGAATAACACAATAAAACAGCAATTTAAAACATTCAAATAATAATTAAAACCATTGATAAGCTAAAAACAGATTAAAGCATATGTAAGCTTTCTACATAGCTGGGTAAAGGTAAAGGTAAAGGGACCCCTGACCATTAGGTCCAGTCGTGACCGACTCTGAGGTAGCAGATGTATTTCTCTACACATAACTTGGATGGAGAATGGCACTGCAAAATTCCGAGGCATGTGTTTCACTTTGCACATTGCTTTGGAAAGTGCAAATTAGGGTTAAATGCAAACTGAATCAAATCTCTCTACTCAAACAGCACTCATTATAAATAAAGCTTGTCTATTTGCACCACCTGTGCAACCTTGTTTTGCAAATTAGAAGTGTGTTCTGTAGCCGGCGGCTACATGGAACACTGGAACAAGCTGTCCAGGGGTGTAATGGAAACAACTGGTTGGACAAGTTTAGCTCGACGGAAACGCTGTTTACCTTTCCGCCAGAGCGGTACCTATTTATCTACTTGCACTTTGACGTGCTTTCGAACTGCTAGGTGGGCAGGAGCTGGGACCGAGCAACGGGAGCTCACCCCGTTGCGGGGATTTGAACTGCCAACCTTCTGATCGGCAAGTCCTAGGCTCTGTGGTTTAACCCACAGCACCACCCAACAAAAATGTTTTTAGCAGTATGGTGAAGGTGCCTATCTCACTTCAAGAGGCAGGGAGTTCCACCTTTCAACTGGACTTGGACTGGAGAGCCCTTCAAACGGCTCCTTTGTACAGACGACTGTACTCCACAAAGTTAGG
The DNA here is from genome assembly GCF_964106645.2 of Podarcis pityusensis. Lineage (NCBI taxonomy): Eukaryota > Metazoa > Chordata > Lepidosauria > Squamata > Lacertidae > Podarcis > Podarcis pityusensis. Next base: position 51,942,416 of record NC_138033.1, on the reverse strand, counting down.
ACTCAGGGCCACCCTCGACTGAGCCTGTTCCTTGAGTGCCACAGAAGGAGCGATGTGAACAGAAGGAGGGGAGTGAGTGTTTAAAGGAGGAGGCAGCTCATATAATTAGATGGCTTTTTGGAGGAGAGTGGGGAGCTTGTCGCCGTTTGATTCTCATTTATAAATCAGGTTCCCGCTAGCTGCTGACACAGGGGAAAGTCATGGCTTGTGATTGAAAAAGGCATCTGGTTCTCCCATCAGGCCGAGCTGCGGAACTGAGAATAGCTTAGCCCTAAACACCACGAAAGGTTTCTTTTTTAAAAAAGAAATGTAGGAATGACTGTGTTTATAGACTCTTTGCATTAATGCTTTCTACGGTTTATTTTTCAAGCGCAGAAAGAACATCGCCTGGTAGGCAACGTAGCCCAAACAATATCAGTTTAAAAGTTGAGGCCACGCTCTTTGGAATATTTTCCTAGCATTTTGAAGTGTCCACTTAGGCCGGGGGGGGGGGAGGGAAGGGGAGAGAAAAGAATGAAGCCGAGTGAGATGGGGGGGGGGGGTGTTCTAAATTTTCGCCGTTGTGTTTGGCCGGCCTCAATCGCCCATTGCAGCCACTCATCTGGTATGGATTAGGTCTTCTCTCACACACACTGTCAACCTGGGTGTTCCACATGCCGGCTTCTTACTGCAGGGGTCCTTCTGATGGAGCTTTTTTTAAAAAAAGAAAAGAAAAGGAAGAAAAAGGCAGGAAGTACCCCACACAGACCACATGTGAAATGTGTGCGGGAACAGTTGGGAGAGATAAAAGAATGCTCTCAAACATACCAAAAGGATACGGGTGCGCGGGGGGGGGGGGAGGTGGGAGACATCCCATAAAAAGGAAAGGCAATGTAACCTGAAAGAGATCTGATAGAGAAGATGGAAAGGAGTGTATGCAATTGTGGTGGTGGAAGGAGGAAAGGTATCCCCCCCCCCTTTCATAATGCTAGAAGTCGGGTCATTCAATGAAGTTGATAACCAGCAGATCAGAATAAGCCCAGCTTCGCATGCAATGCTTCATTAATTAATATAATTTTTTTAGCACAAGCTGGGAAGATGGTTGACATTTGAATGATTTTGCATTTATAAGTAAGCCTGCACATTTTACGCTTTCCGAAACAACATGAGAACCAAAACAGCATTGCCCTTTGAAATTTGCACTTATCCGAATTTTGCAATGCAGTTCTCCAGCCAAACAAGTATATTAGAAGAAACTGTGGATAAAAATGAAAATAGCATTAAGGTGCATTGCATTAGGGGAAACTGCTTGCAAAGATATGTACATTAGTCATAGCTGCATACAGAACTGTGTTTATGAAGAGAATTTTGCACAAAAACGCTGATATTTTCATGTGGTTTTTATTTTAAATGCAAATTGCTGCACAAATGTGAAGAATTTAAGATTGGGAAAATGAGAATCTGAAACAACCTAAAATGAGAGATGTACTCAACCCTAGTGCTGGGTTGGGACGTGGGAGGAATTTCAGTTTGGATCACATTTGAATGTGAACTGATGCAGTTCATATTTCCTGGAACAAGGAGCAAATAGAAATGCAGCTTGAAATTTGCACTTCTCTGAATTGTGTGATGCAGAACTCTGATCAGTGTGTATATTGGAAGAAAGTAGGCATAAAAATGGAAATAACATGGAATAATCCATTATATGCAGGCTTGCAAAAAATGCATTATATTATGCAAATCCCATACATACAATTTGTATGTTAGGAGAAATAGACACAAAAATGCTTACCATTTTTTTTATAAGGAGTTTTTTCTTTTTTAAAAATAATTGCAAGCTGATGTGAAAAGGTGGCAAGCTAGGAGCAGAAGCAAAAGTTAACAACTGGAATTTCAAATGCAGAAAGGCTTTGGTTTAGAATGGGGACACTTGAAAAATATAGCAAACGTAGCACTCACTTTCATGCCTTTGAAGCTTTTCACATTTCTTTCTCTTCATTCCGTAACTGTGTGAATAGAACTACGTAGAATTGTTGTTTTTTTAAAAAAAGAAAAAAGTGCACTCACTTTCTTCTGTATAGAAATATACCCTTTCTTACAGGAAAGACAAATTTGCCCAGTATCTATGTTTTATATATAGCTGCCTCAAGACAAATTGTATGCATCTAAGAAATTCAATAAACAAACGAATAATAAAACTAGACAGGGAAAATTAAAAACTAAGTGAAACTCAGTTAGCCGGGTGACTGGACTAATTAGCATGTGAAGTCAATCAATGGCTACTAGTGACAATGGCTATATCAAACCTCCATGTCCAAAAGCAGTATACCTCTTGAATATCAGCTGACAGAGACCAAGAACAGGGAAGGGTTATAAATAACAACAAAGCAGTCTGACCCAGGATCAGCAGCTTCCTGTGTGTTCTCTGTTCTGGCTGGTTGCTGTTCTTCAGCGTCTCAGGCAAAGCCTTCCCCTCAGCCCTTCATCCTTTTAACTGGAGGGGCCAGGGAATGAACCTGGGACTTTCTGCAAACAAAACCTGTGCTCTACCCGTGACCTATATAGGCTCCTCACCATATGCATAGGAAAGAGGCAGTAAATGTTTATTAGGCAGTATCTAACCCGGTGATCAGCAGAGGCCTCCACACAGTGGATACATGTGCATATGTACATTAACCACAGTGAATCGAAAACAACGTCCACAGTGGCTCAGCTCTCCTGGCAAAATAAACTCCCCCTTCAGAATTGACAGCCACTGAACCAGCCCAGAGTCTTTATGGCTGGAGGTCTTTCTGCGCCAGCTTTCCTTCTGATTTGATAACCAGCCAGCATGGCCAATGCTCAGGGAAGATGGAATCCAGCAATATCTGGGTGCCACGGGTGACCACCCTTGCTATAAATAAATCACATCTTCTTAATGTGGATCCCAATCTTCTGGTGTCTCCACCTTCACCTGTGTTATATATACTATTGTTTGCTATGCAGTATGAGGTGAATGTAGATGACCATTTCCCATGTGGTAACAGATATAAGGAAGTATAGCACCTAGTTTAACAATGCAACTTGCTCCCATAGGAGGCAGTGATGGCCACTATGAGATGGCTTTGAAGGTGGATTGGGCAAATTGATGAAGGAGAAGGCCATCAACGGCTACTTGTGCTCTTGTGTTTGGGTCCTGCTTGAAGGTTTCCCACAGGTATCTGGGTGGGCACTATGAGAAGGGGATCAACTAGATGGGCCATTTGCCTGATCCAGAAGACTCTTATTATGTTCCAAAAACCCATTCCGACTGCAGGCAGGAGCTCTGAAGTTGCCCATTTAGTATGACTTACTCCTAGGTAAATGAGGTCGGGACTGAGGCTTTAGAGATGAAAGGAAATTGTGTCTATTTCATGATTGTTTTGTTATTTGGTCATGAGCTGCCTTCTGAATACGCTGGCTTAAAAGGCAGAAACGTCTGAAATAAATTAATTCTTTTTTCAATTTTTTCAATTAGTTTTCCAAATTTATAATTAATTAAATTAATTCTTAGGGACGACATGAACCCTTACATTCCAGATCAGTCACTGAAATCATCTGCAAGTGCATCGTTGGCCATTCCTGAGTTGGTGAGGTTTATTTGACAATAGTGTTTCGCAACTGTCGGTGTTTATACTACTTTTTTTTTTTTTTTAGATCGGCTGCCAGTGATCACCAAAGAAGAAGATTTGACAACAATAAGAAACTGGGCCTTTAGTGTGTCACCAGCCCAGTCCTGCAGAATACTCTTCCAATGGAGATTCAGCAGGTGCTTTCTGATTCAACTTTCAAACGCCTACTGAAACTTATTCTAGTACTTCAGGCTTATGCATGTAATTAATATTTCCAAAATAATTAGCTGCTTTCTGATTTTAACTCTTTTCTGTGGTTTTCATTGCATGGTTATTGTGAACTGCTTTGATTTTTTAATGAATTAGTTGTATATGGATATTTTTATGAATAAACAAACAAATCTATTCAGTTCCAGCTGGGTATTGACCAGAGAAATCCTCCTCTCTCTTTTTTTGCAAAAGGCTAATAGTGCATGACTGATGTCCAGCACTTGGCTTTGAGGCTAAATTAGCTTTCCTTTGCCACTGCTTCCTGTGACAATATTCAGGCATCTTTATCTACACTTCATGTTCATGTAAACGAATCCTTGTCTAATGACTATGTAGAGAAGTTACACTACCCAGAGCTCTCTCCACCCTCCTTGCTCCGCTGGGGCTTTGAACCTACTTGGATGGAATAAAACAAACTTGTCAGTGATGTGATTCCCAACAACCGAATCCAGTTTTGACATGCAGCGGGGAGCTTCACCAACAAACCATGATCAACATTTGTGAAGAAGCATGCAAGACATTAGAAATGTTTGTGTCCTACTCAAGAATGTGCTATAAGTTTTTATCACGGGGAGCATCAAAGTTCAAAGAGACAGGAGATCTAGGGATAGTGTTTGGTGATGGGTTTTTTGGAAGAAAAATGGATGCCAGTATGCACTCCCCATCCTCACCACCCCCACTGCTGCCACCCGTGGCCATTTCTTAAGGATGCTGAGAGTTGTTAGGAGACCCCTAGTCCCCTCCCAGAGCTACAATACCCATAGTTTCCTAGGGAAAGGGTTTTATTGGTAAACCCCACTAGGAATTATACCTGAGGGAGGGGGAAAACAACTCTCAGCACCCACGACAAACTACAGCTCCCAGAATTCTTTGGGGGAAAGCCATGACTGTTTAAAGTGGTGCCATAGTGCTTTCAATGTCTGGTGTGAATGTTTCCCACAAATGTGCATACACACAGAGAAAGGAAGACAGGGAGATTAGATTAGGATTTTGACCTCTGCAATTTACTGGCACTGAAAAGAGAGAAGTATTTTCCTCTAAGCAATGTGAAAAAAGGTGACCCGAACGTCTGGAGAAAGTCACTTTTGTTTTGCGGAATGTTTACATTACAGAAAGGAAGATCTATTGTATATTGCCAGTGACCTTTAAAAAATTGTAATCAGGTTTCATGATCACCATTTTTACAGCTGCAGAGCATAATTTCATTCAGGTATTTCACTCACGCACTGAAGCTGAATGCCTCCAAATGAACAATCGTTTCTCTCTTCCCATAGACAGCTCTTTCCAAAGGTCCCCTTTGTCTTCCCCCCTGCTTTTTGGTACCCCTGGAATCACATTGTATATCAAAGCCTGCTGTACCACATTTATGTTTCAAAAAAAGCACTATATATATATATATATATATATATATATATATATATATATCAAACAAACCACTGTCAAGTAGCATTGCTTAAAAAGCTCAGAGCCTTTTGGCTCTGCATTCAACTTCCTGGAGTATTTCCTACACTCATACACTTAACTCACAAGTTATTTGTTTGTTAAACAGTATAAAATAAGGGCAGGCCTGTAAAGGGACAGTGTGCAATGTTCTGAGATATTCTGATACAGACTAACAGCACATTTACTCAGAAGTAATTTCAGTGGGGCTTGCTACCTAGAAAGCTTTGTTGGGATTCAAGCCTGGGTAAATGTAGCAGGTTTCAAAGAGAAGGAAATAACTGGGTGGGTAGGTGGTATGGGTGAGATCCAGTTAAACCCTGGCCACATATGCACCATACAAAGCACTATTATATCCCTTTAACAATCACAAAGAATTGTGGGAACTGTAGTTTTTAAGGACACTGAGAGCTGTTAAGAGACCCCTATCCTTCTCATAGAGCTACAATTTTAAGAATTCACTAGGGAGGGTGGTGTATTAAACCACTCTGAAAATTGTAGCTCTTTGGGAAAAATGGGCTCCTACTACAACTTGTGGAAGCAAATGCCATAGTTTAAGTATGCACTATATAAAGATGTGGACAGGACAGGACCTCTCCTAACTGGGTCAAATAACCCGTAGAAGCAGGGTTTTACTATTGAGCCCAGTTATCTATTGACACTCTTTAGAAAGCGAAATAAACTGTGTCGGTCCTTGTGAATCTTGGTGAGAGAGAACACTCTCCCTGTTGTCATCACAGACACATTGATGCTTGTAGAAAATAATAAATTCATTTATTGTAGGCAATAAATAACTTGGATAGAAAAGGTTTCTAGTTCTAACCTAACTACTTAACCCAGAGAAGACCAAAGCAGCCATGTTTGCTCCTTTGTTCTCTCAGAGGATAGTTTGAAGGTAGCCTCTCATGTGTGGGGAGGAAAGGGGAGTTGTCAACAGGCTGGAAACAAAGATGTAGCCATCTAAACAACAAAGAGGTAGGGAAGTAAGCTGAGAGGTACAAGGTACAAGGGTAGCCTGGGAGTCTGAAGGTCCCTCACTCCATCTGTCTTAACCCTATGCAAGCCCCTCTTCTGAAAGCTGAGCTGAACCTAGACGACCAGCACTATCGTTGCACCTTGTGCAATGGTGGAGGAAGCCTCTCTGGCACCAGGGTGGGGTGAACCACCCGGCGGCACACGCGTGGCACCTGTATGGACAGTACATGTGCGGCAGCCCTCAGCCGCTCTGCAGCTGGGGGAGGCAGCAGGCCATCTTGTCTCCCCCCCTCAGGGTGGCACCCAGGGTAGACCGCCCCCGCCCCCCCTTCATACTCCCTTGACCTTGTGGAATCAAAATCCATAGTTTATCTATGTGCTTTGTGAAGATATGGATAAGGCCTCCCCTGACCTGAAACTTCCAACATCCATCTTCTCCAGATGCTACCAAGTTCTAGTATTATGAGAGGGACCCTATTCACTGTCTCCACATAATTTCATACACCTCTTTCACATCCCTCCACCCTGTACTTGTTAAACTACACTCATGTCAGAGCTTGGTTGATCGCTGCCTCTTCTTCTTCTTCTTCTTCTTCTTCTTCTTCTTCTTCTTCTTCGGCAATCACTCGTAGCTGAGTAAGATTGTCTTCCATAAACACGGTTTTAACAATGAGCCCATAAGTGACTGTGGAGGCCAATTCTGGAACCACACGTCCTTCCATAGTGGGAACATAGGTTGTTGACCATGGTGTGGATTTGCCAAGCATGCCTTCCTCTTAGCACGTTTCTCTCTTGTGTCCTGAGTTCAAGTGTCTTCAAAGCCCATGGCACCTTTGGTAAAGGCTGTTCTCTAATTGGAACGCTCACAGGTGAGTGTTTCCTAGTTGTCAGTGTTTATACTACATTTTTTTAGATTTGCCTTGAGACAGTCTTTAAACCTCTTTTGTTGACCACCAGCATTACACTTTCCATTTTTAAGTTTGGAATAGAGTAGTTGCTTTGGAAGACGATCATCAGGCATCCGCACAACATGACCAGTCCAACGAAGTTGATGTTGAAGAATCATTGCTTCAACACTGGTGATCTTTGCTTCCTACAGTACACTGATATTAATTCGCCTGTCTTCCCAAGTGATGTGTAAAAATTTTCGGAGACACCGTTGATGGAATCTTTCGAGGAGCTGGAGATGGTGTTTATAAGTGGTCCATGTTTCACAAGCATACAGTAAGGTCGGTAGAACAATAGCTTTGTAAACGATGTGATCATGCTATGGCGATTTGAAAGCACTCTGAGCTGACCTGCTGTTGCTTTGACATGAATCAACTGGGAACCTCTTGAAACAGCTTGGCGAAAAAGAAAAGAAAGGAAAAAAGCCCTCACGCTGGCCAGTATACATCATCCTCTGCTTACCACTCCTCTCCCCCGCCGATGAGCATATTGCAACAATAATACGTAGGTTAGGGAGGTGGCTGAGAATTCCATCCATCATGCATCTCGAGGCACTAAGCTGTAGGGCGGCCTGAGTGATGAATCTGACTCACTGCGACATTTTTCTCCTCCATGCCAAGGCATGAGATAAGCAATCTGCAGGTGAGGCTGAGGGGTCTCTGAAAGCAGTGGTGGTGGACTGATTGACACCAGCTCACACTGCAGTCCTTTGATGTGCCTGTGGAGCCTGCGCCTTTGTTCACAGGCATAACTCATTTTCACACAGGGGTAGGGAGGGCAGAGCTGGAGGAGGGCAGATGGGCATTTCTGATTTGCAAAGACAGGCACCCCCCCTGACATAGTCTGCTTAAAAGTCTGGGTCAGAGGGGTGGAGAGGGGTGGGGGGTATGCTCTATCTATCTAGTTACAATACCTGTATCTAATTCCTGTTGCATTTGCTTACTAGGACAGTGGGAAGAGCACTTTTGCACTCAGGTCCTCTTGTGGGCTCTCCATAAGAAATCAGTATATTAGTGTGGCAACAGCTACACTTTGGAACTCCCTGTCTATTGACTTCAGGCAGGCACCTTCACTGTACCCTTTTGGGTGCCTTTTTTGTTTAGGCAACTCTACCCAGGTGTACGGGACGTGGGTGGTGCTGTGAGTTAAACCACAGAGCCTAGGACTTGCTGATCAGGTCGGCAGTTCAAATCCCTGTGACGGGGTGAGCTCCCGTTGCTCGGTCCCTGCTCCTGCCAACCTAGCAGTTCAAAAGCACGTCAAAATGCAAGTAGATAAATAGGTACCACTCCGGCGGGAAGGTAAATGGCGTTTCCGTGCGCTGCTCTGGTTCGCCAGAAGCAGCTTAGTCATGCTGGCCACATGACCCGGAAGCTGTACGCCAGCTCCCTTGGCCAATAAAGCGAGATGAGCGCCACAACCCCAGAGTCGGCCACGACTGGACCTAATGGTCAGGGGTCCCTTTACCTTACCCAGGTGTGTAGAAAGTTGACATGCGTTTTGATCTGTTTTTCACTTATCTTAGATAGTTGTGAGTGATTTGAATCCCTCTTTTTAATTGTTTCCATTCATAATTCTATTGTTCTGTTATTTTTGTAAAACACTTTAAGGGTTTCTTCTTCTTCTTCTTACAGTCAAGTGGTATATAAACTTTAGGTGGGAGAGAAATAGGCGTTTGGCCTTGGCCACTGTGAGAACAGGACGATGGACCAGATGGGCTTTTGGCCTGATTCAGCAGGACTCATAAGCAATTACTAGATCGTACTGATTGGTGAACATGGTGTATGCCTTGTGTACTATCCTGAAACCTAATTTGATGAAAATGGTAAATAAATCCTTCAAATAGATAAATAAATTTGGTGAAGGGTGGCTAACAATAACAGCCCAGCACAAGAGACAGTGGAGCCTGGCATCCACTGGGGCCAGTAGGTTACAGGGCAGGGAGACCAACAGTAGGTGGAGCCAATAAGATGGCCCCGGGTGGTCCTTCAAATAGAGAAATTTCCTCTGTAAAGTAGGACACATGGCTACCCTAATGGGTCATTGTGGGTGGAGCTGGTTTGAGTACAATTCTTGTTCCCAGAAGGAAGCAAAGCAAGTGTGGCACCTTCAGAGACCCCATAAACACCGACTGCACTAAACTGCCACCTCCTTGCCTCAGATATTCAATCTATCCCTTTCAGGCTTCCTCCTTCCCTGAGGCCTGAAATCAGCATTCCTATCACCTCAGAAACAGTGGACTGATTTAACAAACTACAGTTCCCAGAATTCTTTGGGGGAGGTCATGACTGTTTCAAGTGCTATCATCGTGCTTGAAATGTGTGGGGTGAATGTGGTCTCTGCCCTCCTCATCTCTTTCAAAGCAGGTGGGGTTGAGGAAGCTGTATAAGAAGAAAGGGGGTCATAAATATTGGGAGGTGAGTAAATGTCTTCCAGAGCCATCAAGCTGGAGTTAGTTGTTGTCCTAGAGCTGCACAGATGTTGTGGGGCTAGTGGTGCCGAGAAGAATTTGACTCTGCCAATCCCTTCATTAGTGTCGGGTGATGGATAACACAGGCTGTGCTTTAGTGGTACCCAAAGGGACTCGGTACTTTTCCAAGCTGTTGCAAACAAATTATTTCATGCTGCCTCTGAAGCAGCTCACGTCATCTGTGCATAATTTTTGTTGTGATAATTAGGCCCTTCCCCGCTCCACACTTATATACACTTATATTTCTTACATTCACTACATAAGAACATAAGCCTTCTGGATCAGGCCAATGGTCCATCTAGTCCAGGATCCTGATCTCACAGTAACCAACCAGATTCCTGTGGGAAACCCACAAGCAGGATTTGAGTACAGTGGTACCTCGGGTTAAGTACTTAATTCGTTCCAGAGGTCCGTACTTAACCTGAAACTGTTCATAACCTGAAGCACCACTTTAGCTAATAGGGCCTCCCGCTGCCGCCGCACCGCCAGAGCACGATTTCTGTTCTCATCCTGAAGCAAAGTTCTTAACCTGAAGCACTGTTTCTGGGTTAGTGGAGTCTGTATCCTGAAGCGTATGTAACCTGAAGTGTATGTAACCTGAGGTACCACTGTACAACAGCACTGTCCTCTCCTGTGGTTTCCAGCAGCTGGTATCAGAAGCATTACTACCTCCAACTATAGAGGCAAAATTTAGCCATCACAGCTCGTAAAAGATACTACAAGATTCCAGGCTGAGTTAAAGCAACACAACACTGGGCTGTTTACAACAAATTTCTACTCAGAGTAGACCCACTGAAATTAATAGACCAAAGTAAGTCATAGACATCAGTTTCTAAGTAGGACCAACATTGGATGCCACCTATTATTATTATTATTATTATTATTATTATTATTATTCAACTTTTACACATGTTACAAGGTGATTTACAGACATGTCATAAACTGGCAATAATCGTTCTCAAAGCAATACAAAAACAACTGAAGCTATTTTTTTTAAAAAAAAATTGACATGAATACCTAAGGCCAGATCCATCTGGAAAAGCTTGTTGAAACAAAAAAGTCTTCATTTGTTTCTGGTATTAAACAATTACATGGTATTAGTGTAGTATTAAAATCAGTTTAAATAATTTGCATCAAAATATTATCAGCAGAATATTCAGAAAAATGGGACCCTAAGATAGATAGATAGATGATAGACAGACAGACAGACAGACAGACAGACAGACAGACAACCTCAAGTAAAGAGGTGTATCTTCAGCATAAGGCAAAAGCTAAATAGTGATGGCAGCAGATTTGCCTCTACAGTGGCCTTGGAGACTGCCACTCTCCTAGGTCACCCCTAGTCTTGAACTTCCAAGGATTGTGGAATTACCAGAGGGCATCAGTGGGGAAGGAGGTAGTCTTTCAATAGCAGTAGCGTAGCATCAACAGTGCGCATAGCACCTGAATGAGTAGATGTGGACAGATCTCTGTCCCAATGAGCTTACTGTCTAAAATTTTGCATGGGAAACAGCACCACAGGAAAGGGAAGGGAAGCAAGGCAAAATTAGGGTACTGTGCCAAAGAGACAATGATGTTCATTGTCATTAACACAATGCAATCAAGAGTGGGTAGCTCTGTGTAGTCTTTAATGCTCTCTGATTGACAAAATGAAACTGGAGTCTGGGTTTCTTTGGCTAGGGAAGCCAGGATATATCTGATTTTGGTTTGTGATGGAGGCTTACCCAAAGACAAAAACAGAGAAATACTGGAAGCCAAGAAAACTGCAAATGATCCGTAAGGCTAATGCTCACGGTGAAATAACCCACACTGGAATTTGGCTGGGACATGAAAGATTTAACACCTCCTGATCTTCAGAAGCAGAGACAGGGACTCCTCAGAATCATAACAGCATGCCAGGAATTTCCCCAGAATCTTTTACCTTCAAACATCATGTGTGACACATGGGAAGTCTGACATGTGACAAGTCCAGGGTGGGGCTCAGCTGCCATTTAAGACACCTCCTTTGATATGTGGGAACAGCATAAACAAAAGGAGAGAATGTGGCTTCTCTCCAACCTTTGGGCTTGTTATGCACTGTCACAAGTATACCCCCCTATGAACCTTTTGACAGTCTGAAATGCAGAGATGACAGCAGAGCAAGGAAGAGATCAACAGGTATTAAAAGGGCCTGAAGTTAGCTATGGCTGCAGCTAGTAGTTAAATTCACAGGAATTAAATTCACTGAGATTGTAAAAGGTAAAGGGACCCCTGACCATTAGGTCCAATCGTGGCCGACTCTGGGGTTGCGGCGCTCATCTCGCTTTATTGGCCGAGGGAGCCGGCGTACAGCTTCCGGGTCATGTGGCCAGCATGACTAAGCTGCTTCTGGCGAACCAGACCAGCGCACGGAAACACCGTTTACCTTCCCGCCACAGCGGTACCTATTTATCTACTTGCACTTTGACGTGCTTTTGAACTGCTAGGTTGGCAGGAGCAGGGACCGAGCAACGGGAGCTCACCCCGTGGCGGGGATTTGAACCGCCGACCTTCTGATCGGCAAGCCCTAGGTTTAACCCACAGCGCCACCCGCGTCCCACTGAGATTGACTTCTGTATAAATCAGGCATGCAGCTGCACTGGAAGAGCAAAGGAATCTCAGCAATGAGGCATCATAAACCTGGTGATAAAGCATTAAGAAATGGGTATAGGCACCTGTGTGAGTTTGGCAACAGAGTGAGACCAGAGAAATCACATTACAGTGGTACCTCGGGTTAAGTACTTAATTCGTTCCGGAGGTCTGTACTTAACCTAAAACTGTTCTTAACCTGAAGCACCACTTTAGCTAATGGGGCCTCCTGCTGCTGCCGCGCCGCTGGAGCACGATTTCTGTTTTCATCCTGAAGTTCTTAACCCGAGGTACTATTTCTGGGTTAGTGGAGTCTGTAACCTGAAGCGTCTGTAACCTGAAGCGTATGTAGCCCGAGGTACCACTGTACACACAAACACACACATACACATGCATGAGTAACTGTAGAAAGAAAATCACCTGATATCATAGCACAAGAAATCAAGTAAGAAGAAGAAAAACACACAAGTTAGGAATCTAGAAAGCTAGCAGAGATTAGGGGTGCTTTGCACACAATGTCATGTGTAAGACCATCTGCTGGTGGAGGTTGTAGGGGAATATGCTGAGTACAATGAGCATCTAGTCCCTAAAGAAGCTGTGAAGTAGGTTGAGTAGATAAGACTAGGGATGTGCAGAGAAATCCAATCGCCATGCAGATAGCTCCTCTCCTGTAAAGGAGAAATAGGTTTCAGGGCACAAGAGCATCTTATTGAAGAGGAGGAGGTTTCTACGACCTCTTTACCCAACATGGTGGCCTCCAGATATTTAGGATTCCATCAACCACAGTCAGCCTTGCCAATGGTCAGGGATGATGGGAGTTGTACTCCGAAACATCTGGAGACCACCAGGTTGGGGAAGGCTGTACTAGTGTGGTGCTGAAATTGCATCCACATCAGTAGAAATGGAAGGGGATCTTGGTAATGAGAGATTAAATGAAGTGATGAAGTGTGATGACCACATCAAGAATTGCTTGCCTGGTGGTAAAGACTACAGATACGTTTGCTGTTTAGAGAGACAGTAGAGGGGAAGTAGGAACCTTTCAGTGTGGCAGCACCTATGTAACTCCCTCCCTGTTTTCAATGTCTACTAAAAACCTTTTCGTTTATGGAAGCCTACTCAGACACATAATTTTATTGCATAAACTGTTTTTAAAACTGTTGATTTCATTGATTTTTTCAATAATTGCATCATCTGCTATTTTTAAAGTCTGCTTTTATTGCTATTTTTCAAAAATATTGTATATTATTATGTAAATAGATTAGAGAGCTATTATTATTATTGACCAATATGTAAGTTGTGTCAAATAAAAAAAAAATGAGATAAGGATAGATAAATTTGTCCGTTTTGGTTGGCGTCAGTTTCACATTCTTTTCCAGTGTGAAGTGCACTTCACCATATTTCCACATCAGTAGGTGGTGGTTTTGCTTTTTTAAAAGGTCACCACAAAATTCTGATGCACATTTCTCCTTATATATACATCTTTGTATGCAATTTATTTATTTATTTTTCAATATGCAAAATAGTTATTTAAAAGCAATTCCAAACTGCTTAATATTTTAAAAAAATCTAAAAGTGGTCTACAAAATTTACACTTAAAAAGACCAAAGAGTGTCATAAAAGCATACACTCACACAAAAACAGTAAAAAGGCATTATAAAGACATTTGATCTAATATACATATTTTGAAAGCAATTTTTCCTAATATAATGCATCATTGCACCTTAATTTTACCAATATACGCACTTTTAGGCACACTTTCTACTATTATATGCATTTTTGTACAACCAGGTCACTTAAATTGGAGAAGTGTGGATTTCAAAGGATCTCTTTGTTTTGGTTCCTGTGTTTTTTTCAGGAAGGGCAAATTAGGTAAGTCCACATTAAAATGTGAGCCGAGCCAAATTTGAACCCTTATCCCTAACAGGAGAGAGAGTTTGGGGCCAGTTTACTTCGTGACTGCCATATGCCAAATGCCTCCAACAGCTTTTGGTTTTACTAGCGTGCCTGTTTTGTGACACCTCTTTACTCATTCAAACCCCGCCGTTGACTTTAATTAGCCTCTGTAGCTGTTGTTTGAACATTTGCTCTGCAAAAGACACACCTCGCATTTTTCTTGGAACCACAACACACAGCAATCAACCCTTTTTCCTGCAGGGGAAGGGCCGTTTCACCTTGTGCTTTTAGGCTAGGTGTTTGGAACATTCACAAGCCAACGTGCTTCTTTTATTTAGCTGCCTGGAATATTCCAAATGAGACTCTGGCTGTATTGACTAAATCGAGGGAGGGGGGATACTTTTAAGTCCAAGGGAGGCATCATTCCCTTGAAGGAAGCCCTTCTGGGGTCACATGCCAGTGTGGGGCACTGCCAGAAGCAAACTGGGCAGAGTGATGGATGTGGCTGTTACCCTCGTATGGTAGGTTACTTTCCAGCCAGGCAAACATCAGAGGCTTCTGCACACGCCCCAAACAGACAAGCTCTCCATTTTATCAGCTAGGCAAGCAAGAGGCATCATCGCAACTCAAGGACACCTTACAGCCAGGCATATGCACTTGAGTAGGGCCAGCAAAGAGCACGTTATGTGGACTGGGCCCAGGGTGAGCCCCCAACGACTAGGGTTGCCATATTTCAAAAAGTGAAATCCCTGACACCCACAAACCTCCCCACAAAATAGTGCTTTTAAGCTTTGGGAGCTGCTTCCACTGCCTTTTCCATGGTGTTGCCATACATCTGTTTCCCCTGACATTTTGCCGATTCAGCAAAATTCCCCCCGACGCCATTTTTACACCCGAAAACCAGAACGTGTCAGGAATTTTCCTGACGTATGGCAAGCCTACTAAAGACCAGATATAGGGGCCTTGGATGGCCACCTCTGGGTTAAATGAACTCTAAACAAAACAAAAAAACCATCATGGTGGCTTTCCCCGTTAGAGGCAATATCAGGGGGGGAATTAAATATGGATACTAAGTGAGCAACGTACAGAGAGTTGGTAATGGAAACAGAAAGCCAATTGAAATTGAAAGATTTTAACAAAATCAGAAAGAATATAACAGATTGGTTACAATATTTTCAGGTAAATGAAATGTGTAAGAATGATAAAAAGATGGGATTTGCGTATGAAATCTCAACTTTTCAAAGAGAAATAATAGAAAATGAAACAAAATTAATTTCTAAAATGTACAATCTGTTGCTGGAATGAGAAACGAATGATGAAGATGTGGGACATAATATTCAGGTGGCGGAATGGGAAAAATTATGGAAGAATGATATCAAATTTACAGCATGTGTGGCGATCAAAGAAAATTATATGAAAATGATGTATATAGATGGTATCTAACTCCAGTAAAATTACCAAAAATGTATAAAACAAAGGAAAGCAAGTGTTGGAAATGTAAAGTAACAGAGGGAACATTTTCCCATATGTGGTGGGATTGCAAAATTATTAAGAAATATTGAGAAATGATTTATAATGAAATGAAGAAAATGTTTAAAATAACCTTTGTTAAAAAAACAAGAAGCTTTCTTATTAGGTATTATAGGAGTGGATCTACCAAAAGCACAAAAGAATTTGTTTATGTATGCAACAAGGGCTTTATTAGCCCAATATTGGAAAGAAGAAGGTGTTCCATCTAAAGAAGATTGGCAAATTAAACTAACAAAATATGCCGAAATGGCAAAATTGACGATGAAATTAAGAGGAAGAGACGATAATGAATTTAAGGAAGAATGGAAGATGTTTATTGCATATATACAGAAAAATTGTACACTGGTTAATAAATTTGCAGGGTTTTAAGGTTACTTGTAATTTTATTATGAATGGATAAATAGACTATTTAAATATGTTATAAATTTAACAATGGACATGCAGTATCTTGATAAATAACTGAACCAAGGAAGGGATTCGAGGGAAGTCAATTGGTTTTGTTTTGTTTTTGTTTTGTTGTTGTTGTTTATTTTTGTTATTTTTCAGAAATTAATAAAATATTATTTTTAAAAAAGAAAATAAAAAAATGGTTAAATGAACTCTACATAACATTGCACTGCTTAAAACATTTGAAGGTTTCTATTACTTATTTGCCTTTAATATATTTCATTTGTTAAAGACATTCTTTTCAGCTAGCAGCTTCCATATTCTATTGAACCAAAGTTCAGTGGAGGAATTTTAAATATTTTACAAAGAATGCTCGTCACACCTTCAAGTGCCGTATCCCAAGCTCTTTGTGGGTAATCAATGAGGTTAATCCAGTGAAAACATGTAGCAAAGTTGTGTCTGCTCCATCTGAAGTTCAGTCTGGTGGCTACAAGATATTTATTATGCTTGGATCTGATTGATCTAGACTACAGTGAGGTATGTGCTAGATATAAATCCTTAATAACATCAGCACTCACACAGCACACAACTGCCTTCTTGTTAACTCTTCAGAGAAACAGAGAAGCAGGCTGTCAAACTGTGGCATTTCTTATGCAACGACCACATAGTATTGCAGTCCAATAAACTATGGTGCCTTCCAGATGTTTTGGACTACAGCTCCCATCAGTCCCACCCAGCCTGGCTCATGGGTAAAAATGATGGGAATTGTAGTCCATAACATTGGGCGGGGGCCACCATGTTTACGGCACTTGGTTTAGTGCTTCTCAGTGGATGGTGGCAGTTTGGTGTAATCGTGCAAATGGCAGAGTGTGAGCAGCAAGCTAATTTTTTTAAAATCTAAAACCCTGTGAAGTTAGCAGTTCACAAAAATGAGCACTGGCTGGGGCTGATGGGAGTTGTAGTCCAAAGCGTTTGAAGGGCGACCATTTGGCCAAAGCTTTTCCTAGAACTTCAAGCTGCCCAACCCGTTGTGTTAATTTAAGGTGGAGACAAATCACATTGACTGAGGTGAAGGAAGGAAGGAAGGATGAAAAAGAAAGAAAGGGAAGAGAGAAAATGGCTAGCTGTTCTTTCCCGTTTGACTGGAATCATTAATATTAGCTAAACTTTCTGGCTGACTCAGCTCACATCCCTGATTAAACACAAGAGATCTGGAAGCCAAGAAGGTGAGAGAAGTCATCGTGCTTTTTGACAGCTCTGCCAGGACAGGTTTGCCCAGTTAAAAAAGAAGGGGGGAAAAGCTTCAAACATTCTTTGACACTTTATTGTTGTTATTTTAAGTACTGCCAGTGACAGCCTGGCACTGAGTCCCTGCTAGCCACCTGAAGGAAAGATGTCTATGTTCTTCTCCTGAGACTTTCTGTCTCTCTCCGTGGCTCGCTTGATTTGTTCCTGCCGTCAGACACTGACAGGTTATTTCTCGGAGCAGGTTGTGTGACGGAGAGTGACGGTGGCAACGGGACTTGATTTATCTCCCCTCTACCTTGGGACCTCCTTGAAGGTGGTCAGTGCTCCCACCCTTGTGGCCTTCTCAGCCCTCAACTCCCCCAACCAACAAGTCTTTTCGCTCCCTCAGTTCTGGTTGGTGTGGCACGGAGTATCATTTCGTATGTTCAGCTGCGGGGGTGACCCTGTCTAAATAAACCCCGACGGCGCCAGCTTTTTCCTTCCTTTTTTTACAGCTGTCCCTGGGCTGGGCTGGCTATTGGTCCGAGGCCCCTGATAATGTTTTCACCTCGAGGTACAGCTTAACTGCTGTCTCAGCTTTGTTCAGCAAGTTGGAGAGGAGGGGGGGGGGAAGTTCTCTTCCTTCCACTGTGCTGCCAACAGCAGTCTGAAGACCCAGGAGGGCTATGACTAAGAACTGAGTCTCATGTCGTGAGTGTGTATGTATATATATGCGCATTCCTTCTTCCCAAAGTAGAGACATCAGAGCTCAGGCGGCTGGCAAATACAGGCAAGGAAGCAGCACAGCTGGAATGCTTATGACCTCAGCCATAATCCAGGTTAGTTTGTTTGAGTCATGGCTCCTTGGGACTTAGCCCCTAAACCCATTTTCACTATTAGGGGGTTCAAGTCCCAGATAGGGAAATATGGTTTGCGCTTCCCAATTTCCCCAAATAATGCTTCTGAAAACAAGGAGCAAATGAGGATAACATGGGGAAAGGGAGAATGATGTAGACCCCCTTGAGCTACTTGGAAGAAAGATGGGATAGAAATTTAAGAAGGAAGGAAGGAAGGAAGGAAGGAAGGAAGGAAGGAAGGAAGGAAGGAAGGAAGGAAGGACAAGGTGGAGGAAAGGCTAGGTGGCGGCGGTGCACAGCAGTGTGTGGCAGCGGGGGTGGGGGGAGGCTAGGCACCCACAACAAATATTTTGTGGGTGCCCAGGCCCCGTGGAGTTTGCACCAGTGCTAAGAAGGTATGGATGACAAAAGTACAAATCCCTTCAATTTTTAGAAAGGGAAATGATTTTTGATTGGGTTGGCAATTTATCAGTTTTTTAAAAATGTAGCAAAAGTACAAATCATTACTCTCTGAATTATAACAAATGAATGTGCAAAACATAATGTGTCACACATTCCTCATCTCTGATTTACAGATTTGATGCATAATCTGTGGGAATGTAAAAGAATCTAAGGATGCAGTCCTCAGCACACTTAGGAAGGAATAGCACGGCAGTCCTAACCAAGTCTACTCATAAGTATGTGTATTGAATTCAATGAGTTTCACTCACAGGCAAATGAGGCTAGGATTGCAGCCTAAATCTCATTCAAAGTGGATCTTACTTTGCAGTAAATACACATAGGTGTCATGAATTCTGCTCAATATTGATCCAGAGCAGAGTCCAATGCAGAGTTAGCAGAGTAAAAAACTTAAATGTTGCAGGATTCCCAAAAAACAGACCAGAGGCAATTGTATTTCATCCACCAGAGCTTTACTGCTACTGAAGGCAAATGAGTATAATGGTTACAAATCCAGTACATCTGGATTGGCACTGTCCATAAAAATCCAGTTGCAGCAGACTTAACTTAAAATAACTTACAATAAGACTAGAACCTTAACACTAAGCATACTATATACAGAACACCACACCAGAAAGGAAGGAAGGAAGGAAGAAAGAAAGAAAGAAAGAAAGAGTGTAACCCAGGCTCCCTCTGGCCTATTATTGTAGTCAGCATTGTGATTTTCATCATCACTGGGGAAAACAATTCAGGAAAGAAGAGAATTTTAGAAATTAGGAATTTTTAAGACAACCCCCCCCCCCAAAAAAAGAGAGAAATCCATAGGAAATGGTTGCAAACAATATTTATGCTACTGGGCATTCCTAGTCTGGGAAGGCTGAAATCACTAAAATTATTTTAAATTACATTAAATGAAAAATTATATGTATGCAAATATGCTGGCCTATTATGGAGTATTCAGTTTCTTACTTCCTATCCCATTGTAATTTAGCTTTCTTCTGTTCTGTTTCTCCCAAACAGTAGCATGAAATGTTCCCAAATATTCTCGTGGTTGGAGATAAAGAATTGTTATTTTGCTGGAATGCATATCTTTACCACCAAATAATATGTGTGAATATTTACCTTCTTTAAAAAAGTAATTTTCCTCTTATTCTTCCCCCTGTCTGCTTTCATTCTGGATAAATTCTATGGGTAATCCCAGCCAATCAATGATCTCATAGTGAACAATATGATGTCAAGACGCTACTTAGCCACTCTTATTTGGCTAAGTGATGACATATCTGAGGGCAAGTGAAGTCAACTCACAGTCAGGCTAATGTAAATGAATAAGTGAATTTTACTCAAGGAGCTTCCAAAAAAATAATAAAATGAAGTGCTTTCTGAAACTTTCAATAACTTTTTTACAAGGAAAAAATGTTGATCTTCATCTAAGCCATAAAGATCAGCTCACAGGTTCAAGCCAGGTCCACACAGTTACAGCTGATTTTAATATAAGTTTTTCACCCTACTCTTTCGAATGCTATATTACAGAAATTTAATCCACACACTGTAGACTTTTACTTGCTAAGCCTGAAACCATTCGGCAGGGTCCCAAACATTCTTGTAAATTCTAAATTTATCTGAATGAAAACACATTATAAAGCATGAACACCACAATAAAAAAACTGCAGTAAAAATTGAAACTGTGATAGTGTGTTTCGCATCCTCAGCACTGAAAGAAAACAGCCCCTCACCTCTCAAAAAAATGGAGTTCACTCATTTTTGGACATAAAGGAGACTGACAAGGAGCTTTGCGAAAGACATTTTAGAAGCCTGTTAACAAAAGAAGCAATAAGCAGTTAGTTGAAAAACGATCATGTGCCCTGGTTTAATTCAGTTCAGCAACCCCAGATCTGTAGCCATAAGCAGACAATATGCGCCAGGTTCTTAGCCCAGACTTTTTTTTTATCTCTGAAAAGCAACATTTATCAAAATAAGCAAAATATGTGAGGTATGGAATGTGGTTCATTGGGGGCAGGTCTTTCTTGGTAGATTGGTAAATTAAAACACATGGCAAAGTGTTGCAGAGAAGAACACACTGCTGACTGTATTACTCCTTTTTTATTATTGGTTAATCCTTAATAAGAACCAGCTGGTAATAAAGCAAGGGAGTTCATGGGAACCCACCCTTTGTTGAAAGCAGAGTCGCTGTCAATACTAGAAACAGATGAGCACACATATATACACACCAGAAAGCCCAATGTAATTGCCTTCTGGAGGTCAGGTTACGTAAAGACCCCAGTGAACAGAGGTGAGACTTTGGCCACTGAGAGTGACAGGGTGAGAGGAAAGGATTTCTTTGCTGGATAGGACAGCCACCAATGGGAGTCTCCAAGGTTTCATTTGTAGAAATGTGTGGGCCTTAACAGGATTAGCCTCCATGCTTGTTTATTATTTATTAAATTTTTGCATCTCACCTATTTTCCATGATGAGAATCAATTGGGGTTCCCAAGAAATCTCTCCTCTGGGTTCTTCTTCTTCTTCTTCTTCTTCTTCTTCTTCTTCTTCTTCTTCTTCTTCCACTGCCCATCTGGCTGGGATTCCCCAGCCATTCTGGGTGGCTTCTAACAGAAGATTAAAAATACATTAAAACATCATTCATTAAAAACTTCCCTAAACAGGGCTGCCTTCAGATGTCTTCTAAACGTGAGATAGTTGTTTATTTCTTTGACATCTGATGGGAGGGCGTTCCACAGGGTGGGCGCCACTACCAAGAAGGCCCTCTGCCTGGTTCCCTGTAACTTTGCTTCTCACAGTGAGGGAGCCACCAGAAGGCCCTCGGCACTGGACCTCAGTGTCCGGGTTGAACAATCGGGGTGGAGACGCTCCTTCAGGTATACTGGGCCAAGGCTGTTTAGGGCTTTAAAGGTCAGCACCAACATCAAAGCCTGCTTAGCTTCAACAAGCCATAGTTTCATTAGCAACAGTTAGAATAGACTTCCCCAACCTGCAGTGGAAACTAGTCCATTAGGGCAAGTGGTACACTATCCCACCCAAGTTAGTCTGTCCCCAGGCAGCCCCCAACTGCCTTCTTCCTATCCAGTTCAGCAGGTGGCACCCCTGCCCATCATCTCCATCCTTAGTCTTAGTGCTGGCCCTGTAGAACTCAGAAAGGAGGAAGATGGGGACAAAACTAGAATGAGTTGGCTCTGCTGACATTGGCTCTGGCTCCACCTATTGTTGGTCTTCCTTGTCTTCTTGCTCTACCAGTCTCAATGGGCATCAGCAACCACTACCAACCTGCTACCCCCCCCCCAGGATGTTGTTGAACTACAACTCCTATCATCTACTGTGGCCTTTAGCCATAGTAGCTGGGACTGATAGAAGTTGCTGTCCAAAACATCTGGAGTACACCAGGTTGGGGGAAGGATGCAAGAGGCAAAGGAGAGTCTTCAGTAATGCACAAGACTGTGATTTTTTGAGAAATGAGAAGAGGGCTCTTTATCAATATGTGAATTTGTATGCACACCTTTCCTTTATATTTGCATTGTTTGGCTGGAGTGCAGCATCACAAAGTTCAGACAAGGATAAATTCCAAAGGAAATTTCAATGTTTCAGTTCTTATATTGTTTTGGAAAGTGTCCATTTGATAGATCTGGGCCAAATTTATCACTGGTCTTTACTGTGAATGCTTCTGTTTTTTAGCTGTGAGGTAGAGGAGAGTTTGAAAACACCCAAAGATTTGTTTACAGCCATTGTGAATGGCTAGGTTGAGCTTGGGACTTTGATCTCTTTGGCTCAGAGCTCATGCTGATATCCTCCCACTGGTGTACAGCGTTGGCAAACTTGTGGCCCTCCAGAAGTCCGTGGACTACAGCTCCCATGATCCCTGACCACTGGCTATGCTGCGAGGTACTCAAGGACTCTGGAGTCAGATGGCATCTAGAGGACCCCCAAGTCCCACCATGCTTAGTTCCTAACCCAGCCAGCATTTCTCCTTCTTCCCCTACCCATGCAAGTTTTTCTTTCCTGGAAAAGAACCAAGTGGGGGTTGAGATCCTGCTTTCCTCTCTTGTTCTTAGCTTGACTTAATGCCTTTTGAGAAACTGTGGTTACAAAGAAAGAAAGAAAGAAAGAAAGAAAGAAAGAAGTCAGCAGGGAAGGAATTATTAGCATCAAATTTAATAACATCCATCTCAGCCCCCTTGCCTCTCAGAGGCATTGTAAGAGGCACTCTCGGCCTTTCCAAAAATGGGATTCTAATCCAAAGTGAATTTGTAGCTAATTCAACCTGTAGGCTAGTGACTCTGGGATTTCCTAGATAATACAATCCAGACAGTAATGTTGATGGATGCTAGAGGCTGGCCTGTGTAGTACTTGCAAGGCACTGTCAGCAGAGTGAGTGATGCATTTCTGCTCAGCCAGGACTTCAGCATGCTGGTCAATTCTGCTCATCTTCAGAACTGTACCACAATTAGCTACTGTGTCTTCCTTACTCATTTTCTCTTCTCACATATATTTCAGCTATTGTAGGTCTTATTTCATTTCATTTATTTTATTTATTAGATTTCTTTCTCTCCCTTTAACATAGGATTCTGGAGTGGATTATGATCGTAAAATGTGCATTCATAAAACAAATAAAACTGTTACGGCCATAAAATAAGAAAGGTGTCGAATAATTCCATATGTCGAACAATTAAAAACACTCCCATATCTAGAAACAATTTAAGCTTTAGAGTAGTTCCAGTACAGAATGGGATAAGGATCTCCACTTCAACAGCTTGCTGTGAAGAGGAAGGACTTCAGTTGGTGCCAAAATACAACAGAGATGGTACCTTTCTATTATGCAATGGGAAGGAATTCCAAACATTAGGAAACTAAAGGCCCTGCTTACTATATCACATGGAATATATTCCTATATCCCGCTGCCAGTGAGTGCAAGACACAGTGATGGGAGAGAAATTCAATTCAGTTCATATTTAATGGTGAGTGTACCTAATTGGCACTTTCTGGAACAATACACAAATCCAAACAAAGCTATCCTTCAGATCTGTGCTTCTCCAAATGTTAGCAGTACAGTTCTCCAGCCAACTAATGTGTACAAATATCCATATATGATGGTAAAGTGTGCATAATGCATCTGTCCGTGAAAATAGCATACAAAAATGCGTTCTGTTAGGAGAAATGGCTTTGCAAAAATGTGTAAATTAGGCACAACTGAAGGCTGGGGAGCCAGCACACTCTGCTGTGCACTAGGGCCGTCATGAAGTGTGGAGAACTGAACTGAGCATTGGAATAACGAGATACAAGGAAAAACTAAAATCGACAGATTTGCCCTTTCCTGGCCAGATGTGATGCCATCCCCAGCCAAACATCCTCCTGTCAGGCACACAGCATGGTATTGCTCAGCTAAACAGCCACAAGTTCAGCTTCCATGGGGAAATCCCACAGAATTGTACCAAAGAGGATTGGGAGGGGGGGCTGCCTGCCCTGTCAGTATGTGTTTTCAGAGTTTAAAAGATATAAATTCATCTGAATTTGAGCCAAGATTCCATCACTCACCTCATAAATCTGAAGCAACTCCCTTAACCTTGGCTCACTAAGATGAGCAAGAGGAAGATTTGACCTATAATGGGACAAAAGTGCTGCTTTTCAACATCCATATATTCTGCCTTCCTGGAGGCCTGGTGTTTTTGCTGTGACACCCCTCAAGGCTTGCTCATAATATATGTTCCAGTCTGAAAGGTCTTTTAATCCTCATCTCCAACTTGTCATAATTTATCAAGGATACCTTTAATCCCACCCCAAATGATGGCACCCGATCTTACGCCGCCTAGATTTTAATGCCTACAATGCAATATAAACTCTGTCCATTCAATTTAGCAACTTAAGGAGAACCTGCCTGATCAGGCCAATGACCCATCAAGTCCTGCACTCTATCCTCACAGTGCCCAACCAGGTACCTATGAGAAGCCCAAAAGCAAGACCTGGGTGCAAGAGCACTCTGCCCAGCTGCGATTCCCAGCAGTGGAGGTAGAACACAACCATCACTGACAGCCTAGCAACCACCATAGGAGCCAACTCCTAGAAGCCAAGGTCCTTTCGGGCCCCCCAATAAAATATTTGAGGGGGCTGGGTCCCCACAAAGTTGATGGTGAGTGTGTCCCACATCATGTGATCAGTCATGCAGGGTGTGGCTTATCCCCCCCCCCCCCAATATTTAATCAAGTTGGCACCCCAGCAGCCACTCTGGGAACTGTAGCTGTGTGAGGGGAAATCTCAGCACCTTTAAGAAGCCATGGTTCCCAGGATTCTTTGGCAGAAGCCATGCTTGCTCAAAGTGGTATGATTGTGCCTTAAATGCAGGTGGGGACTTGGACTTGTCAGCCCTTCAAATAGAGGATTTCTTCGAATAGAGAACTGTTCTCTGACAGCCTTTCAAATAGAGGGCTCCTCTCTGTAAAGCGGGACACATGTCGACCCTAGTGCGCAGCAGAGTGTGCTGTCTCCCCAGCCTTACTCCAGAGACACATTCACCTCACTGAGCAGCATGTCAGGATTTTAAATGGGCCTTTTATCTGTAGGCCCACATGTGGGCTTGGCCAGTCAGTGAATCAGAGAGGTGTGACAAGGTCTGTGAACTCCCTCAGTTCACAGAGCGCACTCTGCCAGACGTCAGCCTGAACGACGATGCAGTTCTGGCCTTTCTGAGTCTTGAGCGATTCCAAAAGCCCAGACTTTCTAGGAAAAAATCACACGTTATCAGTCTGTCTCCAAAGCTTCTTTTCCTTGCCAGAGGTTAACAAGAAGATGGTTGCCGCAGAACTTTTGACGGCTCTTCATCTACAGTGATTAATTTGACAGATGTTATTCTGGCTCCTGTCCAGTTCGTAATGGGGACTCTGCAGCCTCCAAGTGCATTAGGAATGACCTACTTACATCTGCTGGCCAAGATACTGTAAATTTTATTTCAGTTGTGGTATGGGGGGGGCAGTGCACGTGTAGGGAAGGACTCAGTTGGTTTCATGGAGACAGAACTCTGGAACTGGCTATTAGCAGTACCTGATGAGACAGGGACAAAGAGAAAGTAGGGCGACAACAATTGCACACAAACATGAGAAATTGTTTTGCTCAGGGCTGGACAAAGGAATTTTTCTACCTGAGCTAAAGGACAAGATTTTTCACCTCCTCCCACTCCCCAGTCAGCATTTCAGTTGATCTCTTGATCTGACTCTCCTGTTTTAATTTCTGTGCTGCTTTAATGGGATTGCTTAACTGCATGTTTTGATTATGAATGTTTACAACATAAGGCTTGTGCAAATGGGTTTTTAAATTTGTAAACTGCTTGGAAGTCCATTCCAGCATTGAGCAGTATATAAAAAAACCCCAAGGAGTGTATCCAAGGTAGAGCTTTGTAAAAGTCACAGTTTTTGGCAGCTTTTACCTCCATACACACCCTGAAAATTGCCTCAACTTACATATGAAGTGGTGAAATTGGAGTGGTGGTACAGGAAACATGTCAATTCAGCATTACAGAAAACAGACCCAATAAAAGTAACAGCCATTAGTCACTATGTGGTGAAGAAGAAAAATATTTCAACCTGTTGCCTAAATGATCAAAACATTCAGCACCAGCGAAACCTGTCTTGGGATGCTGTTTCTTTCTTTCTTTCTTCCTTTCTTCCTTTCTTCCTTTCTTCCTTCCTTTGCTTGCTGCATTTATATCTCACTTTTTTCTCCAAGGAGCTCAAAGTGGCATACATGGTTCTCTTCCTCCCTTCATTTAATTACCACAACAACCCTTTGAGCTATGTTATGCCTGGCCCATGGTCACCCAGTGAGCTTCATGACCAAAAGGGAATTTGAACCCTGGTCTCCTAGGTCCTTGTCCCCCACTCTAACCACTACACCACACTGACTCTCAATAGACAGGGCACCAACCCTACAGAGGCCCTCTTCCCAGTTGTCACCTGACATCCCTCAGTGGTCCAGCATCTGCTTTGCATGCAGAAGGTCCCAGGTTTAACCCCTTTTATCTCCAGGCAGGGCTGAGAGAGACTCCTGCCTGAAACCCTGGTGAGCCGCTGCCAGTCAGTGTAGACGATACTGAGCTAGATGGGGCCAATGGTCTAACTCAGTATAAGGCAGTTTCCTATGTTTCCTACCTCTGAAGCTGGAGGCAGCAGAGGATTCCCTGAACATATCTGAACATACGTGGCAGATTGCAATGGTCCTTGGTGGTGATGGTAAGAGGAGACTTCAGCTAGTTAAACCAGTTTAAAAACCAGTTTACGTTTGTATTAGCAATGTAGCCCAAAGGGACCATGCAAACCTTTGAGTGATTTATCTGCTTTTAAAATTGAGCGTTCTTGGAATGGCAAACCTCTGCAGACCTATCCCTTCATTATCCCTGGATGCTGAAGCCTCTCTAAGCCGTTTCTGAAACTAAAATAATATTTCCTTCAAATGGTGCCTTTGCCAAAATCAAGGCAAAAAAAAGAAAGGGGGAGACATTTGCTTGGCTCTGTTTGGGGTCATGTATGAGGCTTGTGCGCGTAAACCGAATAAATATTTCAAAGGGAAAAGAGAAAAATCATTAACCTTTTGTCATTAATGTTCGAGGCTCTCCGGGCTGCTCCGCAGTTTGAATTAGTGCACCTGCCAAAATAAGCACCAAGCCTTGTTACCCTCTTAGGGACAACTCTGCTCCATAAATCACCGCCTTTCAGTGACAGCTAAATGTGTTTTATATCACATAGAGAGCCTGTGTTTATGAATGTGAGATAAAAAGGGTTTAGCCAGTGCAAACACAGGGACTACTGTGTAACGCCTGGCTCGCTTGCTCGCTTGACTTTCTCCCCTCCAGTGAGAAATTGGCTGTTTGTGCACGAGCCTGTAAGACGAGGGTGGAGGTAGAAATCTGGTTCACCTCACATTTTAACATGAATCTACCTAATTACTTTCCGAGATCTAGCAGTTCTTTGAAATTTGCACTTCTCCATATTCAGTGATGTAGCTCTTCAGCTAAAAAGCATGCATGCAAAATGCTTGTGACCAGGGAAATTGCACATAAAAATGCATAGGTCTGTGAAAATAACATGCACAAATATTAGGGGGGAATGTCTGCAAAAAAAAAATAATAATGTCTATATTGGGTGATATATTATACTAGGCACTGGCTAATATAACTGGCTAACTACCAGGTTTTACTATTACATAGAAAGCTCTAAACGGCATAGGACCAGGTGACCTGAAAGACAGCTTTGTCCCTTGAAACACTGGCCAGATCATTGTCATTCTCCCCAGTTTGACTGTTTCACAGTTTATCTCAGTTCATTTCTGTGTGAACTAAAAATCTTGCCACCAGTGGCACCAGCAATTTGCAACACTGCCACTACTGGAATAGTAAAGGTAAAGGGACCCCTGACCATTAGGTCCAGTCATGGCCAGTCATTACCTTCCCTCCAGAGCGGTACCTATTTATCTGCTTGCACTTTTGATGTGCTTTCGAACTGCTATGTTGGCAGGAGCAGGGACCGAGCAACGGGAGCTCACCCCATCACAGGGATTCGAACTGCCGACCTTCTGATCGGCAAGTCCTAGCCTCAGTGGTTTAACCCACAGCGCCACCCGCATCCTCACTGGAATAAGGCAGGCACCTACAATCCTGATATTTCATCGCCTGACAAAAACATTTTTATTTCGAGAAGCATTTTCAACAGAATTAATTCTTGGTCATCTGTTCTGTTTTGTAGATTTTATATTTTATTATAATTGTATCACATTTCAGTGATGATATTCTACAATGCCATATTAAAAATTAAAAATTGCATACAGAATCAGGTATCTTAGGATAAATGCAAGTGGGGTCTCCACCAGCTGGGTCTGGTCTATGCTTGGATGGGAAACCACTTTGGAACCACATAAATACCATTTTGAGTTGCCTGTAGGGATGGTTCAATACATTTTTTCCTGCCTAAGGAGGACACATACAGAAGCCACAGGTTGGACCAGCAGGTGGAATTTGGACACTAGTGACGGGATAGTTTCCTCCACCAAACCTGAGGGTTAAGGCTATCTCTGTCCTCCCAACAGCCAAGAATGGCCGGGAGGAACAACTAAGGGCTGGTGCTGGTGCCCCCAGCATCTGCCTCTTAAGGCAATTGCTTCACTTTGAATAATGCTAGGTCTGGTCCTTGTTCTACAATGGAAGAAAGGCAGGATATATATGTAAAACAGAAAGAAAGAGGGGGAGAGAAAGATCCTCAGTCCTAGAGTCTTTCTGCACCACATCAAATATTGATACCTATAAATCCTAATAGCAAGCTAGAATTCAGGATATCTGCATAAAGCCATGGATTTGGGAGTGCAGTAGACATTTTTGCTGCTGGAGTCATTAAAGACAGGGTCCTGTGTAACTTCACTCTCCATTACAACACAATAACAGGAAACATTTCGGTCGCCTCTAAAGTACTTGGCATAGTATTTCACTTTAATGCTTACATTGTCCGAGCATCAATAAAACTGGAAACTGTGATATAATTAAATCCATTCTTCCTACAGAGAAGATGACTGGCTGAGATAACAGCAAGAGCCGCTCATTACATATTACTCAGGAGGGAGTGAGACCATGGAACGGCAAAGACTCCCTTTTCCCGGGCCAAAGTTTTGGTTTATTTATTTGTCACAAAGAAAAGGGGGAGAGAGAAAAAGAAAATGGGCCTTCTGACCAAGTTGCCTCCCCTGCCCAGTTTTGTATGCATAGTTCAGATCCCACCTTCAACTTGAAATCCAAAATGCTTGCCTGAAGCTGAATTCATTTAAACAATAGCAAACGCTTGAATTACCAGCTTAAGTATTATCCAGGATGGTGTACCATTCCATCTACCTTCATCACACACTCCCCCTGTTCTCCCCCTGGAGAAGAAGACCTTCACTCTATAGCAGTCATGGGAAGAGATGGGGGGTCCTACTGTGGCAATGTTGCCCAATGCTTTTTTTTTTTAAGGTGCCAGTACTCACCATGAAGTTGTTACAGTAAGTGCCACACTTTTAACATTTGGGGGGAATGTGACAGTATTGCAAACCCTTGAGTACCCCCAGAAAAATGCACTGGTGTTGCCTATTCCTCCTCACTTTAACTCAAGGGAAGGGATGTGGCTTAGTGGCAGAGCATCTGCTTTGCATGCAGAAGGTCTCAGCTTCAATCACCATTCTCTCCAGGAGAAACCCAAGTCTGAAACCCTAAAGAGACACTGCCAGTCAGAGCAGAGAATACTGAGCTAGGTGAGCCAATGTCCTGACCAGAGGCACTATCTTCTTAAGCACTTGGGGGGGGTGGACACGGCGTCCTGACATCACACAAGTGATGTCACACAAGTGATGTCACTCCACACCTGGCCTCAACACTGGGAAGGGGGTGGACCCCCCCCCCAAGATAGAGGAGGCCCACTGTGCTTCGCCCCCCTGGAGCTGGTGCCTATGGTCCTGACCCAGTATAAGGCAGCTACTTATGTTCGTAACTCTTCCCACAGCAAGACCAGAGCCCAATTTTTAACAAGATTTAAAACATGACATACTAGGGATTGCTAGCAGGGGAGACCTGTTCATGCCCTGTTCATGTGGCTTCCCAAAGGTTGTCATTCTTGGGAAGAGAAGGAAGGTGGCAGTGCAAATGGACCTCCAGTCTGATTTACCAGGGTTCTTCTTATGTAAAAACCACAACCTTAATATATATTCCGTAGCTTAAATGTGCCAGGTGAAATCACAGCATTCAGACGGGGCAAAGGGAATCCTGATTTAATTCAAAATGTTTCTGCATTTGGTGGATTCGACAAATGACTTTGAGATAGGCTGTTGCTTTGTTAGAGTGTCCTTGCAAAATCCAACTTCAAGCAGTGAGATGGAAGTCCAACAATAACATGGAATCAGTTTCTTTGCCAGCTTCTGCTGAGAGCTTCTCGGCACCACCCATAGCCCGATGAAAACCCAATTAAAGATCAGCTGTAGGTGTCTTAAGCATGGTGTATCAGCGGGGAAACAATGGGTATTCTCCCAGGGTTGAGTTTTGCAAGTTGAGTAGAAACATTCTGTTCCTTCTGAGGAATGTCATAGGTCATTAACTCCTAAAGGTAAGACAGCATTTATTAAAAACTGTGCCAGAATGTCTTCCTTGATGAATAATACGTGAGGAACAGCCAACTCTTCAAGATCCGCATTGAATATTATGTTTAAAGTTATGTGAGTTAAAATCTTGTATTTGGATATGGGTTTGCAAAAGACTGCAGGCCAAGCAATTAAGCAGCATGAAGTAATATCATTAAGGAGGGAATGGTTAAACAGGGACCCATTGGCTTAGCAGAGTACAATGAGTGTTTTGATTTTGCCTTAACTCAAGAGTTCCAAGTACTAAAACAATATTTCAAGAGCAGATCAGTTGAGCATGGGGCACAGAAAGCGTTCCAAGTAGCTGCAGGAAAAATCATTCTTTTAATTCTGCAACATCCCTTTGACAAATTAACTGTGTGGTATAGTTATTTTGTTCTCCAGGGGGAAGTGGAGAAGAGAGAAACGATTTCATTCTATAACTCTATAATGGAGCGCAGGTCTAAGACTTTGTGATTTATAGTTGTAGCTGTGCAGACAATACAAGGATCCAAGTATCTTAGATTACATATTATTCGGCTGAGGACATCCTCCAGGAGAAATCAAATGAAAATAACGAGGGGATATTAAGATGAGCCAAGCTATGCATGCTCCCTCTACTTGTGTAAAATTTCTAGACAATCCTGCCTTTGTATGAGGCATCTCTCTCTAACCCACACAACCATGCTCATACATAATGTACTGTGGTGGTGAGACACGGCGTCATGCCCCTTTGTATATACATATAGCAGGGATGGTGAACCTTTTTGAGACCAGTGGCCACATTTCCATCTGGGCAACCTTCTGAGGGCCAAGTGCAAATTGAGGATGGGGCCAGAGCAACACAGGCAATTGTTACCTTTGTACAGGAGGGTGTTTTCCACACACACTCTCTATCTAGCCCCCATCCAGAAAACCAAGAGCCATTATCACACTTCAAGGACACATTCAGCCAGGCAAAAACATTCAGGTTGTGAAGCAGGGCCAGTGAAGATTTAAACTGGGAGTGAGAGCAAGAGTGGATCTCTGCCCTCTTCCAAATACCCCTCAACTGTCCTGATTTGATTGGGATATCCTGTTTTGGGGGGCCATGCTCTTACACAAAATCACAGCCCTGAAAGACATGCATTTTCAGGTGCTATGCTCTTGGCGGGTCATGCAACTGGTGTGGCCCCAAAAGATGCAAATCCCGGTTTTCCTCTGGAACATGTTGGAGGGTATGGTTCTATGCGAGTCCACTGGGCTGTCAGGACTGTATGCCAGGGATGGGGACCCTCAGGTCTAGGGACAAAATGCAACCCTACAGGCCTCTCTATCTGGCCCATGAGACCCCTTCCTCAGCCACACCCCTCACCAGGCCCACTTTATACCCTTCTTGAGTGGTTTTTGCCAGACCAGAACGTGTCCTTGAACTCTGAGTATGCCTCTTGCTTGTCTAGATGGAGGAGAGCAGTGCAGAGTGCACAAAATAGTCTGCTGTACACAGCAAAAATCTTCATGTGGTTTTTGGCCACTTTTGCCACTGGCCTCGTCCACCACTTGCATGTGGCCCCTGGCAAGTTGTCTAGAAGGGAATGTGGTTCTCAGGTTGAATTGTGATATAAACACAGACAGTAAAACCTTGACGGTCTCTTGCAGGCTTAACAAACAGACTAAATCTGTAAAGAAATTTGGCATCATTTAAAAACAGTATCTGACAGATGTAGACTTTCTAAATGGCGGTGGAGGGAAAAAAGACACACATTCATCCAGTGGGAAAATCCTTAAAGCCCAGATGTTCTCCTGACATCACTATGACCCACATATAGCAAAAGGTCCCCAAATTGGGAATGGAGGAAAGAGCAAAGGTTAAAGAGTTCATATTTCTTCATAGAGTGACCATATCAGGGTGGAAACTCGGTTTACAAAATCCGCTGCTATTTTCTCATAAGGTAAGGCTTCTAAGGATGCAGGAAGACATTTTAGAAAAAGCTTTAGGAAGAAAGAAAAAGCTCATATACCCCCAGACTGTTTCAACTTGGAGGTTTGTCTGCTTATAAGATACAAGATACTGCACACTAGAGCAACCAGTCAGGCAGTCTGTCCTGAAAGGAAAATTCCCAGAGCAATTGGTGACCTTGGCTTCCTCTGGGCTGGCAGAATGCAGATGGAAATATGAAAATCACATGGCCACCCAGAATGTGAATTGCTGAGACATCAGGCAATCAAAAACTCAGCTGCTGTGTAATAATACCTACTTGACACAGTCACTGAGGAGCACCTGGCTTTGCCAGAAATACAGTTGTATATGGCTGGGTTTGAACAGATTCACAAGGAGATCCATGCTA
Source organism: Podarcis pityusensis (assembly GCF_964106645.2). Classification (NCBI taxonomy): domain Eukaryota; kingdom Metazoa; phylum Chordata; class Lepidosauria; order Squamata; family Lacertidae; genus Podarcis; species Podarcis pityusensis. Next base: position 51,909,354 of record NC_138033.1, on the reverse strand, counting down.
CACTAAAAAAAATGGTGATCATGTAAAAAGGCATTCCAAACCCTTTATATCCACCAGCTTTGCAGACATTGTATTATTAAGAGGTATGGGGGAGAAATTTGATTCAGTTAGCATTTAAAGGCAAACCTACCCAATTAACACTTTCAGAAACCATACACAGACTGAAATACAGCTAACCTTTGAACTTTGCACTTCTGTTTCCTCAGTGAAGTTCTCCAGCCATGTCATGTGTGCAAAAATACATGTACTAGGGTAAAGTATGCATATATTTGTGAAAAGAACATATAAAAACACATGATGCTGGGGAAAACAGCTTTGCAAAAAAAAATAATGGGCAAAATTGGGTACAGACGTGTATATGTTGGGAGAAATTTGCACAAATATCTGCTGCTGAATATTTATGAGGGGATTAAAAATGCAAGCTAATGTGGAAATGTGGAGAAAACTTAAGATAGGGAAAATGAGAAACCAAAGTGACAGATTTGCTCATACCTAAACAGAAACATTACTAATAGAAATAGATATTGGCATCTTTATTTTTTTTTGGTGTTTCTAATGTCTTGTTATGTTGGCAATTTTTACAGAAAGAGGAGAAAGGAAAGACTGTCTGGAGGGTACCAGCAGAAGCTGGACATGGGCACTCCTAGCCACTGAGGCCACCTGCACCTCAGGTGGCAATGGTGGTTCAAATGTGCACCTAGAGCTCTGTGCACTGGGAAAATAAGCTTAATACATTTACAGTGTAAAAGCGGCATAATTGGTAAGAGTTAAGCATGCCCTCCCCTCCACCTTCCTCCACATAACTGCTGAAAACTGTTTCATAACGAACCTGTTTTCCCTTAATCAAAGCAGCCACCAGAAGGCTTTTTTAAATGCACCTTTGTGTCTAGTTATGTCTTGTGTAGTTACTGCTTAGATCATTTTGACATCGGCTCAGATGCAAATGTTTAAGTGTGCGTCGTAAAATAATACCTTTAATTGGAAGTCTGCCCAGATTCAGCTCCTGAATACTAATCCCTGTCCGGGTTAAGCGTTCATGCATATTCATATATAGCCAACAAAGTTTGGTGGGATGTTTAAATTTGATGAATGGAATAGAAGCGGTGCAATGCAGGCAGAGCACATTAGAAATAGGGCTATCTGATGTTCAAACTGCTGCTCTTCAGCTGAATCTCCTGGCCTGGAACTGGCTGTTGAAGGAACCTGACGTTACTTGCTCCCACCTGCACTTTCATAACAACATAAGGACACCCCTGCTGGATCAGGCCAATGGCCCATCAAGTCCAGCACTCTGCTCTCACAGTGGCACACCAGATGCCTACAAGAAGTGCAAAAGCAGGACCTGAGCACAACAAAGACCTACTGCCAGGGAACACAGAACATAGGCATTGCAGTTAGTAGCCATTGATAGCCTTCTCCTCCATGAATTTGTCTAATCTTCTTTTAAAGCCACCCAAGGTGGTGGCTATCACTACCTCTTGTGGGAGCATATTCCATAGTTTAACCTGGCACTGTGTGAAGAAGAACTTCCTTTTGTCTGTCCTGAATCTTCCATCATTCCACTTCACTGGATGTCCCTGAGTTCTAGAGTTATGGGACATCTACCACTATACACCCCTTCATGGATCACTGCCTTGTCATGGCGAAGGGGCTTGAACAACTCAGAGAAGCTATGAGCTATGCTGTGCAGGGCCACCCAAGGCGGACAGGTCATACCCTAGAGTTTAGGCTAAATGTGATCCACCTGGAGAAGGAACTGGCAACCCACTCCAGCATTTTGCCAAGAAAACTCCATGGACATAAAAAAGGAAAAGCTCTGAGAAGAAAATGAGAGTTTCCAAGGCATGCTCTGGTTCATGGGGTCACGGAGAACATGACTAGGATGACTAAACAACAACCACTACACAGCTGGGGAGGAGAGACAAACTGTGGGAGGGGAGATTAGAGGTAGCTATTAATAATAATCATAATAATTTATTATTTGTACCCCACCCATCAGACTGGGTTGCCCCAGCCATTCTAGGTGGCCTCCGGCATATATAAAAACATAGTAAAACATTAAACTTTAAAAAGCCTATTGCCTTTACGACCTGGTTGTGGGCTTCCTAGATTCATCTAGTCACTGGTGGAAAGAGGTTGTTGGAGTCAGTGGACCTACCAATTCTTTCCATGGACCTTCAAGCAGCAAAATCCTGGTGTCTATTTCTATTAGGAGAACTATATTTGGATCAGGGTAATATTAGTGTACACCCAGGCATGCTTAGCACTTTGCCAGTCAAGGATTCAGCATTCAGTATAGGAATATATGAAACTGCCTAATAGAAAGTCAAACCATCGATCCATCTAACTCGGTATTGAAGAGGTTCTCCAGGGTTTTAGACAAGGGACATCCCAATCCTACTGGGCGATACCAGGGATTGAATCTGGACTTCCTGCAGGCAAAGCAGATGCTCTACCACTTTGTTATGACCCTCCCTACATCTGCATCAATTTCTTGGTGTGCTTAATCACGAAGGCCTAGATCCGTGGTGACACATTCTAACAATTGTTGTGCCACACAATTCTTTCTTTCTTTCTTTCTTTCTTTCTTTCTTTCTTTCTTTCTTTCTTCTCGGGTTGTTTTCCTTGTTGGCCTCTGAAGGGTCCATCTAAATCAACCTGAGAGGATTTTTTTTCTAAGCCACCAGGAATGGTTTGAATTTGAGTCAGGTGCAAGTAGATCAGACCAGGCTTAAAAGAGATTTCCATTCAGGATGGAAGTGGAAACTTTAGATAAGTTCACATCTGTGAATTGAGCCTTTTCCTCCACCAAAAGTGGGGGGGGGGGGACCATGCAGAAAAAATCCATCCCATTTCCATTCCATTATTTAGTGAGCTGGTTAAGAAACCAAATGGAAGGGGTTGAAAAGTGTAATGAAGCATTTGGTTTGAGGCCCTTGCTTGGCCTAAATCAGAGTTCATATTCCTAACCTGATTCTGGTTCCAGACTTTCAAAAAGAAGCCAAAACTGTCCTCTACTCCACCTGAAAAGATTGGGGAACAAACTGTGTGTGTGTGTGTGTGTGTGTGTGTGTGTGTACACACGCACGTGTGTGTTTTAGTATATCTAGAAATCGTTAAAATTGTACTTCTGTGTACAGTACATTAAAATCTGAGGATGAAAACATAGATGTACCAGTGCTAAGAATCAACAAGTGCTGTTAGAGAAAGAAGAAAGCTCAAACTGTAACTGAACAGTGAAGGAAAAATGGGAAATCTCCTTAATGATCAAAATGACATAATAGGGAAGAACATTAATTAATCAACAAAATGATCAATTCGTTGAGAGATGGGATCTCTTTATCAATTACTGGAATGAGAAAATTAGAGATAACATTCCCCATAAACCTGTTACAGATAGGTAGCCGTGTTGGTCTGCCATAGTCATAGTCTGGAAGAATTTTTTTTATTTTGCCCATAAACCTGTTTCAACTTAAATTATTGTGCATTTTTACTTTTGTTAAAATATTAATTCACAGATTTCACCACCCCTTGTTCTTCCATCTTATTCTTCTTTGCTCTTTCTTTCTATCTATCAGTTATATTAGTAAACATATTCAAACAGATCAATGACGTAAGTCAGCCATTTAATGCTGTCATTATACAGAATAACGATAGCAGAATCAGATAGAAAATAAAATTTTAAAGTCCATTTATTTCAAGGGGCCTCATCTGAGTAAAGGTTAGCTCAATACAACCCAGTGTTCATAACAATGCATTTTTTAATGAAAATAATGTGCAAAAATGTATTATATTTCCCTGCTGGATGAACAGGCCTCTGCCAGAGGTGTCCACCGTGCATTGCTTTCAAATACATCTTTTTTTTGCCCTGTTTTTAACTGTTTTTATATTGTATTTTGAACATGGTCTTGAGACATATGCGGAAGGTGATTAATAAACAAATTATTATTATTATTATTATGCTTGTAAAAGTGAGCGTATTTTGCAAAATTGCCTATACAGATGTGCATATTAAGGGAAAGTCACACTGAAATGCTGGTGAATTTTCATGAGGACTTTCTGTAATGAAAGGAAATAAATTGCAAACTGATGTGGAAATTTGTTTGTTTGTTTTATTAAAGCTTTGAGGCATTCTGCAGTCAAGCAGTATGAAATAAATAAATTATTGGTCACTTTTTTACCAAAAGAACTCTATCGATTTACAATATTTAAAAAAATGTGGACAGCTGAAATTAATATTGGTAAAGTGAGATACTGAGAGAAACCAAAATGGATAAATTAGTGTGTCCCTGACTGACACAGAGGGAGGAAATTCTATTCTGGCACAACATCTGCAGTAAGATATAGAACAAGCTTTCTGTAATGAGGGTGTTAATTGCTGTCTCCTGGGCAGAGTTCACTCATGTAAAAATAAGTCTGTGAACCAGCCTTGTTCTACCCAGAAGAGCTCTCTATAGCTGTGTCCAAATTTTGGGCTAAATCGACATGCTGACGACAGTCTGGGAGGGTAAAAGTCTATTAAAATGTCTAACATTTCCACATCCAACTAGCTCTACAATTCTAATAAGGCTCAGTAGCAACCGGATCCAGGAAAGTTAATGCAGAAATTCATGGAGATCATTCCTCATAAACTTTGACAGATATGTTTTGTTTCAGATACACACCCTCAAAATCAGAAGTCGCAACTGAACCCACCCTGTAATTTTCCACCCACACATTTTCACACATTTTTTTCTACAGTTCTAAATGTGGCTGGTAAACAATATACTATGTAGGAAGAAAGTGACCACTCCCCCTATTTCTGACTATACAATGCGACCCAGCAAATAAGATCTTGAAGCCTGGTAACTCAGATCAGGCCTCTCATAGTATTCTGAAAAGGATTAGATGGTCCCCGCAATTCAAAGGGGTGATCGCCAAATTCCTGGACTCAGACAAAATGTTACATTTGAGAGAAACCCATACTAACTCACATTCTATTAAGGTAGTAATAAGAGCTTACTCTCAAGTAATAGACTACTGTGGTGCAATAGCTAATCCTGCATCTGTTACCCTGTCTAATCCCTCCCCTTGGTTTGACCAGGATTGCTATACAGAGAAAAGATTGCTCAGAATATCATTCAGAGACCTTCACAAAAAGGGTGATAAAAAAAACAAAAAACAAAACCTATTTTACACATAGGAAGTTATATAATGAACTTATTGCTAAGAAAAAGAAAATATACCATCAGAATAAATGGACTGGTTGGCAGCCCCTCCAAAACCATAATTTGTGGAGTGACATAGGTTCAGACATTAAAAACAAACAAACCATGGTTTGGCATAATAACATAACCATAGAACTTTGAACTAAACATCACAACTAACAGAAAAGTAGATCAGAACACCATGCAATATGAGGTAACTAATTAAAACAAAGCAGTTGATGTGATGTCTACATGCAGCCTCCCTCCGTCTTGTTCCATCTTTCTCCCCCTACCCCAAACCTCCCACCTCTGCTCTGCTCTGATCATCTGACAAAATTTAATTCTTGCGAGACTTTGACCCAACGCTGACGCTTTTGAAAATGGCTGAGTCCAACTTTTCAAATTTCCTTTGCCAAATAAATAAATTAGTTTGGGGCTTTGACTCTTCCGCCAGCTCTTAAGCCAATATATTTCTGAAGACAGTTTGGGACTTATCTGCCCGTGGAGATCCTAAGACAGAGAACACTGACATGGCTTTCAGCAACATGAATGGCAGATGCTATAATGAAATGTACATGCACTCTAAGTGGGGTTTCTCCAGGTTCTTAACAGCTTCTGCCAAAACGCCTGTAAATGGGACTCCTTCTCTTTGCTGACCCTTTGCCCTGCTTCAAATGAGCTTTTTAAACCCTTTCGAAAACATGCGGTTTCACTTTCAACTTTCTTTCGAACGCATGATGTTTTATGTTGGCTCACCTCCGCGCATTCAGCTGAAAAGGCCACAGATTTCATAGATCACGAGCAGTGATGCTTGCGACCAGACTTTGACGCAAAAGGGTCCTGTTAGTTCAGCTGCAGGTTGTTGTTTTTTCTTCTTTACCTTTTTATAACTAGATACAAATGGAGGCTATGGGAGATGCTGCACAATTTATAGTTCATTGATATCTGCTGAGAGTGTCCTTCCCAGCCTCTGTTCTGTCAAATACCATAGCACTATAAATAAAAAAAGCAAAACACAAAAAAAAATACTAGTTTTGAACCATTTGCTCAAGTAAATACACAGGAGATCCCCCTCTGATGAAGTGGCACAAAAAATGACAAAACTGATAAGAAAGAGAATCTCTGTGATCCATTTGACTTCACACTAGCGTTTGTTAAGCAGCTATCTTCTTTTTAAAAGACATCTGAAGGCAGCCCTGTTTAGGGAAGTTTTTAATATTTAATGCTGTATTGTTTTTAACACTTGATTGGAAGCCGCCGGAGTGGCTGGGGAAACTCAGCCAGATGGGCGGGGTATAAATAATATATTATTATTATTATTATTATTATTATTATTATTATTATTATATTGTTCAGCTTCATTTAGCAAATTGCATAGAAAATCTTACACAATGGGCAAAACATTTTCCACACAAGTTGTGATAAGTAAACTGAATGCCTTTCTGCCCCTAAAAATCGCGCTCCCTACAGCCTGCCAAACAGCTGCTCGGTGGATTGAGGCCAGTGTGGTTGCTTTCACAGGGGAGGGGTGAATTCAGCAATGCATGGCAGCTGAGCAACCCATGGTAGACTACTGGGAAGGGCTGTGGAGGCCACATGTGGCCCACAATCCATCCACCTTCTAAGGCAACAGGCCTTGTACTGCTAAAGAATAGGTGAGGGTGCAATCTCTGCCTGCATCCCCACAGACCACCTCTCACGCATTTGTCTTCTGCATTTCTACTCCCTGTGTAGCAAACCTTGAGAACTGCTTCATAAAAATCCAGAAATTATATCATTTCCTTGCCATTTCAGAGTAAAAACAAAAGTTCCGCAGGCAGGGACATGGCACAGTGTTCCTCTCTCAAATGCTGGACATCCTTTTAACTTTTTTTGCTGCTTGTGTGTTAAGACAAATAGCATCATGGAGCTCTGTTTTATTTCTAGACATGCTCATTCTTGCTGACTCCAGCCAAGCCTAGCGCAGATGTTGACATAATTTAACATACATACCCAAAAAACACAACACATTTGCTTTGACCAATGTTTTTTTGTTATTGGGGGGGGGCTATTGCTGGGCAGTATCCATTGCCAATTAGGACCCTTGCTAATTTTGGCCCAGACCCAGCAAAGTATGCAAAGATCAGACAAACAGGGAAGGCTTGCATGGATTTTGAATTGACTCACCATTTCAGATAACATATTTGTTATCGGCAGCTTCTCTCTGTGTTGGCGTGAACCCAACTGAAATAATTCTGACATACAACCTGTCGGTAAACACCATGTGTTTGTGCATGGATAACTGTCAGGCTTTCCTCTCCACCGCTGGTGTTATTACAGAGGAAGTGCTAAGTGAACAGGTGATGTTTTAAAAATACGAAACGGAGGAGGGGGGGACCTAGTCCTTTACTTGATTTAATTCTACCGCCGGGGTTGTGGATCACTATTTGGCATGTTGTCAGTACATCTTCAATCCAACACTGGGTATTTAAAGGCAAATAACTTCAAGAACTGAAGTTTATTTAGAGGAGAAAGATAATTCACAAGCACATTTCTTCAATCCACTTTACTTGAGAAATGCTTAAATGTGAGCTTGCTTTGACGCTAGCCCTTTTCTCCAGAACTGCCATTCTTTGTTCACATTGATTTGTGGAGAATCCGGATCATATTGTTGCCAAATCATCAAGTTCTCGTGTTTTCTGTTATTACCCTCCCATGCTTTATCAGCACTGATTTGTGGTGGCTATTTTTTGCTTCTCTATTATTTTTTTGCTTAGAACTGAAATGGAAGCATAAGCTTAACTAGTGAGAATACCTATAGCAATAGAGGCTTTTGAGGGCTGCTGTGCCTTTAATTAAAAGTTTCCTGCATATATGTTCAGCATCCTGCTCAGTGTGGCTAAGGGGATTAATGAGGAGCTGCTCCTGAATTGGCCAGTTCTATTCTCCAACAATACCAGGACAGGGAGGGTACATAGTTAAGTTATGAAATTTGCTCCTACAAAGAGAGTGATAGACACCAACTTGGATGGCTTTAAAAGAGGGTCAGACAATTTCATGAAAGATAAGGCTATCAATGGCTACCATTTTAAAATGGACTTGCTCTGCTTCCTCTGTCAGAGTATACCCCTGAATAGCAATTGCTGGGAATCCCCTGTTGGCCTCAGGTCTTACTTTGTGTTTCCCATCCTGAGGAGAGGATGCTGGAAGTCAAGGGCACTTCCATGCCAAAAGAATGCACATGGCAGTTAGGTAACTCCTTATTGTCAAAGTTGGCACTTACAGTCATTTCTGTGGCTCCAAATACCCTCATGCACCTGTCTACCATCTAAGCAGATATTCCCAGGTCTGTGCTCTATGGAGCAGATGCAACTACAGGGGAACACTCCCGCTCCACCAACTTCTGTACCTTCCCCCAACAGGCTGCACGCACACAGCCGGAGACTGTACCTGTGTGGAAACTTCCTCTGCTCAACGCTTTTCAGCCTCCTACTGGTTCTGAGCGGGTGGAGAAGCACCTGGCCCTTCATGTGCCTGACCTGTCTCTTCTTCCTCTTCTTCCAATTCATCCAACCACCACATCTGAAGCTTCCCCTACCTCTGACTTTTGCCTCCTGGCACCTGCCTCCTGGTACCTACAAGTCCCCACAAATGACTGGTCCCCTCTCCTAAGTCAGATTCCAGCTCTGCTTCCCCTGGTGCACACTCATCAGCAGGAGAGCTGACTTGGGTCCCAGGTTATGGGTGCCCAATGCACATGATGTCATAGCATCATGTGCCTCCCCCCCGGCCTTGGGTGTCCAAGATTTCACGAGGCCACGGACATGACTTCCAGTGCTTCGTGAGGCACTGGAAGTTGCCTTGGGTGACCTGCTGTGTGGGTGCTGAGCACCCGTGTGGGTGCAATTTTTTTGTGGGTGCTCGGGCACCCGGAGCCCCTTAGAGTTGGCACTCCTGTTTATCAGCATCCTGCCAATCCCTGACCCTACAGGCTCTCCTCATGTTCTTGAGACTAAAATATTGAGGAAAGAGAAAGCAGAGTAGGAAAAAGAATAAATTATGAAGTTATCTAGCTACAGTGTATGCCTACAATTTCAGTGTTATAACTATTCATTTGGGAAACTATCAATATTAGATCATGTCTCAGCCATCCCCTAAACAAAAAGAAAAGCAAAAAGGCAAGTATGTCCCTTATATCAGGACCTCCAAATGTTTATATATTCTGATGGTGCTAGTTGCTCGTGTAGCCTATGATCTGTGTACCAAATAAAATTGTGCCATATAGTTATCCTGTTTACTTTTTACTGTAGACAATTTGTAATATCAGTAGATTTTTCCATGAGGGCATACCAGGTGATTTTGTCAACCTTTTGCTTAAGAAGCACTGTTGCTAAGAAAAACTGAGAGAAAAACCTCCCTGAGAGATCTCCATCCCTCTCCAAGCAGACATCCCTCTTCATTCCCACCCCTTACCCTGTTCTCTCTCTTCCCTCCTTTAAGTTTTCTTTCTTGAGGAAGTCCCAGATCACTCTCCTCCCCCCCCCCCCGAAACTCAGACCTTCTCCAGTCAAGTCAGTTGGGAGAGAAGATGGATGTTGTGTTTCTAAAATGAACAGAAACGGGCTCTTCAGAGTTCATGCTGATGCCACGGCACATACCAGACTCCTACACACTTTGGGAACTTGATCTTGTACCTAGCCTTTTAGGAAGACTGAACCCTTGGCAGGTGATTATTTTGTTTTCTCACATCATATCAGGCAACTTAAGTGTTTGGCAGCTTGTTGAGAACCAGCTGGTGAGGAGGAAAGGAAAGGAAAGGAAAGGAAAGGAAAGGAAAGGAAAGGAAAGGGGAGAGAAAGAGAATGAAGCCAAATACACACATACAAAGACCATGCCTGTCAAAATACTCTAGTCTACACAGTTGGCCCTGCAACTGTTGTATATATTCCTTCCTTGCTAAACAGCCTATTTAAAAGCTGGTCTCTTCATTTGGGATCTGACCGTTTCACTGCTAAGACTTCAGTATTACTATCACATCTTCCAGCCTCCTTGGGCACAATGTCATTCCCATGGGCAGTGGCAGAGGGGGCAAGGTGGACATAGTTGTCTTTTAATAATGTGCACATACACAGGTCACATCAATAAGGTAAACAATGATGTTGAACATGGGCTGAAAGGTTGGAACTTGTGCAGGGAGGAAGCAAAATCCTGACGACAAAAGCTTTCCTGGCTATCAGACTATGTATGTTCTTTTCTTAAGTAATTATTTTTGGAAGGGGTGGGAGAATGTGGTCAGATTTCCTAAAAAGCAATTAATAACCCTCTGTATTAGAGAACACCAAGAGTTTCAGGAAGCTTAAAATCAGATTCTCCTCCCTGAGAAACAATCGCTTTATTAAATTGGATACTTTATATATGATTCTAACAGTCTGGAGGTTTCCCCTAGTATTTGCATAAGGATAAATGGTATTTCAGAAGCTATGACCTCACTCAGGAATTGATGTTATCAGAACTCTGTTGTTGCTATTTGGTGGAAAGCTGCCTGATTTGGGGGCAACCCATAGCCACACGGAGGCATTTGAAGAGTCTGGGTGTTTATATCATCGACAAGCATAAAATTGCTTATTGTGGAGGGAATTCAAGGCCACCCAAGGAGAGTTCTGTAGAGTTCACCAAACCAAGAAATGTAATAATGGAGAGTCTGGAAGCATTTGCTCTTAGCTGGGTTTTGCCAGAATTCACAAAAGAGCTTTGCAACATGGTAAGCCTTTTGATTTAGGACAGTGGTGATCAGACATTTTGGTAAATTGTGCCACAAGTCAAATTGAGAAGATGAAATAGCTCTGCTCCCAAACACACCACAGTTAAGGATGAGCAAATCTTCCAATCACAAGTTCACTTTTCCAGATTTCCTCATCCATTTGTGATTGATTGTGTGTGTGTGTGTGTGTGTGTGTGTGTCCTCAAGAAAATCATCTGCATTTTACCACAAATATATTCTAATATACAAATTTTATATGCAATTTTCCCTAATAATGCCCCCATTTTGCAAAAACAACTTCCCCTGATATAATATTTATTATTTATTTATTGCATTTATATCCCACCGTTTTCTCCAAGGAACTCGAGTTCTCCTTGTCCTCATTTAATCTCCACAATAACCTTGTGAGGTAGGTTAGACTGGGAGGCAGCAACTGGTCCAAGGTCACCCAGTGAGCTTCACAGCCAAGTGGGGATTTGAACCGAGGTGCTGAAACTCTAATCACTACACCACACTGGCTCTCTCATATGATACACTTGCTTTGGCTCAATTTTGTCTAACTTCACTGTAAACAACTCCAGATGAATGCTCAATAAACAGGTAAGTGCCCAAGATCACAGATCTTCCTGTTCTTGTTGTGAACTCTTAATCTGAGACCTTGGAGAGCTCCTTCCAAGCAAATAGACAGAGCTTAGCTAGATGGAATGGAGCTTAGCTAGGTGGAGCAGAAGTCCACCTTCTGAAATCTTTATATCTGGAGATCCCAGGGACAAAACATGCTCTAGCAGTGAACTACAACCTCTGCCCTTCCCATCACTCCTACTAAGTTGAAAATGTTTCATGCGGAATCTCCCTGCAGATTAAATTTGTCTCTGTCCTCTGTTCCTGCATTGTGTTCTGGAGTTTCTGGGCTTAATGGCCTTCAAAACAACAACCACAAGAACAGAACACATTGCATTTTCCTATAGACCATTGGTGGCACATGTGTCACAAGAGTGATGCCATTACTCAGTAGCAGAGCACATGCTATGTATGAAGAAGTTCTGTGGTTTTATCAATGGCATCTCATGTTACAAGGATCAGATAACAAGTAATGAGACTTCGGAGGACCACCAAACCTGAGAGTAAAAGAGCTTTTGCAGAAGTTCATTCCTCAACATCTTCAGGAAGGGCTGGGGAGCAGTCCTGTCTGACACCGTGGAGAGCTGCTACCAGTCAGTGTAGATAATACCAAGCAAGATGGGTCAATGGCCTGCCACAGTATGAGACAGTCTTCCCAACCAGCCTGCCAACTTTTCCTTCAGCTTCAAAATCAGTTAAAAACTTTGACATGGAGCCAGATCCTTGCATTGCCAGAATGTCTTCAACAACTCATAGCCTCACCTTAATCCCCTCTAAATCACCACCCATCGGCCACCCCCCTGGAACTTGTTGTTGTTGTTTAGTTGTGTCCGACTCTTTGTGACCCCATGGACCAGAGCACGCCAGGCCCTCCTGTCTTCCACTGCCTCCCACAGTTTGGTCAAATTCATGTTCGTAGCTTCGAGAACACTGTCCAACCATCTCGTCCTCTGTCGTCCCCTTCTCCTTGTGCCCTCAATCTTTCCCAACATCAGGGTCTTTCCCAGGGAGTCTTCTCTTCTCATGATGTGGCCAAAGTATTGGAGCCTCAGCTTCACGATCTGTCCTTCCAGTGAGCACTCAGGGCTGACTTAAAACTCCCTTCCAAACTTCTTTTCACAGGGATTTGGTGCAACCCAGTTGCTCAGTCATGCCTCTGTCTGTGTTTTTTGAACAAGTACCTCTTGACCTAATTGGTTGCAGCAGCAGCTGGAAGAAGCTAGCCAGGGCTATAAATTCAGGACAACCTGGTAAAGGAGCCTGATATATGAACAAGGCCTCAGCTGACAGAGTGTCAAGGTAACAAGCAAGTTAGGCAGCTGTGCCAGTTCAGCAGCAGGGCAAGTAGGCCCGGGCAGACTATTCTCCCAACTTATTTTCCCACCCACTTAATCCCAAGATCAAAAGGAGCTTAACTAATGGCAATAACAGGATGGCAGGTAGAAAGCCAGCAGGGGCACGGGGACTATCCAGTGCACTGTACACAGCACCCTATGTACTTATCTGGAGAGAAGTTGGAGATGTATGTGCAGCAAATGAGCCCCTGGCCCTAAGGAAGCAAGTTTATTGACTTCAGGCCTAGATAGCTGACCTGGAGAAGCTGAGAGAGGCTGGTGGCATCCCAGTTCAGGGTGACAGCACCTCCACAGTCATAGAAAATGAGGGTCTTAGGGAAGGAGAGTGAGGAAGAGGGAAATGATTCTATTCCTTGGGACATATGCAGATATCCTCTGTATGGCGGGGATACTCCTGCAGTTGGAGGGGGGTTCCTGATTCAGCCCTTAGGAACATAAACAGCATTCACACCATACATTTAAAGCACTTTTCTACCACTTTTAAAAAATCTTGGCTTCCCCCAATGAATTCTGGGACCTGTAGTTTGTTATGCGTGCCAAGAAGTTGTTAAGAGACCCCTGTTCCCCTACAATGTTTTAACAATCAATCCTCCTTCACAGGGAAGTCTGGGAAATCACAGATCTGTGAAGGAAATGGGGAGTTTCCTAACAGCTGTCAGTATCTTTAGTTGTCTGGTTTTAATTCACTTTGGGTGGCCCTGGACAAAATTAAATAAATAAATAAATAAATAAATAAATAAATAAATAAATTTTATTTGTACCCCACCCTCCCTAGCTGGAGCCAGGCTCAGAGTGGCTAACATTATATAAATAATACAATATGTATAAAAACAAGCAATCAATTGATTAAAATGCATCCCAAAATTAATTCAAATAAATTAAAAATAAAGTTAAAACTGGACAAATGACAATCCCCAGGTTAAAATGGAAAGCTGTTTCTACTCGCCAAGACGAACTGTTTCCACTGATATTATAAGGGCCTGTGAGTGGCCTGGGAAATCTCCTCCGTGCTTGTTCTTATACAAAGAGTCAGACTGAACCCCGACCAAAGGCCTGGTGGAACAGCTCCATCTTGCAGGCCCTGCGGAAGGATGTCAAATAAAGCAACTGACAAATTTAAATAACAACAACAATAATAATATTAGTAAACCACAGCTCCCAGAATTCCTTGGGGGAAGCCATTGCTGTTTCAAGTGGTATAATAGTGTTTAAAATGTATCGTGTGCATGTGGCCATAGATAACTGGATTTGTGATGCATACACAGACCACATGGTGACTTGCCTGCCTGCCTGATGTGAAACCTGTGGCTGTCAAATGCTTTTTAGATACCTCAGTAGCACCCCCAGAAATAAAATTTGCAGAGAAGTGTTTTTAGGTTGCCAGGCAGGAAGTTAGTGGGCAGGACCTTCAAGATAACTTTCTCTCCAAGTGCTACCTATTCTATGTCCAGGGGGGTTAGAGACAGGGGTGAAACTGAGAGACAAATGGGAGCAACATTTGCATCCCCTGGAAAAGTGCCATCCTAGGCAGCCACCACAATCAAATCCACCTTGGGATACACCTCTTTTGTCCACAGAACTCTCTAGCAAGCTTCCATCACTGGCTATTACCGATGTGAGGATCATATTCCACAAGATAAACTTCTTCCTTTTTAAGAAGTCACTTGGAGAAAGCACAGGAGCCCCCTGGTGTGTGTCCTTCTTGAGCTGAAATCTGACCTGTTAGTGCAAGGGTAAAGGATTAAAATTGTGCTTCAGTCACAACTGGCCTGCCAAAGACCTTGACCAATTTCAGGCCCAGGCTGCTGAAACAAAGCAGCCCGCTAAGTTGAATGGGCCGCCTGATGCTGGACTCCGGTAGTGTTGGGTTTCAGAAGCGTCACAGATATCAACTGCTGAAGCTTATGAGGATTAACGTCAAAAGGCACTGAGCTCTTGCCCTGTCGCTGGCTGGGGTTAACCGTGTTTGCTCATATGAAATGGATCACGTGGATTATTGACACAGAAAGAACTGATTAGCACACTGATTCAGTGGTGTTAAATGATGAAGCCTCACCTGGAAGATGGTGGCTGGGTTTTTTTCTTTACCCCTTTTGTCTTTTGGGTGGGATAGGATGACGCCAGCCGCATTGCCCAGATCAGCAGAAATTAGATGAGGCCTCAAGGCAGATTGGTAATTTAAACAAGTCCCTCTGAATAGGCTTGGGAGCCAATGGAGCCTTATTGAAAAGGCAACCCACAAGTTTTTCTGATTCTTCCCTAGTCCACAGGCTTATGTCAAACCAGTGACTTGAGTCGGTTTTTGTTCTACAAAAGAACGATTTAAGCTTTTCTGGAATGCTCGCTACATCCTTCCTAATGCTTAGGGGACCCCAAAGATAGCTTTGCATGCAGGTTGAGCTGCAAAAAGAGGAGGCTGTTCCTTGCCTAGCATATAGCCTGAAACTTCTGCTGTTCCAGGAATTTCCATCTTTAAATGCAGGCATGTGGAACTGAGGGCCATATTCCCTTATGACGAACCTTCTTGGGGCCACATGCCCGTGGTGGTTGGGGCAAGAGTCAAAAGTGGGTGGGGTAATTTTACCTAGTTTTTGCACACCCTCACACATCCCCCTTCAGGAAAGAGGCGTTATTAAGAATATTTTCTGTCCATGCGAAAACACTCAAGGAGGGTGCAAAACAGAATCACTCTGGGGTCTAGCCTGGAGAGAGTTCCAAGGGTCATACAACCCTAACCCCTATTCACCTCCCAGAGCTACTATTCCTAGAGTTCCCTGTGAATAGGGACAGGACTAAGAGTCTCGTAACAACTCTCAGCACCCTTAACAAACTATAGCTCTCATAATTCTTGGGGGAAGCCATGGCATGGTATCATGGTACTTTAAATGTGTGGTGTGAACATGGGCTAAGTTAGGTCCATTAATTTCAATAGATCTACCACTATCATAGCTGTCAACATTTCCCTTTTTTTAAAGGAAATTCCCTTATTCCAAATAGGATTCCTTGCAAGAAAAGGGAAAAGTTGACAGCTATGACCACTATTTTGTCCTTCAAGAACTTTTCTAGACAGCTGTTTTAAAAGGGCTGCTGTGCATTTATTTTTTCACCTACTCCATAGACGTATGATCACTAAGCCAATCCTGGGGGAGCAAGGGCCACTCTTTTTTAAGATTCCCAGCAAATGTCCGTCGCCGCTGCACCAAGTCGCATGAGCTGCCGCCACATTAATAGAAAAGGGATTGTTACATCCAAGCCACCCTTTAACTCCGACGGTCGATAACTCTCTGCAGAACTGTGAGATGGTGATTGGCTTAAATCCCACACTATGCCCCTTGACCTCTGACATGGTGAACAGATGATAACAAGCAGGAATGAGGTCCCTCTGGGAGGGTGCTAAGGTCTGCTGTGGATTAAGCTTCCTCAAGCATGACTTCCCTTGCAAAGCGCCAAAGGACCACGGAGAAGCAGCTGGAGTCAAGTGTGCCACAGTTGGCTGATCAAGAGACCCCGGCAGGATTTCCAGATCCCTCCTTGTTGAGCTACTTATTGTATAACCACGGAAATTCAGCTTTGACAGAAGATCGTGTCTGAGTACTTAAAAAACACCAACACTCAGGGATGGGGGGGGGGCAAAGAAGAAGAAGAAACTGTTCTACTTTGTCCTGCTCCAGCTGTCCCGTTCCCCCCCCCCCCCCAAGTATCAGAACAGGCCTTCAGTAACTGTTAACATAACAAATACAGGAAATCTGATCAGATTCTCTTTTGAAAGAAGGGTATGGGTCATGATCCCATTGTGCTCCTCGCCCTGCCCGGTCAATATTTCTCAGGGTTTTTCATTGACAACAAAAAACTATATATAAACAAAACCCTGCTCCTATTTAGGGAATTTAGGGAGCTGCCTTAGACCAGGTCAGGCTAGGCCAGTTCATCTGGAGCAGTCTTGTCTGCTCAGGTTGACAGTGGATCTCTGAGGTCTAAATGACTCTCAATGAACTACAGCTCCCAGAATTATTAGGGAGGAGCCATAACCATTAAAGGTGGTATCATACTGCTTTAAAATTATAGTGTGAATGTGGCCTACCTTGGAGTTGGATACAGCCCATTGTGTGTTCCGAAGGCAAGTTAATGGGATACTGAATCACATTAAGCCTCCCCCCCCCCGCCCCAGATTGCAAGTGTCTCTAAGAATAGCTACATTTAATGAGATTTATTCCTTTAAAATAAAAAAAAACTATGTTACTGACAATTAGAAAACTGTGTGTGTGTGTGTGTGTGTGTGTGTGATTACTCTGGTGGCACAAATGTCATGAAAAATCAACCATGTCTTTTGACTTGTTGGGAGGTCTTACTCATTGCTAGGGTTGGGGGAGAAATTCAGTTCAGCTCTCATTTAATAGCAAACGTACCTAATTTATATATCCCAAAACACTATGAGAACTGAAACACAGCCATCCTTTGAAATCTGCGCAAGAAATATACGTAAGAGCCTGGGGAAAGACTGGTGGGACATCAGTGCCCATATCCCAGTTCAGTAGGACTGCCAAGTCTGAGACATTATTTTATACATCATCCCAAGCAAAAATAAAAATAAAAATCAAGACTACAACCACCACCATAGCCAGCTGTATAGAAGTTTTCTGGGTTTCTGGAAGGAGTGGTGGTCCTCCCAGCTAGAAAACTTATTATCTTACTGAAGTTTCCATTTGCCTTCTCTAAATTACAGCCCTGATTGCTGACTCCTGATCAAAATTCATCAGGCATTGAATCTGTCAGTTTATTTAATCACTTGCCATAATTTACCTTGACACTCTCAATTAACGGTGTGCATCACCCCATGCAAATGACGATGAAGCCAAAGAATTTGTTACTTGATCGGCTGTTTTCTGTGCTCGGAGGGAGAAGAGTGGTGGTGGAGGAGGAGGTGATAGTGGAGGAGGAGGAGAGACTATCTATGCATCCCATAAAACATGGTAGGATTTTGAAGCAAATTATGTGAAAGGCTCCAAACGCAATCTGATGAAATGACATTGGATTTGCTAAGTGAGAATCAAAATGGAAAGCCAGGATTAAGTGGCTGTGTTTCAAATATAGGGTTATGCCAGATATTCAGTTGCCCCAAATGTTGGGGAAGGGCTCCATAGACTGGGTGTCTCCATAGACTCCATAGACTCCTACCTGAAACCCTGGAGAGCTGATGCCAGTCACTGTGTAAACAGTCCTGAGCTGGAAGGATAAAAGATCTGATTCAGTGTGGGTGGGTGGGTGGTGTTTGTGTGTGTTAGGTTGTGTGCAGGATCTGCCTGAATCTCAGATCCTGAACAGAATCAGACTAATTCAGGTTGACTCAGCATTTGGCCAGACTGAGTCGAGGCAGCTCCTAGTCACTCTGGGTTGAATTCAGAGCAATCTGGTGCTGTTGTAAGGGGAGTGGTCTGGTGGTGAGGAGAATGGGGAGAAGGAGACGGGTATCTCCTTTTCCCTCCACCCAACTGCATGACTGTAAGGCCACAGATTAGATCAGGCCCTGGATCTGGGTTGTGTCACACACCTGCTCTAAAGGCCAGGTCAGGCCTTGAATCAGGGGAGGTGTGTACACCCCTAGAATAAGGCACTTCCTATGTTCCTAGTAGCTGTTCCAAAGGTTGCTCACAAGTAACGTTCAAGTAGAATCTGTTTAACCGTGGTACACAGTAGCTGAGCTGCATGCGTGTGCAGTTATTTATATGTAACACTGAACGACTGTTCAGCCCATGTGCATGTTTGTGCAATTGCTGAGCTGCACAAGTCGGGAAGCAATTTGACACAACCCCTAGTATGTTTCTAGAGACAGCTTGTACCTGGGTTCAGTGCAATGTGTGAATCAGCCTCTTGCATCTTCTGTTGGGCCAGAGGGTTGCGTGAGTTGGATGAACATGTAGTAGATGGACAACACATACACCATCACACAAGGCAAGTACTTCCTGCTTCCCTGCCACCAGGCTAGTAAAAGCACCACCAGTATCCTCTCTCTCTCCCTTTCTCTTTCTACCAACCCCGTGGGTGTCAACGGCAACACTAATTAGCTGTGTTCCCAGTTGATTAAAATCATAAATATCCCGCTTTGGCCTTGGCTGGAGGACAGCAAGGTCAGAGGGAGGCACGTGTAAAATTCCCTGACTGATTAAACTTTCTATAATGCATGGGGATGTTTTACTGCTGCCGGGTGATTTGGCAGTGCATGACACTCCCTCCTGTCTTTCTCCTCCATTCTCTGGCTATTATTTTACAGGCTGGTGGACAAATTGAATGGAGACAAAAGGGCTGAGTGGAGAACAGGGTTTGCTGGCCTCAATGTGCATCCCTTAATTTGATTAACTTCGGGGTGAAGGAACTGTGGATAACTTTGGTGATAACGACTGATCTTTCTCTATGGGGCTCACCAGCAAAATACAGCCTGTTTGTTTTTCACCTGATGTGAAGGATGGATTGCTCCAGATCCGCTCTGATTGATTTAATTTGCAGACAGCATGCTGGAGCAGCATCACTCACCTGACCTCAGGAAAGCTACATTGCTGCTGCTTACCAGGGAGAAAGATGGAGAAGCAAAGCAGCAGGAATTTAGGTGCAGTGCAAACACAGTGGTAGAAACACCAGATTGGCTCTGCCAGTGCCTTTGCACTGTGACAACCTCCTCACCATCTCAGCTCTCCCTACTGGTAAGCAGCAGCAATTCAGCTATTGGGAGGTCCAGTGACGACCACCAT
Source organism: Podarcis pityusensis (assembly GCF_964106645.2). NCBI lineage: Eukaryota > Metazoa > Chordata > Lepidosauria > Squamata > Lacertidae > Podarcis > Podarcis pityusensis. The sequence goes on along the minus strand of NC_138033.1, from coordinate 51,889,709 downwards.
GTCACCATGCTGTCTGCTACCTCCCAAGGCCACCTGGTGTGTAGAAAAGAGAGACTGAACCGTAGTCTTTTGGTTGTGGCTCATACTCTACACCGTTCTGCTTCACCGGCTGTGAATCACACCGATTGATTCAAGCTTGCAGCCCCCAAATGTCCCATCTCTTGTCAGGACACAGCATCTCATGTCAGGGATGACCTCCTGCCATTCCTTGCATTGCAAAACAACAGACAAACCTTGGCTGCTTCCTCAGCAGAGAGTGTGCGGTCGCATCAATGCATGGTCTGTCACTCTCTGGATGGAGAGGGAGGACAGGCCTGTGCAATCTGGTACTCATTGTCTGGTAATAGCTTAATTATCTCAAGGGGGCGGGGGAAATGCAGAGTGGTTGTGAGCCTGATGAACCATGAAATTATCAGTGTTCCAAGGAGCCATTTATCACCGGGCCTTTTGCAGTGAGAGGGGACAGGCCCAACGTGGGAGAGGAGGAGCGAGGGATTTGTGCTGATTCGGTACCCTGTGGAATGCATTCTGGAGAGTCTGCCCAGGGTGAACCTTCCAAACAGCCAGTGAACCCTGGAGGGGAAGGGGCAGGAAAGCATTTTGAAGAGAGGTTTTTGCGCTGTCGAAACTGGCTGAAATGCATGGCCCAGAAGCCCAGTGAATACATTAGGAAATTTGCCTAAGGAGACCAGTGGTGATCTCTTCACTTCCTCAACAACAGAGAGAGGAGTTGTTGTCAGGCTGAACCCATAATCACATTCTGCAAAGCTCAATCTGCATGGCTATTAAGAGGTGGGGGGTGGTTTGTCCTTCATTCCTTACTAACTTTTCGGTCCAGATTTCTGGCTCATCCTAGGGCTTCTGCCTATTGAGTTGTCTTCAATGGCTCCCCACAGTCCTGTCAAGAGAATAGCTAAGGACATAAGAAGAGCCTGATGGATCAGGCCAGTGGCCCACCTAGTCCAGCATCCTGTTCTCACAGTGGACAACCTGATGCCAGTGAGAAAACCTCAAGGAGAACCTGAGTGCAACAGCACTATCCCCTCCTGAGCTTCCTAGCAACTGGTATTTAGAAGCATACAAGTCTCTGACTGTGGAGGCAGAACATAGCTAGCTAGCATGGTGTAGTGGTGAGAGTCTTGGACTAGGACCTGGAAGACCAGGGCAGGGTTCAAGTCCCCACTTGGGACCATGAAGCTACCTGGGTGATCTTGGGCCAGTCACTGACTCTCAGCCTGACCTACCTCATAGGGTTGCTGTGAGGATTAAATGAGGACGAGAGAGAACCATGCACAGCACCTTGAGCTCCTTCGGGGAAAAGCAGACTATAAATGCAATAAATTAAATAAATAAACCTGCCTACCAGGGTTATTAGCCATTGATGTCCTTATGCTCCGTGGATTTGCTTAATCCTTTTTTAAAGCCATCAGCATTGGAGGAGATCCTTTTGTCTTGTGGGAGCAAATTCCATAATCTAACTATGCCAGACTAGGATTCGAACCCAGGTCCAAGTCCAACTTTTTAATCAGCTTTAATGTATGAGTCATTTATTTGCGTGCTCCTTTTTTAAGAAAAAGAAAAAAGTGTGCATTTGCATTCCTTTCGATGTAAAGTGTGAATCACAAGTGCTGACAACTGTGTGTTTACCGAGGAAAGGATCCAGCACATCCAATCGTAATAAGGATCCGGGATGGGTCCTGGCTTCCCACTGGGTGTACTTTCAGTGACTTGCCCGCATTTGCATTGCAGAATGTGTGAAAAGAGCCCTACGGGTGGGGAGATCATGAAAGGCTCCTTGCCTTTTTAAAAAATATAATAAAATAAAACATTTGTTTACAGCGTTCATGGCACGAGAAGCGAGCTGGATCCTCCAGCCCATTCATTTTGATGCCAAGCCTGCCCCGAGTGATTGTTTTGGCCAGAGGTGACAAAGAAGCAGGCGACACCACCACAGAGTTCTCTCCAGGCAAGTCTTGCTTAAAAGCGATCCGTGGAAAGGAACAGCCAAGTCGGACAAGCAAGACATTGTTGGCAAGGAACTCAGAGAGGAAAACAAAACACTTTTCCATGGGCTATTTTAACATACCGAACGGGCTTGAAAACAAGGGATGGGTGGGATGGGCTTATGCTAACATGGCAAAAGCCGCAGAGACCCTGTGCAGCAGTACTTGCGTGCTTTAAGGTCAAATGTGTGCCGTTGTCCCATCCTGTGTAACGCCCCCCAACCCCAAAGCACCATTTCTCATAACCCCACTCATGTCATAGGAATCTGCTTTATTCTTTTGTCAGGGTGTTTCCGGACCATCCATTTTTCTGGGTGGGATTCAGTCATGTACCAGCAAATCCAAGCTGCATGGTTACATTTGATTGGGAGGTCAGGCAAGCCCAATCTAAAGGGCAAAGCTCAGATGACCTTTCTTTAACATAAATGGCATGATGTTATTTC